>NC_057799.1:603709649-604059839 GCF_018294505.1 Triticum aestivum
GGTTAGTGGTGGGGCCATGTACGGTAATTTGAGGAAACCGATGCCCACCTGTGCCGCTTTTAGTGTTTGAATTTTCAGGACTCGTGTCGTTGCGGCTCTCTCTCTCTCTCTCTCTGTCTCGCTCGCTCGCTTCCCCTCCATTACTCTCGATGACGGCGAGTGGACTCGGCGATTTCGGCGGTGATTCGTTGTCGTGGAGAGTCCGTCCGCGCACACGTCGCCAGTGACTCCCGGAGGTAAGCACTCCAACCTCTCACCTCTCTTGTAGCTTTCGATTTTGACGTGGTTTTGTAGCGCTAGGGTTGACGGCGATGTGGTGGTGGATCTTGGATGTGGGAAGTGCAGGTGGGCATGGGAATCGAAGAGAGATGACCCGCGCGGTGCCCTCAAGGGGTGGAGGAGCGGCTTGATTGAGTAGTTGGAAGGGGAAGAGGGGCAGTGGCATCGCCAGGGAAGCACGTGTGCACACCGTGCCTGGGATTCGTTCACAGTGTATGCTCGGGGCCCATGCTGTTTGTGGTGGACAGAGGTGTGCCCTGAGAGGGGATGCGTTTTGGGGGTTTGAAGAGGAAGGTCTTGGGTATGGTGGCGCCGATGGAACTGGTGCATGGCCACGGTGACGGGAGGGGGAGGGGGTGACGCGGGCGTTGAGTAGGCTGCAGTGGGGAGGGATGCGAGGAGGTTCAATGTGTTAGAGTTGCTCAAATACCACTAGGAGGTGCTTAGAATACAGGAACGAGTTGATCTGCCCTGTTGTGCATTGATTAGATCTATATATGTTTTATTCATGAATTCATATGAAGGCTATGTTCGGCAACCCTCCGCTCCTTCACTGCAAAGCGGAGTGCGCAGAGCAACCTGTTAGCCGCTGACCGAATATAGCTGCATGCCGCTCCGCTCCGCAGAGGAGTTGCGGAGCGGAGGGATTCCGAACAGCTCTGAATTATTTACTTCATAATTTATATGCATATATGCTCGCCAATTTGTTAGTCTAGCAATGGCCATATGTACATGAATACTCTCCAAGAGGGAGTTGTATATGTTGATTTGGTTCAGCCTTGCAAGTAAGCTACAATAGTGATAGAAAAAGCTTGTATTATGTTGTAGTCATTATGTTTAAAAAGCTCGTTGTATGGTTCTCCCAGTGATGAGTCGGGGTGAGGACAATATCTTATCTCATGTCATCATGCTTAATGTAGTACTTTGTTTTACTTAATACTTTGTTACGCATGCTGGACAACGGTCTTGCGGTGGAATATTAATTAGATGCAGTTAGATTAACATACTATAGATGTGCGGGCGATGCCTATATGTAACTATGCCATGTAGAACCATATAATGATAAAAATTGCAATTTGATCGACACGGAACTATAATTGGTTCACCATGTCATGCTATCTTTTATGGACAGATGCCACTAGTGAAATTATGAGTTTAGGTCCATTCATTCCTATCACTTTCACCTCAATCAGTGCACTTTAATTCTCGCTTTATATCTGAATTTTTATTTTTGCAATAATCACTCTGAAGTAACTAGTAAGGCTAATGAGACTGATAATCTTATTGCTTTCATTGGGGACCAAGACAAGGACTGTAATTGTGTGCACGTACTTATAACTGGTTGTTGCTCAAGCTCTGCGGTATGCTTGCTTACAAACCTATGCATTTGGAGCCCAACAACTTCCAAAAAGAGAAGAAACATTATATCATATGATTTTTCATATTTATATTGATCTTTTACCTTCCATACAAGCGATTATATATTTACGTTTTTGCTATTTGAAGAGATGCCACTACTAAAACTATGAACCCCCAATATGATTTTCCACACAGAAACAACCACCACTTTACTTTTACATGCATTTTTTGAATTAATTATTTCAAAAATATAAAAGCACCTCCAACCAAACGGTACACTCATAACTTGTTGTAACTAGCAAAATTAGTGAGATCGACAATCTCACTAGAATTGTTGGGAACACAAGGAAATTTCTAATTGTGTTGTAGTGATGATAATTAGACTTGGAAGCGTTGATTCCACAAGTTGATACCTTGGTTTCGAGGGAAATTTACTGCTTGTTGCAAACCATTGCACTCGGCGCCCAACAACTATTGCCAATCTCTACTAGCTAAGAAAGATGTATGGTTACCTATTTCACCCACCAACATTTCGCTCCCCACCTTTGTTCACACCCCACTATGTATTTCCTCTCCTCCCATCTATTTTGATCTTTTTCCTCCTGCATCTGGTTTACCCATTAGTTTTCACTGAAAATAACGCACATCTACTACTTACCAAATGAAATCAGGTCTTCTTTGGTAAGTCAATACGTGTTGATTCAAATGACAACTAAGTCTATTTTTTTGTATGTAATCATGCTGATTGCATACAAAATTTTTGTAGCCATGTTACGCCTAGCTATTTGGTAGTATATTGAAATGGCAAGCATATTTCTGACGTTGTTATAAGGGAGGTCAGTGTTTGAAAATATCTTTCTTTAGATCTTGCGATTTTATCTTTTAATTTCTTGTTCACTAGTTCATTACTTTAGATTATAAACAAAATAATTATCTTAGACCCAAATCTCATTTGGTTATCCACTGATTAGGGTCCTCTGAGGGAGTCCTGGACTAAGGGGTCCTCGGGCGTCCGGCCCATTAGCTCAAAGGCCGGACTGATGGGCTGTGAAGATACGAAGATCGAAGACTGCACCCGTGTCCGAATAGGACTCTCCTTGGCGTGGAAGGCAAGCCTGGCGACCAAATATGTAGATTCCTTTCTTTGTAACCGACCTTATGTAACCCTAGATCCTCCCGGTGTCTATATAAACCGAAGGACTTAGTCCGGAGAGGGAGAGAGACTCATTACCATAGTCATACAGGCTAGACCTCTAGGGTTTAGCCATACGATCTCGTGGTAGATCAACTCTTGTAATACTCATATTCATCAAGATCAATCAAGCAGGAAGTAGGGTATTACCTCCATAGAGAGGGCCCGAACCTGGGTAAACATCGTGTCCCCAGTCTCCTGTTACCATCGACGTTAGACGCATAGTTCGGGACCCCCTACCCGAGATCCGTCGGTTTTGACACCGACATTGGTGCTTTCATTGAGAGTTCCACTGTGCCATCTTCAAAAGGGTCGATGGCCCCTTTAATCGTCAACAATGACGCTGTCCAAGGAGGAACCTTCCTCCCCGGACAAATGTTCGTGTTCGGCGGCTTCGCACTGCGGGCTAACTCGCTTGGCCATCTGGAGCAGATCGATAGCTACGCCCCTGTCCATGAGGTCAGATTTAGGAGCTTGAACTACGTCGCAGACATCCGTGGAGACTTGATCTTTGCCGGATTCGAGACCGCGGCGACCGCTCCTGGTCACCTCGACGAACATGACCTAAATATGTCGTCGGACCGCTTTTAGGAGATAGCTCCTGTAACTACTCCGGCCTTAGATCCGGAGCATACGGCACCATCCAAGGACGGGAAGCTCAACCCCGCCACGGAGGCCACGGATCCTGCGGCGTTGGAGTCGCACATGGACCTAAACTCATGGGACATCTGCGTTACCGGAACTCCGGACTCGTCTCCGGTTATAAGTTCCGAACCATATGAGCCCGCGGACGCCGAACTTGATCGTTTATCGATCTTCGAATTCGGCGCCGCAGACGTCTTTCAGCATTCACCTTTGGGCGATGTGCTAAACTCATTAAAAAACTTGTCCTTGGCAGGGGACTCACAGCCGAACTATGTTCGGTTCGAGCTAGGGGCTGATGATGGAGAATCTTGCTTCCCACCCGCCACCCACTTTATAGCCACAATCAAAGATTTAACCGACACGCTTGATTATGACTCCGAAGACATCGACGGTATGGACGACGATGCCGGAGACGAGGAGGCCCAAAACCCGCCGTTCACTGGACGATGGACGGCCACTTCCTCATATGACGTATACATGGTGGATACGCCGAAAAATAATAGCGGCGATGACAAGGAAAACCCAGCAAAGGAGGACCCTCCTAAAACACAACCAAAGCGCCGGCGTCAGCGGCGCCGCCCGCAGCAGGGACAGCAACACCGGCACAGGAGACGACAACACTCCGGATGGTGCCGAAGACACAGAAGAACCCGATGAACAAACTGCCGAACAAGACAATCGGGAACCAGGGCATGTCAGCCCTGACGAACAGGCCATAGAAGAAGATTCGGAGGACGGTAGTTACCGTCCGCCCTCCGAGGAGGAGGTGAGCCTCGGCAACGAAGACTTCATCGTGCCCAAGGAGCCTCTGGAGCAGGAGCCCATTAAGCTTCAGCTAATAGCCACTGCGAGGAGCCTGAAAAAGAAGCAGCAACAGCTTCAAGCTGATCAAGACCTGCTCAATGACAGATGGACCGATGTCCTGGCAGCCGAGGAATACGGCCTTAAACGCCCAGCCAAAAGTTACCCAAAGTGCAAATTGCTACCTCAGTTCGATGATGAGGCGCCAGAGCCGGCACCAGCATCACGCAATGCAGTTGATCGGCCACCGCGCGGCCGGGATAAAAGGGCAACCCGAGCCGAAAAATAGACTGTTCCACCTCACCGTAAAGGCAGGGATAAGACAGCTCGGGGCTATACATATGACCTTCGTCAAGACCTGGACAGTAGAGCAGGACATACAAGATCGATCTACGGATCGCGAGGACGTGCCTTGACACGCAATGATGGCTACCTATCCGGACGTGACAAACCTAGTCACGCCCGGGCCGCTAACCATAGATGGACTCCATCGGAGCTACGTCGCGACGCAGCTTGATATAGAGGCGCCGCACACCCTCTTTGCTTCACGGATGAAGTAATGGATCATGAATTCTCCGAAGGGTTCAAACCCGTCAATATTGAATCATACGACGGAACAACCGATCCCGCGGTATGGATCGAGGATTTTATTCTCCACATTCACATGGCCCACGGAGATGACCTCCATGCTATCAAATACCTCCCACTAAAGCTCAAAGGGCCAACTCGGCACTGGCTAAACAGCCTGCCTGAAAATTCCGTCGGCAGCTGGGAGGACTTGGAGGAAGCCTTTCTTGACAACTTCCAATGAACATATGTCCGGCCGCTAGACGCCGATGACTTAAGTCACATAGTCCAACAGCCTGGAGAGCCAGCCAGGAAATTCTGGACTAGATTCCTAACTAAAAAGAACCAGATCGTTGATTGTTCGGATGCCGAAGCCCTAGCGGCCTTAAAACATAGCATCTATGACGAATGGCTCGCCCGCCACCTCGGCCAAGAAAAGCCGAAATCCATGGCAGCCCTCACGGCACTTATGACTCGCTTTTGCACGGGTGAGGATAGTTGGCTGGCTCATAGCAAAAACACAGCCAGCGAGGCAGGCCCCTCTGAGGTCAAGAACAGCAACGGCAAGCTCCGACGCAGCAGACACAAACGCCAAAGCAATTGCGACAACACCGATGACACTGCTGTCAACGCCGGATTCAGCGGCTCCAAGTCCGGTCAGCGGAAAAAGCCGTATATAAGGAACAATCAGGGACCATCCGCATACTCGGCCGTCTGTGCCAAATCCATGGCACCCCAGACAAACCAGCCAACCATACCAACAGAGATTGCTGGGTTTTTAAGCAAGACGACAAGTTAAATGCCGAGACCAAGGAAAAGGGATCGTAGAGTGAGGACGATGACGAGGAACCCCGGCAGACAAACACAGGGGGACAGAAGAAGTTTCCCCCTTAGGTCAAAACGGTGAACATGATGTTGGGAATCGTAGCATAATTTAAAATTTTCCTACGCTCACCAAGATGCATCTATGGAGTCTACTAGCAACGAGGGGAAAGGAGTGGATCTACATACCCTTGTAGATCGCGAGCGGAAGCGTTCCAATGAACGTGGATGACGGAGTCGTACTCGCCGTGATCCAAATCACCGATGACCGAGTGCCGAACGTACAGCACCTCCGCGTTCAACACACGTACGGTGCAGCGACGTCTCCTCCTTTCTTGATCCAGCAAGGGGGGAGGAGAGGTTGATGGATATCCAACAGCACGACGGCGTGGTGGTGGATGTAGCGGCTCTCCGGCAGGGCTTCGCCGAGCTTCTGCGCGAGAGAGAGAGGTGTTGTAGGGGAGGAGGGAGGCGCCAAAGGCTGTGTGTTTGCTGCCCTCCCTCCCCCCCACTATTTATAGGACCCCTTGGGAGGGGGGAGCCGGCCAAAACCCATCTAGGGTTGGGGGGGGGCGGCGGCCAAGGGGGGGAAGGGGTTGCCTTGCCCCCCAAGGCAAGGGGAAACTCCCCCCCCCTAGGGTTCCCAACCCTAGGCGCATGGGGGGGAGGCCCAAGGTGGCGCCTCAGCCCATTAGGGGCTGGTTCCCCTCCACTTTCAGCCCACGGGGCCCTCCGGGACAGGTGGCCCCACCCGGTGGACCCCCGGGACCCTTCCGGTGGTCCCAGTACAATACCGATAACCCCCGAAACTTTCCCGGTGGCCAAAACTGGACTTCCTATATATAATTCTTCACCTCCGGACCATTCCGGAACCTCTCGTGACGTCCGGGATCTCATCCGGGACTCCGAACAACTTTCGGGTTTCCGCATACATATATCTCTACAACCCTAGCGTCACCGGACCTTAAGTGTGTAGACCCTACGGGTTCGGGAGACATGCAGACATGACCGAGACGCCTCTCCGGTCAATAACCAACAGCGGGATCTGGATACCCATGTTGGCTCCCACATGTTCCACGATGATATCATCGGGTGAACCACGGTGTCGAGGATTCAATCAATCCGTATGCAATTCCCTTTGTCAATTGGTATGTTACTTGCCCGAGATTCGATCGTCGGTATCCCAATACCTAGTTCAATCTCGTTACCGGCAAGTCTCTTTACTCGTACCGCAATGCATGATCCCGTGACTAACGCCTTAGTCACATTGAGCTCATTATGATGATGCATTACCGAGTGGGCCCAGAGATACCTCTCCGTTTACACGGAGTGACAAATCCCAGTCTCGATCCGTGCCAACCCAACAGACACTTTCGGAGATACCCGTAATGCACCTTTATAGTCACCCAGTTACGTTGTGACGTTTGGCACACCCAAAGCACTCCTACGGTATCCGGGAGTTGCACGATCTCATGGTCTAAGGAAAAGATACTTGACATTGGAAAAGCTCTAGCAAATGAAACTACACGATCTTTTATGCTATGCTTAAGTTGGGTCTTGTCCATCACATCATTCTCCTAATGATGTGATCCCGTTATCAATGACATCCTATGTCCATAGTCAGGAAACCATGACTATCTGTTGATCAACGAGCTAGTCAACTAGAGGCTTACTAGGGACAGGTTGTGGTCTATGTATTCACACATGTATTACGATTTCCGGACAATACAATTATAGCATGAATAAAAGACTATTATCATGAACACAGAAATATAATAATAACCATTTATTATTGCCTCTAGGGCATATTTCCAACAGTCTCCCACTTGCACTAGAGTCAATAATCTAGTTACATTGTGATGAATCGAACACCCATTGCGTCCTGGTGTTGATCATGTTTTGCCCTAGGGAGAGGTTTAGTCAACGGATCTGCTACATTCAGGTCCGTGTGTACTTTACAAATATCTATGTCTCCATTTTGAACACTTTCACGAATGGAGTTGAAGCGACGCTTGATATGCCTGGTCTTCCTGTGAAACCTGGGCTCCTTCGCAAGGGCAATAGCTCCAGTGTTGTCACAGAAGAGAGTCATCGGGCCCGACACATTGGGAATCACCCCTAGGTCGGTAATGAACTCCTTCATCCAGACTGCTTCCTGTGCTGCCTCCGAGGCTGCCATGTATTCCGCTTCACATGTAGATCCCGCCACGACGCTTTGCTTGCAACTGCACCAGCTTACTGCTCCTCTATTCAAAATATACACGTATCCGGTCTGTGACTTCGAGTCATCCGGATCTGTGTCGAAGCTAGCGTCGACGTAACCCTTTACGACGAGCTCTTCGTCACCTCCATAAACGAGAAACATATCCTTAGTCCTCTTCAGGTACTTCAGGATATTCTTGACCGCTGTCCAGTGTTCCTTGCCGGGATTACTTTGGTACCTTCCTACCAAACTTACGGCAAGGTTTACATCAGGTCTGGTACACAGCATGGCATACATAATAGACCCTATGGCCGAGGCATAGGGGATGACACTCATCTCTTCTATATCTTCTGCCGTGGTCGGGCATTGAGCCGTGCTCAATTGCACACCTTGCAATACAGGCAAGAACCCCTTCTTGGACTGATCCATACTGAACTTCTTCAATATCTTGTCAAGGTATGTACTCTGTGAGAGACCAATGAGGCGTCTTGATCTATCTCTATAGATCTTGATGCCTAATATATAAGCAGCTTCTCCAAGGTCCTTCATTGAAAAACATTTATTCAAATAGGCCTTTATACTTTCCAAGAATTCTATATCATTTCCCATCAATAATATGTCATCCACATATAATATGAGAAATGCTACAGAGCTCCCACTCACTTTCTTGCAAACACAGGCTTCTCCATAAGTCTGTGTAAACCCAAACGCTTTGATCATCTCATCAAAGCGAATGTTCCAACTCCGAGATGCTTGCACCAGCCCATAGATTGAGCGCTGGAGCTTGCATACTTTGTTAGCATTCTTAGGATCGACAAAACCTTCCGGCTGCATCATATACAACTCTTCCTTAAGGAAGCCGTTAAGGAATGCCGTTTTGACGTCCATCTGCCATATCTCATAATCATAGTATGCGGCAATTGCTAACATGATTCGGACGGACTTCAGCTTCGCTACGGGTGAGAAAGTCTCATCGTAGTCAACCCCTTGAACTTGTCGATAACCCTTAGCGACAAGTCGAGCTTTGTAGATGGTCACATTACCATCTGCGTCCGTCTTCTTCTTAAAGATCCATTTGTTTTCTATGGCTCGCCGCTCATCGGGCAAGTCAGTCAAAGTCCATACTTTGTTTTCATACATGGATTCTATCTCGGATTTCATGGCTTCTAGCCATTTGTCGGAATCCGGGCCCGCCATCGCTTCTTCATAGTTCGAAGGTTCACCGTTGTCTAACAACATGATTTCCAGGACAGGGTTGCCGTACCACTCTGGTGCGGAACGTGTCCTTGTGGACCTACGAAGTTCAGTAACTTGATCATGATCATCATCATTAACTTCCTCCCCAGTCGGTGTAGGCACCACAGGAACATTTTCCCGCGCTGCGCTACTTTCCGGTTCGGAAGGGGTGACTATCACCTCATCAAGTTCCACTTTCCTCCCACTCAATTCTTTCGAGAGAAACTCCTTCTCTAGAAAGGACCCGTTCTTGGCAACGAAGATCTTGCCTTCGGATCTGAGGTAGAAGGTGTACCCAATAGTTTCCTTAGGGTATCCTATGAAGACGCATTTTTCCGATTTGGGTTCGAGCTTTTCAGGTTGAAGTTTCTTGACATAAGCATCGCATCCCCAAACTTTTAGAAACGACAGCTTAGGTTTCTTCCCAAACCATAATTCATACGGTGTCGCCTCAACGGATTTAGACGGTGCCCTATTTAAAGTGAATGCGGCAGTCTCTAAAGCATAACCCCAAAATGAGAGCGGTAAATCGGTAAGAGACATCATAGATCGCACCATATCCAATAGAGTGCGATTACGACGTTCGGACACACCATTTCTCTGAGGTGTTCCAGGCGGCGTGAGTTGTGAAACTATTCCACATTTCCTTAAGTGTGTACCAAATTCATGACTTAAATATTCTCCACCACGATCTGATCGTAAGAATTTTATTTTCCTGTCACGTTGATTCTCGACTTCACTCTGAAATTCCTTGAACTTTTCAAAGGTTTCAGACTTGTGTTTCATTAGGTAGACATACCCATATCTACTTAAATCATCAGTGAGAGTGAGAACATAACGATATCCTCCGCGAGCCTCAACACTCATTGGACCGCACACATCGGTATGTATGATTTCCAATAAGTTGGTTGCTCGCTCCATTGTTCCGGAGAACGGAGTCTTGGTCATCTTACCCATGAGGCATGGTTCGCACGTGTCAAATGATTTGTAATCAAGAGACTCCAAAAGTCCATCTGCATGGAGCTTCTTCATGCGCTTGACACCAATGTGACCAAGGCGGCAGTGCCACAAGTATGTGGGACTATCGTTATCAACTTTACATCTTTTGGTATTCACACTATGAACATGTGTAGCATCACGTTCGAGATTCATCAAGAATAAACCATTGACCAGTGGGGCATGACCATAAAACATATCTCTCAAATAAATAGAACAACCATTATTCTCAGATTTAAATGAGTAGCCATCTCGAATTAAACGAGATCCAGATACAATGTTCATGCTCAAAGCTGGCACTAAATAACAATTATTGAGGTTTATAACTAATCCCGTGGGTAGATGCAGAGGCAGCGTGCCGACGACGATCACATCGACCTTGGAACCATTCCCGACGCGCATCGTCACCTCGTCTTTTGCCAGTCTCCGTTTATTCCGTAGTTCCTGATTTGAGTTACAAATATGAGCAACCGCACCGGTATCAAATACCCAGGAGCTACTACGAGTACTGGTAAGGTACACATCAATTACTTGTATATCACATATACCTTGGGTGTTGCCGGCCTTCTTCTTGTCCGCTAAATATTTGGGGCAGTTCCGCTTCCAGTGACCACTTCCCTTGCAATAAAAGCACTCAGTCTCGGGCTTGGGTCCATTCTTTGACTTCTTCCCGGTAACTGGCTTACCGGGCGCGGCAACTCCCTTGCCGTCCTTCTTGAAGTTCTTCTTACCCTTGCCCTTCTTGAACTTAGTGGTTTTATTCACCATCAACACTTGATGTTCTTTTTTGATCTCTACCTCAGCTGATTTCAGCATTGAATACACCTCGGGAATGGTCTTTTCCATCCCCTGCATATTGAAGTTCATCACAAAGCTCTTGTAGCTTGGTGGAAGCGACTGGAGGATTCTGTCAATGACCGCGTCATCCGGGAGATTAACTCCCAGCTGAGACAAGCGGTTGTGCAACCCAGACATTCTGAGTATGTGCTCACTAACAGAACTGTTCTCCTCCATTTTACAGCTGAAGAACTTGTCGGAGACATCATATCTCTCGACCCGGGCATGAGCTTGAAAAACCAGTTTCAGCTCCTCGAACATCTCGTATGCTCCATGTTTCTCAAAACGCTTTTGGAGACCCGGTTCTAAGCTGTAAAGCATGCCGCACTGAACGAGGGAGTAATCATCAGCACGCTGCTGCCAAGCGTTCATAACGTCTTGGTTCTCAGGGATTGGTGCTTCACCTAGCGGTGCTTCTAAGACATAATCTTTCTTGGCAACTATGAGGATGAGCCTCAGGTTCCGGACCCAGTCCGTATAATTGCTGCCATCATCTTTCAGCTTGGTTTTCTCTAGGAACGCGTTGAAATTGAGGACAACGTTGGCCATTTGATCTACAAGACATAGTGTAAAGATTTTAGACTAAGTTCATGATAATTGAGTTCATCTAATCAAATTATTTAATGAACTCCCACTCAGATAGACATCCCTCTAGTCATCTAAGTGAAACATGATCCGAGTCAACTAGGCCGTGTCCGATCATCACGTGAGACGGACTAGTCAAGATCGGTGAACATCTCCATGTTGATCGTATCTTCTATACGACTCATGCTCGACCTTTCGGTCCTCCGTGTTCTGAGGCCATGTCTGTACATGCTAGGCTCGTCAAGTCAACCTAAGTGTATTGCGTGTGTTCCGAGGCCATGTCTGTACATGCTAGGCTCGTCAACACCCGTTGTATTCGAACGTTAGAATCTATCACACCCGATCATCACGTGGTGCTTCGAAACAACGAACCTTCGCAACGGTGCACAGTTAGGGTGAACACTTTCTTGAAATTATTATGAGGGATCATCCTACTTGCTACCGTCGTTCTAAGCAAATAAGATGCAAAAACATGATAAACATCACATGCAATCAAATAGTGACATGATATGGCCAATATCATTATGCTCCTTTGATCTCCATCTTCGGGGCACCATGATCATCTTTGTCACCGGCATGACACCATGATCTCCATCATTGTGTCTTCATGAAGTCGTCACGCCAACGATTACTTCTACTTCTATGGCTAACCCGTTTAGCAACAAAGTAAAGTAATTTACATGGCGTTATTCAATGACACGCAGGTCATGCAAAATAATAAAGACAACTCCTATGGCTCCTGCCGGTTGTCATACTCATCGACATGCAAGTCGTGATTCCTATTACAAGAATATGATCAATCTCATACATCACATATATCATTCATCACATCTTCTGGCCATATCACATCACATAACATATGCTGCAAAAACAAGTTAGACGTCCTCTAATTGTTGTTGCAAGTTTTACGTGGTTTGTAGGTTTCTAGCAAGAATGATTTCTTACCTACGTATGACCACAACGTGATTTGCCAATTTCTATTTACCCTTCATAAGGACCCTTTTCATCGAATCCGTTCCGACTAAAGTAGGAGAGACAGACACCCGCTAGCCACCTTATGCAACTAGTGCATGTCAGTCGGTGGAACCTGTCTCACGTAAGCGTACGTGTAAGGTCGGTCCGGGCCGCTTCATCCTACAATGCCGCCGAAACAAGAAACGACTAGTAGCGGCAAGAAGAATTGGCAACATCAACGCCCACAACTTCTTTGTGTTCTACTCGTGCATAGTAACTACGCATAGGCCTGGCTCATGATGCCACTGTTGGGAATCGTAGCATAATTTAAAATTTTCCTACGCTCACCAAGATGCATCTATGGAGTCTACTAGCAACGAGGGGAAAGGAGTGGATCTACATACCCTTGTAGATCGCGAGCGGAAGTGTTCCAATGAACGTGGATGACGGAGTCGTACTCGCCGTGATCCAAATCACCGATGACCGAGTGCCGAACGTACAGCACCTCCGCGTTCAACACACGTACGGTGCAGCGACGTCTCCTCCTTTCTTGATCCAGCAAGGGGGGAGGAGAGGTTGATGGAGATCCAACAGCACGACGGCGTGGTGGTGGATGTAGCGGCTCTCCGGCAGGGCTTCGCCGAGCTTCTGCGCGAGAGAGAGAGGTGTTGTAGGGGAGGAGGGAGGCGCCAAAGGCTGTGTGTTTGCTGCCCTCCCTCCCCCCCACTATTTATAGGACCCCTTGGGAGGGGGGAGCCGGCCAAAACCCATCTAGGGTTGGGGGGGGGCGGCGGCCAAGGGGGGGAAGGGGTTGCCTTGCCCCCCAAGGCAAGGGGAAACTCCCCCCCCCCTAGGGTTCCCAACCCTAGGCGCATGGGGGGGAGGCCCAAGGTGGCGCCCCAGCCCATTAGGGGCTGGTTCCCCTCCACTTTCAGCCCACGGGGCCCTCCGGGACAGGTGGCCCCACCCGGTGGACCCCCGGGACCCTTCCGGTGGTCCCGGTACAATACCGATAACCCCCGAAACTTTCCCGGTGGCCAAAACTGGACTTCCTATATATAATTCTTCACCTTCGGACCATTCCGGAACCTCTCGTGACGTCCGGGATCTCATCCGGGACTCCGAACAACTTTCGGGTTTCCGCATACATATATCTCTACAACCCTAGCGTCACCGGACCTTAAGTGTGTAGACCCTACGGGTTCGGGAGACATGCAGACATGACCGAGACGCCTCTCCGGTCAATAACCAACAGCGGGATCTGGATACCCATGTTGGCTCCCACATGTTCCACGATGATATCATCGGGTGAACCACGGTGTCGAGGATTCAATCAATCCGTATGCAATTCCCTTTGTCAATCGGTATGTTACTTGCCCGAGATTCGATCGTCGGTATCCCAATACCTAGTTCAATCTCGTTACCGGCAAGTCTCTTTACTCGTACCGCAATGCATGATCCCGTGACTAACGCCTTAGTCACATTGAGCTCATTATGATGATGCATTACCGAGTGGACCCAGAGATACCTCTCCGTTTACACGGAGTGACAAATCCCAGTCTCGATCCGTGCCAACCCAACAGACACTTTCGGAGATACCCGTAATGCACCTTTATAGTCACCCAGTTACGTTGTGACGTTTGGCACACCCAAAGCACTCCTACGGTATCCGGGAGTTGCACGATCTCATGGTCTAAGGAAAAGATACTTGACATTGGAAAAGCTCTAGCAAACGAAACTACACGATCTTTTATGCTATGCTTAAGTTGGGTCTTGTCCATCACATCATTCTCCTAATGATGTGATCCCGTTATCAATGACATCCTATGTCCATAGTCAGGAAACCATGACTATCTGTTGATCAACGAGCTAGTCAACTAGAGGCTTACTAGGGACAGGTTGTGGTCTATGTATTCACACATGTATTACGATTTCCGGACAATACAATTATAGCATGAATAAAAGACTATTATCATGAACACAGAAATATAATAATAACCATTTATTATTGCCTCTAGGGCATATTTCCAACAGATCGTATCTTCTATACGACTCATGCTCGACCTTTCGGTCCTCCGTGTTCCGAGGCCATGTCTGTACATTCTAGGCTCGTCAAGTCAACCTAAGTGTATTGCGTGTGTTCCGAGGCCATGTCTGTACATGCTAGGCTCGTCAACACCCGTTGTATTCGAACGTTAGAATCTATCACACCCGATCATCACGTGGTGCTTCGAAACAACGAACCTTCGCAACGGTGCACAGTTAGGGTGAACACTTTCTTGAAATTATTATAAGGGATCATCTTACTTACTACCGTCGTTCTAAGCAAATAAGATGCAAAAACATGATAAACATCACATGCAATCAAATAGTGACATGATATGGCCAATATCATCATGCTCCTTTGATCTCCATCTTCGGGGCACCATGATCATCTTCGTCACCGGCATGACACCATGATCTCCATCATCATGATCTCCATCATTGTGTCTTCATGAAGTCGTCACGCCAACGATTACTTCTACTTCTATGGCTAACTCGTTTAGCAACAAAGTAAAGTAATTTACATGGCGTTATTCAATGACACGCAGGTCATGCAAAATAATAAAGACAACTCCTATGGCTCCTGCCGGTTGTCATACTCATCGACATGCAAGTCGTGATTCCTATTACAAGAATATGATCAATCTCATACATCACATATATCATTCATCACATCTTCTGGCCATATCACATCACATCGCACTTGCTGCAAAAACAAGTTAGACGTCCTCTAATTGTTGTTGCATGTTTTTACGTGGTTTGTAGGTTTCTAGCAAGAACGTTTTCTTACCTACGTATGACCACAACGTGATTTGCCAATTTCTATTTACCCTTCATAAGGACCCTTTTCATCGAATCCGTTCCGACTAAAGTAGGAGAGACAGACACCCGCTAGCCACCTTATGCAACTAGTGCATGTCAGTCGGTGGAACCTGTCTCACGTAAGCGTACGTGTAAGGTCGGTCCGGGCCGCTTCATCCTACAATGCCGCCGAAACAAGAAACGACTAGTAGCGGCAAGAAGAATTGGCAACATCAACGCCCACAACTTCTTTGTGTTCTACTCGTGCATAGTAACTACGCATAGGCCTGGCTCATGATGCCACTGTTGGGAATCGTAGCATAATTTTAAAATTTTCCTACGCTCACCAAGATGCATCTATGGAGTCTACTAGCAACGAGGGGAAAGGAGTGGATCTACATACCCTTGTAGATCGCGAGCGGAAGCGTTCCAATGAACGTGGATGACGGAGTCGTACTCGCCGTGATCCAAATCACCGATGACCGAGTGCCGAACGGACGGCACCTCCGCGTTCAACACACGTACGGTGCAGCGACGTCTCCTCCTTTCTTGATCCAGCAAGGGGGGAGGAGAGGTTGATGGAGATCCAACAGCACGACGGCGTGGTGGTGGATGTAGCGGCTCTCCGGCAAGGCTTCGCCGAGCTTCTGCGCGCGAGAGAGAGGTGTTGCAGGGGAGGAGGGAGGCGCCAAAGGCTGTAGTGTGCTGCCCTCCCTCCCCCCCCTTTATATAGGCCCCCAAGGGGGGGTGCGCAGCCCTTGGAGATGGGATCTCCAAGGGGGGGCGGCGGCCAAGGGGGAAGGGGTTGCCTTGCCCCCCAAGGCAAGGGGAAACTCCCCCCCCTAGGGTTCCGCCCCAGCCCATTAGGGGCTGGTTCCCCTCCACTTTCAGCCCACGGGGCCCTCCGGGACAGGTGGCCCCACCCGGTGGACCCCCGGGACCCTTCCGGTGGTCCCGGTACAATACCGATAACCCCCGAAACTTTCCCGGTGGCCAAAACTGGACTTCCTATATATAATTCTTCACCTCCGGACCATTCCGGAACCTCTCGTGACGTCCGGGATCTCATCCGGGACTCCGAACAACTTTCGGGTTTCCGCATACATATATCTCTACAACCCTAGCGTCACCGGACCTTAAGTGTGTAGACCCTACGGGTTCGGGAGACATGCAGACATGACCGAGACGCCTCTCCGGTCAATAACCAACAGCGGGATCTGGATACCCATGTTGGCTCCCACATGTTCCACGATGATATCATCGGGTGAACCACGGTGTCGAGGATTCAATCAATCCGTATGCAATTCCCTTTGTCAATCGGTATGTTACTTGCCCGAGATTCGATCGTCGGTATCCCAATACCTAGTTCAATCTCGTTACCGGCAAGTCTCTTTACTCGTACCGCAATGCATGATCCCGTGACTAACGACTTAGTCACATTGAGCTCATTATGATGATGCATTACCGAGTGGGCCCAGAGATACCTCTCCGTTTACACGGAGTGACAAATCCCAGTCTCGATCCGTGCCAACCCAACAGACACTTTCGGAGATACCCGTAATGCACCTTTATAGTCACCCAGTTACGTTGTGACGTTTGGCACACCCAAAGCACTCCTACGGTATCCGGGAGTTGCACGATCTCATGGTCTAAGGAAAAGATACTTGACATTGGAAAAGCTCTAGCAAACGAAACTACACGATCTTTTATGCTATGCTTAAGTTGGGTCTTGTCCATCACATCATTCTCCTAATGATGTGATCCCGTTATCAATGACATCCTATGTCCATAGTCAGGAAACCATGACTATCTGTTGATCAACGAGCTAGTCAACTAGAGGCTTACTAGGGACAGGTTGTGGTCTATGTATTCACACATGTATTACGATTTCCGGACAATACAATTATAACATGAATAAAAGACTATTATCATGAACACAGAAATATAATAATAACCATTTATTATTGCCTCTAGGGCATATTTCCAACACATGATATATGCTACACACATCCCCAAAAGGGAGCGCAAGCGCGCACAAAGGGACGTTTATGCGATAGAGCCAGTCGCCCCAAAATTCAACCCATGGTCATCGTGCCCGATCACTTTTGATCGTCGGGATCATCCGACCAGTATCCGGCATGGCGGATTAGCCGCACTAGTCCTGGACCCCAATCATTGATGGATTCCACCTAACGCAAGTCCTCACACTACAAAAAAATACACTTCCGTGATGATACGTGTTTGTCACAGTTGGTCACGTTTTCTGTCATGCATGTACATCCGTGACAAATTTATGCCAGAATCAAGATAGTCATACCTGTGCTGTCGTAGAAGTGTTCCATGACATTACCAAAATTATCATCACGGAAGTGTCCACTTCCATGACGATAAATTGCACGTCACAGAAGTGCTTTCGTCAAGGGTGACCGACACGTGGCATCCACCGTAACGGAACGCCGTTAAGCTATCGGGTCCGGTTTTGGATCCGATAACCCGTTAACAGCCCCGACCAATGGAGATTTTCCACGTGTAAAATCATCATTGGCTGGAGGGAACACGTGTCGGCTCGCCGTTGGGACAGATGTGTTGGGGAACGTAGCAGAATTTAAAATTTTCCTACGCATCACCAAGATCCATCTATGGAGTATACTAGCAACGAGGGGAGAGGAGTGCATCTACATACCCTTGTAGATCGCGAGCGGAAGCGTTCCAATGAACGGGGTTGATGGAGTCGTACTCGCCGTGATCCAAATCACCGATGACCGAGTGCCGAACGGACGGCACCTCCGCGTTCAACACACGTACGGAGCAGCGACATCTCCTCCTTCTTGATCCAGCAAGGGGAAAGGAGAGGTTGATGGAGATCCAGCAGCACGACGGCGTGGTGGTGGAAGTAGCGGGATCTCGGCAGGGCTTCGCCAAGCTTCTGCGAGAGGGAGAGGTGTTGCAGGGGGAGAGGGAGGCGCCAGGGGCTGTCATGTTGCTGCCCTCCCTCCCCCCACTATATATAGGCCCCCTGGGAGGGGGGGCGCTGGCCCTGGATCCCATCTACAAGGGGCGCGGCGGCCAGGGGGAAGCTTGCCCCCCAAGGCAAGTGGGGCGCCCCCCACCCCTAGGGTTTCCAACACTAGGCGCAGGGGGAGGCCCAAGGGGGGGCGCCCCAGCCCACTAAGGGCTGGTTCCCTTCCCTCTTCAGCCCATGGGGCCCTCCGGGATAGGTGGCCCCACCCGGTGGACCCCCGGGACCCTTCCGGTGGTCCCGGTACAATACCGGTGACCCCCGAAACTCTCCCGGTGGCCGAAACTTGACTTCCTATATATAATTCTTCACCTACGGACCATTCCGGAACTCCTCATGACGTCCGAGATCTCATCCGGGACTCCGAACAACTTTCGGGTTTCCGCATACTAATATCTCTACAACCCTAGCGTCACCGAACCTTAAGTGTGTAGACCCTACGGGTTCGGGAGACATGCAGACATGACCGAGACGCTTCTCCGGTCAATAACCAACAGCGGGATCTGGATACCCATGTTGGCTCCTACATGTTCCACGATGTCTCATCGGATGAACCATGATGTCGAGGATTCAATCAATCCCGTATACAATTCCCTTTGTCAATCGGTACTTTACTTGCCCGGGATTCGATCGTCGGTATCCCAATACCTTGTTCAATCTCGTTACCGGCAAGTCACTTTACTCGTACCGTAATGCATGATCCCGTGGCTAACTCCTTAGTCACATTGAGCTCATTATGATGATGCATTACCGAGTGGGCCCAGAGATACCTCTCCGTCATACGGAGTGACAAATCCCAGTCTCGATCCGTGTCAACCCAACAGACACTTTCAGAGATACCCGTAGTGTACCTTTATAGTCACCCAGTTACGTTGTGACGTTTGGCACACCCAAAGCACTCCTACGGTATCCGGGAGTTACATCTCATGGTCTAAGGAAAAGATACTTGACATTGGAAAAGCTCTAGCAAACGAACTACATGATCTTTTATGCTATGCTTAGGATTGGGTCTTGTCCATCACATCATTCTCCTAATGATGTGATCCCGTTATCAACGACATCCAATGTCCATGGTCAGGAAACTGTAACCATCTATTGATCAACGAGCTAGTCAACTAGAGGCTTACTAGGGATATGGTGTTATCTATGTATCCACACATGTATCTGAGTTTCCTATCAATACAATTCTAGCATGGATAATAAACGATTATCATGAACAAGGAAATATAATAATAACCAATTTATTATTGCCTCTAGGGCATATTTCCAACAGTCTCCCACTTGCACTAGAGTCAATAATCTAGTTCACATCACCATGTGATTAACACTCACAGGTCACATCACCATGTGACCAACATCCAAAGAGTTTACTAGAGTCAACAATCTAGTTCACATCACTATGTGATCACCACTCAATGAGTTCTGGTTTGATCATGTTATGCTTGTGAGAGAGGTTATTAGTCAACGGGTCTGAACCTTTTAGATCCGTGTGTGCTTCACGAATATCTATGTCATCTTGTGGATGCTACCACGCGCTACTTGGAGCCATTTCAAATAACTGCTCTACTATACGAATCCGGTTTACTACTCAGAGTCATCCGGATTAGTGTCAAAGTTCGCATCGACGTAACCCTTTACGACGAACTCCTTTTCACCTCCATAATCAAGAAAATTCCTTAGTCCACTAAATACTAAGGATAAGCTCGACCGCTGTCATGTGATCCATTCCCGGATCACTATTGTACCCCTTGACCAACTCATGGCAAGGCACACTTCATGTGCGGTACACAGCATAGCATACTGTAGAGCCTACGTCTAAAGCATAGGGGACGACCTTCGTCCTTTCTCTCTCTTCTGCTGTGGTCTGGTCTTGAGTCTTACTCAATACTCACACCTTGTAACACAGCCAAGAACTCCTTCTTTGCTGATCTATTTTGAACTCTTTCAAAATCATGTCAAAGTGTGCGTTCTTTGAAAGTATCATCAGGCGTCTTGACCCATCTCTATAGATCTTGATGCCCAATATGTAAGCAGCTTTATCCAGGTCTTCCTTTGAAAAACTCCTTTCAAACAACCCTTTATGCTTTCCAGAAATTCTACATCATTTCGGATCAACAATATGTCATTCACATATACTTATCAGAAATGTTGTAGCGCTCCCACTCACTTTATTGTAAATACAAGTTTCTAACAAACTTTGTATAAACCCAAAAACTTTGATCACTCCATCAAAGCGTATATTCTGACTCCGAGATGCTTGCTCTAGTCCATGGAAGGATCGCTGGAGCTAGCATACCTTTTAGCATCCTTAGGATCGACAAAACCTTTCTGATTGTATCACATACAACCTTTCCTTATGAAAACTGGTAAGGAAACTTGTTTTGACATCCGTCTGCCAGATTTCATAAATGCAGCTAATGCTAACGTGATTCCGACGGACTTAAGCATCGCTACGGATGAGAAAAATCTCATCGTAGTCAACTCCTTGAACTTGTGAAAATACTCTTTGCCACAAGTCGAGCTTCACAGACGGTAACATTACCGTCCATGTCTGTCTTCTTCTTAAAGATCCATTTATCTTAATGGCTTGCCGATCATCGGGCAAGTTCACCAAAGTCCATGCTTTGTTCTGATATATGGATCCTATCTCGAATTTCATGGCTTCTAACCATTTGTCGGAATATGGGCCCACCATCACTTCTCCATAGCTCGTAGGTTCATTGTTGTCTAGCAACATGACTTCCAAGACAGGATCACGCATTACTCTGAAGTAGTACGCATCCTCGTCGTCCTACGAGGTTTGGTAGTGTCTTGATCCGAAGTTTCATGATCACTATCATAAGCTTCCACTTCAATTGGTGTAGGTGCCACATGAACAACTTCATGTGCCTTGCTACACACTAGTTGAAGTTATGGTTCAATAACCTCATCAAGTCTCCACCATCCTCCCACTCAATTCTTTCGAGAGAAACTTTTCCTCGAGAAAGGACCTGTTTCTAGAAGCAATTACTTTTGCTTCCAGATCTGAAATAGGAGGTACACCCAACTGTTTTGGGTTTTCTATGAAGATGCATTTATCCGCTTTGGGTTCGAGCTTATCAGCCTGAAACTTTTTCACATAAGCGTCACAGCCCCAAACTTTTAAGAAACAACAGCTTAGGTTTCTCTAAACGGTGTCGTCTTAACGGAATTGCGTGGTGCCCTATTTAAAGTGAATGCGGTTGTCTCTCATGCCTAACCCATAAACGATAGTGGTAATTCGATGAGAGACATCATGGTATGCACCATATCCAATAGGGTGCAGTTATGATGTTCGGACACACCATCACATTGTGGTGTTCCAGGCGGTATTAATTGTGAAACACTTTTCACAATGTCTTAATTGTGTGCCAAACTCGTAACTCAGATACTCATCTCTATGATCATATCACAGACATTATATCCTCTTGTCACGACGATCTTCAACTTCACTCTGAAATTACTTGAACCTTTCAATAATTCAGACTTGTGTTTCATCAAGTAAATACACTCAGCATCTACTCAAATCATCTGTGAAGTAAGAACATAACGATATCCACTGCATGCCTCAACACTCATTGGACTGCATACATCAAAATGTATTACTTCCAACAAGTTGCTCTCTTGTTCCATCTTACTGAAAACGAGGCCTTTCAGTCATCTTACCCATGTGGTATGATTTGCATGTCTCAAGTGATTCAAAATCAAGTGAGTCCAAATGATCCATCTGCATGGAGTTTCTTCATGCATATAACCAATAGACATGGTTCGCATGTCTCAATCTTTTCAAAACGACTGAGTCCAAAGATCCATCTACATGGAGCTTCTTCATGCGTTCTATACCAATATGACTCAAATGGCAGTGCCACAAGTATGTGGTACTATCATCACTATTTTATATCTTTTGGCACGAACATGTGTATCACTGCGATCGAGATTCATTTTAGGTGCAAGACCATTGAAGGTATTATTCAAATAAACAGAGTAACCATTATTCTCCTTAAATGAATAACCGTATTGCGATAAACATAATCCAATCATGTTTATGCTCAACCCAAAACACCAAATAACAATTATTTAGGTTTAACACCAATCTCGATGGTAGAGGGAGCATGCGATGCTTGATCACATCAACCTTGGAAACACTTCCAACACACATCGTCATCTCATCTTTAGCTAGTCTCCATTTATTCCGTAGCTTTTATTTCGAGTTACTAACGCTTAGCAACCGAACCGGTATCTAATACCCTGGTGCTGCTAGGAGTACTAGTAAAGTACACATTCATATAATGTAATCAAATATACTTCTGTCGACCTTGCCTGCCTTCTCATCTACCAAGTATCTAGGGTAGTCCCGCTTCAGTGACCGTTCCCCTCATTACAGAAGCACTTAGTCTCGGGTTTGGATTCAACCTTGGGATTCTTCACTAGAGCAGCAAATGATTTGCTGTTTCATGAAGTATCCCTTCTTCCCTTGCCCTTCTAGAAACTAGTGGTTTTACTAACCATCACCAATTGATGCTCCTATTTGATTTCTACTTTCGCGGTGTCAAACATCGCGAGTTGCCCAAGGATCATCATATCTATCCCTGATATGTTATAGTTCATCACGAAGCTCTAATAGCTTGGTGGCAGTGACTATGGAGAACCATCACTATCTCATCTGGAAGATTAACTCCCACTCGATTCAAGTGATTGTAGTACTCAGACAATCTGAGCACATGCTGAACGATTGAGCTTTTCTCCCTTAGTTTGCTGGCTTAAGAAACTTGTCAGAGGTCTCATACCTCTTGACGTGGGCACTAGTCTGAAATCCCAATTTCAGTCTTCGGAACATCTCATATGTTCTGCGACGTTTCAAAACCGTCTTTGGTGCCACAATTCTAAACCGTTAGCATTTACGCACTGAACTATCACGTAGTCATCAAAACGTGTATGTCAGATGTTTCGCAACATCTACAGACGACGCTGAGGTTCAGCGCACCGAGCGGTGCAATAAGGACATAAGCCTTCTGTGCAGCAATGAGGACAATCCTCAGTTTACGGACCTAGTCTGCATAATTGCTACTATCAACTTTCAACTAAATATTCTCTAGGAACGTATCTTAAACAGTAGAACTTAAGCGTAAGCTATGACATAATTTGCAAAGACCTTTTGACTATGTTCATGATAATTAAGTTCATCTGATTATTTTATGAATTCCCACTCAGATAGACATCCCTCTAGTCATCTAAGTGATACATGATCCGAGTCAAACTAGGCCGTGTCCGATCATCACGTGAGACGGACTAGTCATCATCGGTGAACATCTCCATGTTGATCGTATCTTCTATACGACTCATGCTCGACCTTTCGGTCCTCCTTGTTCTGAGGCCATGTCTGTACATGCTAGGCTCGTCAAGTCAACCTAAGTGTATTGCGTGTGTTCCGAGGCCATGTCTGTACATGCTAGGCTCGTCAACACCCGTTGTATGCGAACGTTAGAATCTGTCACACCCGATCATCACGTGGTGCTTCGAAACAATGAACCTTCGCAACGGTGCACAGTTAGGGGGAACACTTTCTTGAAATTATTATAAGGGATCATCTTACTTACTACCGTCGTTCTAAGCAAATAAGATGCAAAACATGATAAACATCACATGCAATCAAATAGTGACATGATATGGCCAATATCATTCTGCTCCTTTGATCTCCATCTTCGGGGCATCATGATCATCTTCGTCACCGGCATGACACCATGATCTCCATCATCATGATCTCCATCATTGTGTCTTCATGAAGTTGTCACGCCAATGATTACTTCTACTTCTATGGCTAACGCGTTTAGCAATAAAGTAAAGTAATTTACATGGCGTTCTTCAATGACACGCAGGTCATACAAAAAATAAAGACAACTCCTATGGCTCCTGCCGGTTGTCATATTCATCGACATGCAAGTCGGGATTCCTATTACAAGAATATGATCAATCTCATACATCACATATATCATTCATCACATCTTCTGGCCATATCACATCACATAGCACATGCTGCAAAAACAAGTTAGACGTCCTCTAATTGTTGTTGCAAGTTTTTACGTGGCTTGTATAGGTTTCTAGCAAGAACGTTTCTTACCTACGTAAAACCACAACGTGATATGCCAATTTCTATTTACCCTTCATAAGGAACCTTTTCATCGAATCCTTTCCGACTAAAGTGGGAGAGACAGACACCCGCTAGCCACCTTATGCAACTAGTGCATGTCAGTCGGTGGAACCTGTCTCACGTAAGCGTACGTGTAAGGTCGGTCCGGGCCGCTTCATCCCACAATACTGCCGAAACAAGATAAGACTAGTAGCGGCAAGAAGAATTGGCAACATCTACGCCCACAACTGCTTTGTGTTCTACTCGTGCATAGTAACTATGCATAGGCCTGGCTCATGATGCCACTGTTGGGGAACGTAGCAAAATTTGAAATTTTCCTACGCATCACCAAGATCCATCTATGGCGTATACTAGCAACGAGGGGAGAGGAGTGCATCTACATACCCTTGTAGATCGCGAGCGGAAGCGTTCCAATGAACGGGGTTGATGGAGTCGTACTCGCCGTGATCCAAATCACCGATGACCGAGTGCCGAACGGACGGCACCTCCGCGTTCAACACACGTACGGAGCAGCGACGTCTCCTCCTTCTTGATCCAGCAAGGGGAAAGGGGAGGTTGATGGAGATGACCAGTATCCGGCATGGCGGATCAGCCGCACTAGTCCTGGACCCCAATCATTGATGGATTCCACCTAACGCAAGTCCTCACACTACAAAAAAATACACTTCCGTGATGATACGTGTTTGTCACAGTTGGTCACGTTTTCTGTCATGCATGTACATCCGTGACAAATTTATGACAGAATCAAGATAGTCATACCTGTGCTGTCGTAGAAGTGTTCCATGACATTACCAAAATTATCATCACGGAAGTGTCCACTTCCATGACGATAAATTGCACGTCACAGAAGTGCTTTTGTCAAGGGTGACCGACACGTGGCATCCACCGTAACGGAACGCCGTTAAGCTATCGGGTCTGGTTTTGGATCCGATAACCCGTTAACAGCCCCGACCAATGGAGATTTTCCACGTGTAAAATCATCATTGGCTGGAGGGAACACGTGTCGGCTCGCCGTTGGGACAGATGTGTTGGGGAACGTAGCAGAATTTAAAATTTTCCTACGCATCACCAAGATCCATCTATGGAGTATACTAGCAACGAGGGGAGAGGAGTGCATCTACATACCCTTGTAGATCGCGAGCGGAAGCGTTCCAATGAACGGGGTTGATGGAGTCGTACTCGCCGTGATCCAAATCACCGATGACCGAGTGCCAAACGGACGGCACCTCCGCGTTCAACACACGTACGGAGCAGCGACGTCTCCTCCTTCTTGATCCAGCAAGGGGAAAGGAGAGGTTGATGGAGATCCAGCAGCACGATGGCGTGGTGGTGGAAGTAGCGGGATCTCGGCAGGGCTTCGCCAAGCTTCTGCGAGAGGGAGAGGTGTTGCAGGGGGAGAGGGAGGCGCCAGGGGCTGTCATGTCGCTGCCCTCCCTCCCCCCACTATATATATGCCCCCTGGGAGGGGGGGGCGCCGGCCCTGGATCCCATCTACAAGGGGGGCGGCGTCCAGGGGGGAAGCTTGCCCCCCAAGGCAAGTGGGGCGCCCCCCACCCCTAGGGTTTCCAACCCTAGGCGCAGGGGGAGGCCCAAGGGGGGGCGCATCAACCCACTAAGGGCTGGTTCCATTCCCTCTTCAGCCCATGGGGCCCCCCGGGATAGGTGGCCCCACCCGGTGGACCCCCGGGACCCTTCCGGTGGTCCCGGTACAATACCGGTGACCCCCGAAACTCTCCCGGTGGCCGAAACTTGACTTCCTATATATAATTCTTCACCTCCGAACCATTTTGGAACTCCTCGTGACATCCGGGATCTCATCCGGGAATCCGAACAACTTTCGGGTTTCCGCATACTAATATCTCTACAACCCTAGCGTCACCGAACCTTAAGTGTGTAGACCCTACGGGTTCGGGAGACATGCAGACATGACCGAGACGCCTCTCCGGTCAATAACCAACAGCGGGATCTGGATACCCATGTTGGCTCCTACATGTTCCACGATGATCTCATCGGATGAACCATGATGTCGAGGATTCAATCAATCCCGTATACAATTCCCTTTGTCAATCGGTACTTTACTTGCCCGAGATTCGATCGTCGGTATCCCAATACCTTGTTCAATCTCGTTACCGGCAAGTCACTTTACTCGTACCGTAATGCATGATCCCGTGGCTAACTCCTTAGTCACATTGAGCTCATTATGATGATGCATTACCGAGTGGGCCCAGAGATACCTCTCCGTCATACGGAGTGACAAATCCCAGTCTCGATCCGTGTCAACCCAACAGACACTTTCAGAGATACCCGTAGTGTACCTTTATAGTCACCCAGTTACGTTGTGACGTTTGGCACACCCAAAGCACTCCTACGGTATCCGGGAGTTACACGATCTCATGGTCTAAAGAAAAGATACTTGACATTGGAAAAGCTCTAGCAAACGAACTACACGATCTTTTATGCTATGCTTAGGATCGGGTCTTGTCCATCACATCATTCTCCTAATGATGTGATCCCGTTATCAACGACATCCAATGTCCATGGTCAGGAAACCGTAACCATCTATTGATCAACGAGCTAGTCAACTAGAGGCTTACTAGGGACATGGTGTTGTCTATGTATCCACACATGTATCTGAGTTTCCTATCAATACAATTCTAGAATGGATAATAAACTATTATCATGAACAAGGAAATATAATAATAACCAATTTATTATTGCCTCTAGGGCATATTTCCAACAAGATGTCATCCACTCATTGGACCCAAAGCGCCTATGATATGTCGACACGTGGCACGACCCAACAGAGGCCCATTCCTGTGAAAAGGCCGGCCCGTTTGACTTGGTCAAAAGGTGGTGGGCCGGCCATGGCAAGCCTATTAACGGCTTGTTCGCATATAGCCCATTTACAGCCCGCTAACCCAGGGCCCGTTTACAACCTATCCGAATTAGGCCCAGTAGCGTCACCTGGGCCGTCCAATATAATTCCAGCCCGTTTTAACTTCCGGCCCATGTATGGCCCATGACGTCTTTCAACCCATATGAGGCCCTTAGTAACCCTTGGCCCATTAATGGCCCGTGGTAAAACTGGCCTGTAATGAACAGTGTATCACTTTATACCCATTAACGGCCCATTATTCCGTTGGGCCGTTTCCAGCCCATGTTATCTTTCGGCCTTCTCAGGGCCCATTTATTCTTGGGCTCATTTCCAGCATTCGTTTACTTTTGGCCCGTTACTGTCATTTTCTGCTTGTGGGCCAAATTCAGCCCGTGGATACAGTCGGCCCGTTTGTGGCCTGTTAATACGTTGGGCCGTTTTCATAGCGTCATCAAATACGGCCGATTAACGACGGCCCGTTATGGTCGGCCCATGAACGGACGATTTCAACTCTAGCCCATTTACGGCCATAATGTGGTCTGTTATTGGCCCATGTTTGGCTAACCGATCATACGGCCCGTAGAAGGCACATTGATGATACGGCACGTAGAAGGCCCATTGTGTCTACGGCCCGTATAAGGCCCATTGTTTCTACGCCCCGTAGAAGGCCCATTGTTTCTACGGCCCTTAGAAGGCCCATTGTTTCTACGGCCCGTAGGAGGCCCATGTTAACTACAATAAATATGTCGCCCATGGTTAATGTGGCCTGGTTTTAAAAAATAGGTTATTGCGACCACTAGCAAACCGCGGAAAAAGAACTGCACTGACTACAAGAAAACAAATAAACAAGACAATAAGGAAATAAATAGGCAAGCAACTTATGCTAGGCTATCACGGCTATTACACATATTACATCCACTGGGCATCAAAGTTCGCCACCAGTGCAAATATAGGGAACAAAGCAGCATATAAACGCTGTAGCAAAACAAGTCCAGAACTGAAACCACTTCAGAAGAGCTCAAGAAACAATATCCTGGGTACCCATAATGCTGGCAAGATGCTTAACAAACTTATTAACTTTCTCTTGTTTGGCGCTTAAATCCTCCAACACTTGCTGTTGCACCAGAAAGTATGCATCTGAATTCTGCAGGGACTTCCTCAGTCCTTCGGCTTCCTGTCGCATAACATCTGATCGATGTCTTTCAACTTGAAGTTGAGACTCAAGAAGCCGAACTGATTCAGGCAGCGAGTTCGAAGAGCTAGTGCCAGCAGTAGTAGCCAGTAACTCGAACACTACATCAAGATAGGACTTTGGGGTTGTCTCAGTATCTTCAATATAGTTTTTATTAGCTTGCTTGGAGACCAACAGGGATGTCTCACTATCTTGAACCTTATCTGCATTACTTCCTGTACCATTGCATAACGGGGTACTCTTCTCCAATATTTTATCCGCATTCTAAAAGAGAAACAAACAAACACATCACAGGTTTACAATGTAGTATATGAAACTCATTTTGGTAAACCAGTTCAGTAGTAAGGTGGATAGGATAACAGCATGAAACAAACATATATCTATGTAGTATGGTCACTGTATGGTCTATATCATTCTAGTTTATGTTGCCAAATCAAGATAGATACAGTTCGAATCATATCTATTTAAGACAAAGCAACTTAGACAGAATATAAGTGTGGGAAACTACACAGCAATAACAACACTTGTAAGGTGCATGGCATGAGAATATAACTGTTTATTCAATTGAAACTAAAATCAACATAGAGCAAGTTACAACAGCAAACACGTTAAAGAAACAGGTTTAAAACATACCTGTTGTGCCATTGGAGTTTCAATTGCATCCTTCAAATTTGAAATTAGTTGGTATGAGTAAATACAGTGATGCAAGAGCAAAGTAGTATGAACCATAACTACGGAACCTGACCTGAGAACAATTCTTCTTCTGCTTTAAGCGTTGACTTGGGGTTCGGAGTGGTGGTCCTCGTGCTTTGGGCACTGCAGTTGCCTTACTAACTGCTCGTGTTTGGGTGCTCTGTGGTGGAGACGGTCCTGTGTCAACGGGAACTGGGTTACTATCTGCTGAGGTTGGGGTTAGAAGGGGTGTAGCTGGTTCTCTGTCCAACTGGGTAGGGGTACAATCTGCGTGAGTCTGGGTTATGTGTGGTGGGGCTGGTTCTTGGGCAAGTACAACCGTCGTTCTATCTCCATCGACAGGTAGCACGATCTTTTCTAAAGACCGTGTTTTTACTCCCACAGATACTGCCATCACCCCCTCCAATTGAAATGGCTGATAAACAAGAAAAGTAATTGAATGTACAGACATTGTAAGATAGACATGTGCAATGGATAGTAGGGAAGAAAACAGGGCATGAAATAATTCACATTTATGTTGTCTAACCAAACAGAATAGCAGGACATAATTTCACATATACGATGGCTAATTAAACAGGATAGCATGACACAATTTCACATGTATGATGGCTAACTAAATAGGATAGAATGACATACTTCAAAATATGATGACTATGTAAACAAGATGACATGATATAACTATACGATGTGTCTATTAAAGTGGTTGGCATGCCATAAATCACAAACATGCCGTCGATGGAAACATGATGACATGATATAATTCACGGATAGAATGACATAATTCAAAATATGATGACTATGTGAACAGGATGAGATGATATAACTATATTATGTCTTTAGAAAATGGGTTGGCATGCCATAATTCAGATACATGCTATCTATGTAAACATCATGGCATGATATAATTCAAATATATGATTTATATACTAAGGAAGTGAGCAGAGGGCAATCGCATATATGATGTGTCAACTAAGGAGATGGCATTCAATATCGTGTATATGATGTAAAAACTAAGCATTGCAATACAACATATGCATGATATGAGTAATATAACCCTGCCAAGTTTGAGCATACACCTCAGGGGGATAATAGGACTGGTCATCTGCCTCTGAATCCTCCTCCGAAGAGCTATCTGTAACCAGCAAGATATCTGCTTCACCAGGTAGCATTGTCTGCTCTGAAGACCTTGTTTTCACTCCAGATTTCTCCATCACCAATTCAAATGGCTGATGCACAGGAAGAGCAGTTGAATATACAAACATTGTCGACAAAAGCAATGAGAAATACAAAAAAAGGTCGGCATGATATAATTCACATATATGACGCTTGGCTAAATAGCATGGCATTGCATAATTCACATATATAATGCCTTGCAACAAGATAGCATTGCATAATTCAAATATATAATGTCTTGCAACAAGATGGCATTGCATAATTCACATATATGGTAATTAGACACTAAACAGGTGGCATTCACACAAAGCATGTCTAAACTAAGCAAATGACATAGCAATGCAAGATACCATACGCACGATATGAGCAACATAACCCTGCCAAGTTAGAGCATGCACCTCGGGGGGGGGGGGGATAGGACTGGTCATCTGTCTCTGAATCCTCCTCTGAGGAGCTATCTGTAACCAGCAAGACATGCGCTTCGCCAGATAGCATTGTCTGCTCTGAAGGCCTTGTTTCGACTCTAGATTTTTCCATGACCGTGCCGAATGGCTGATGCACAGGAAGAGTAATTGAATGTACTAAAATTGTTGACAAATTTAACACGTAATAAAAAATGATGTCATGATATAATTCACATATAAGATGACTGGCTAACCAGGGTGGCATTGCAAAATTCGCATATATGATGCCTGGCTAAACAAGATGGCATTGCATGATTTACATATACGATAAAAAAAACTAAACAGATGGCATTGACACAAAGCATGTCTAAACTAAGCAGATGACATCTTTAATGTATACAGTAAGCAATGCACGGCACTATATGCATGATATTACCAACATCAGCATGCCAAGTTAGAGCGAAGACCTCATGGGGTAAATAGGAGTGGTCTTCTGCTTCTGAATCCCCCTTAGAACAGTTATCTTCCTCTTGATTACGATCTGAAATGGGTGGAGGGGGGCTGCCTTTGTGCCCACCATGGAGCGACGTCTGCATGAAATTTTATTGCCACGCAAGGCTCGTCTCTTTTGCTCTACATGTTCAGTTCCATTGTGTACAATGACTGACATGCATAGGAATAAAACATAATGAGATTATGTAAGGAGTGCATGCACAAATCCAGAATGATGGTAGCGAACTGTGGATAGACCCAAAACAAATGATAGCATGCAGATAATAGCTTTAGTTAAAAAATACAGATAATGGCTCCTTTAATGTTTGTTTGCACCCAACATGAAACTCATAGTAGACACCCGAGATTAACCAGATAGTAGACAGATAGTACTGATTGCTGCCCCAATATGTACCCCACAACCATTTAAAAACTCAAGTTTCAGCATAAGTTTGGACCTGAGTCGGAGTCTAATAAGTGAACACGACGATAAAGTAGCATGCCATCATATTAAGCGATACATAACGTAAGCAGACATGAAAGAGTGTGACCTCTCTTGCGGACCCGTGTAGTCCTCAAGGTCATCTGCTCAGTTGATGATGGTAATGCAGTTGTTGTGGCTGCCGGCGGCGGGGAAGAAGATCTGAGGCGGCGAAAGACAGTCTGGAGAGCGGATCCCTGCTGTGGTGAACCCTTCCATCGTTGGAGCAGCTGAGCTGGGGTGGAACACAGCACCGCAGGAGCAGGACAAACCACACAAAGTTTTCTTTGACACATATCTATAACAGAAGTAATTGTGTAAGGGCTTGTTTGAATTTGAGGATTCTAACAATGCAGGGATAGGAAATATACAGGAATAGGATAGGAATGCACGTGCAAAATAGAGAATTTAAAAACACAGGATTTCTGCCAATCTGGGTGTTTGGTTCACAAGAATTGGAAGATCACAGGAGGCAAAGAAGCATGGTGAGATTAAGTCAAACCACAAGAAGTGTACAACCTCTTTGGCGAAGCCATGTCGATCTCAGCGTGATTGGGTTGGCCGGTGAGGATGCTCCGGCTGACTTGGCTGTCGGGGAAGGGGAAGAAGATCTTAGGCATTTGGAGATGGAGCCCGAGGTACTGCTCCGCTGTGATGGAGGGTTTCGTCGTTGGAGCAGCTCCGGTGAGTTGTACGACGCCGGGGCTGAAGCAGGACAAGAGAGACAACGTTAACCTGAGTGGAATTCTAATAGCATCTCCAATAGATGGCGTAAAATACATAACCACAAAGTGCTAGATGTATACATCAGCCGCTCATCTCTGAACTTAACTGTCAAAACTGAATTTAACAGTCAAAATTGAACTTAACTGTCGAAACTGAATTTTGCTGTCGAAACTGAATTTTGCTGTCGAAACAGAATTTTACTGTCGAAACTGAACGCACTAGAGGTGAGGCTACACGTCAGTCGACTGACTTTTTCATCTCTGGTCAGTCGATTTTGCAGCCGTTGGATACGAAATCAAGGGCCTACAGTTCATCTTCAACCTCCACCCCCTAAGCCGCCACCCACCACCGGCCAAACAGCCGCCCCCACCGCCCGCGGCCGGCGGTGCGCCGCCCCGCCCGCCCCAAAAACACTCCCCACCGCCGGTCCGCCGCCGCCCCGGCCATCCCTCTAGGCCCCTCGTGCCAAGCTTTTTCTTCGGCGATCCCCACGCCACTGCCCCACCACCGCCGGCGACCACCGCCCCCACCCTGAACCCTAAGATAGATAGTGGGGTACCTCTCCGGCGGGCCCCCTCCCCGCTGTGACTGGTTCTTCCTTAACTCCGGCGAGCCCCCCCACCCCCTGAAGATCGACTGACCCAAAAGTCGATTCATTCGACTGAAGTGTAGCTAAATCAGAGCAGCATCGCAAGCAAGAGCAAGAGCGAGAGCAGCAGCGTGAGCAAGAGCAAGAGCAAGAGCAGACCAGGCAGGTGACCGAGAGCAAGAGCAGAGCAGCAGCGCGGGCGAGAGCTAAAGTAGCAGCAGCTCCTACTGATGTGGACGTCGCCGCCGAGGGAGCGACGCCGTGGAGGAGTGGCCGGCGACACCGCCATGGATGGAGCCGCGCCGGCAGCACCGTGAGATCGAATCAAGAAGAAAATGCGGCGATTAGTGTACAACCTCTTTGGTGGCGCCGATTAGGCCGCAGCTTCATCCGAGGAAACGGTGATGATGATGCTCTTCTGGTGGTGCAGGTGAAGACGGCGGTGTGGGAATGGAGGTGGCGCGAAAGACGAGGGGAACGTCGGGGCAGCTCCTTGGAGGTGGAGGACGGGGTGGCTGAATCGGCGGGACGACCAGATCAACCACGGATCCTCATCCGGTACGGTGGATGAGGGACGTCGAGGTGTTGCTGTGGACGACGTCGTCGGGGAAGAGGCTCCGGCTGGGTGGCGGACGGAGGAGGGTGTGGGGCTTCACGGGTTTTTCCGGCCTCGGTGTACGAATGGGTGGGCGGATGGGATGGGAGTGGGGAACCATGGCTTAGGGACGCGCTTGTCCGAAATGTGGGGTAAGTTACGAAAGTACCCCCACCGATTTGAGGCGGTTCTTTCGGTTCAGGGGTATCACGGGCATTTCGCGTGTCAGGATTTCACAGGAGGTGGGAGTTTTCGCGCGCCTTGTAATTTTGGAATAGCAAGGCGCGGGTTGAGATGGAGGGAGTTGTCGGAGCACAACGAGACAAAGATTTATCTTAAATATTTCCGGGTAACAAGGCGCGGGTTGAAGAGGCGGGAGTTTCGCAGCACGATAGACATAGACGCTAGCTTGAAATTTTGGCATAACAAGGCGCGACTTGAAATTTCGGGAGAACAAGCTTAACGTGTACAAAAAAAGACAATTTAGACTAGTATGATATACTACGTACAATGTGTTTAACACGCACAAACACACACAGACACCCTTTAGACTAGTAAGGTACACGTGCATTGCACGCATGAGATTTGGCAACCAAATTATGAATAAATACCACATTATAGCATGTAATCTTTGAGTCATATATGCATGATGTAGATGTTCGTTTAATTCTTATAGTTCATTCCATTCAAAATCATCTAGTTTTTATAAGAAAGCTAATCTATTTTAAGATTCATGGAATTGTGCGTTGTAAGGCATAAAGTAAAAACAAATCATGTAGAAAAACATTTGGGCAATTCTGATACGGAAGATTCTAGAACAAAGAAGAAGTGCTTGTGTTTTGAGGTTTGTGCATTATGCTTAAGTTCAACCATAGAGTCTTCTAGATTGTACATGTGGCAAAATCTGGTGGAATGTAGATGATATCCAATGGCCAGTAGTGCTCAAATTTGCCAGCTCTGCACCATTGGATTGGCCTCATCCAACGACCATATTTTAAAGTTAAAGTTATCCACACACTATATAAAAAATATAAAATACAATATATATAGGGGTATAGATATAGATATGTGATGTGAAAGCCACCCATCATCTCCAATTAGAATAGTGTGTCCATGCACGGATGCAATGTGGCCAAACGATGTCTGCCATCGGTATCTCAAATTCAAACCAGTCTGACCTTGTTCAATGTGTATACATTACAACTTGCTCGTTTCTAAACCACACCGTGCAGTTCTCCATTATATTCATGCATGCATGGGTTTCAAACATCATGATCTCTTATTCAAATATTTGAATTCAACTTTACATTGATTATGACCTCACCTAGTCTTTTACACCCACACATTGGTCTTCTCTTTATAATTGTACCACTAACTTTCTCTCGTGCATGCATGCACACACACTACCAGTCGGCATTATCCATCGCACACATGCAATCTTTTTCTTCAGGTCGGTCTCCCATGAAGGCACACACACACATCCCCCTCTCCATCATATCGGGCATTCTTTATCTCTCACGTGCATGCGCAACGATCGATGTTCCTCTATGTGTGTGTGTATATAGCTAGGTCTTTCATAGTTTGCCACATAAACCGATCAATCTATATATCTAGTGAGGTCTCACCCTCTTTCCCACGTCCACATCGATCAATCTATACCTCTCTATATAGGATTACATATATAGCTAATACACCCACATTAATTATATATCCAACGCCCCCCTCTCATCATCCATGCCTTCCGCTTCATCTCTCAGACGCGCGCACAATGGCGAAGACAGGGGGCGGCAAGGGCCCTGCCCCCCTAACATCACTATATATCGAGGCTAATATGAATGTGATCATTAGACAATTGCTGGTAAAAATGGTTTAAGTTGATGAATTGGCCCTCCTCGTAAAGGATTAGCAATGCTTGGCCCCCTAGCTCATGGGAAATTTTTCATGGCTCCGCCACTGCGCGCAACAGCGCACATTCTCGCCCCCTCTCTCTAAATATCGATCTCGCAGTTGTGCACTCCTTCATAGTCTCCCTCCACTCGGCTCCTCGCACCATCTTCTAGCCCCCACCGATTTTGCCACATGTACAATCTAGCAGACTCCATGGTTGAACTTAAGCATAATGCACAAATCTCAAAACAACAGTGGTTCTCCTTTGTTCTAGAATCTACCGTATCATAACTGCCCAAACTTTTTTTAGTTGAATTGCCATTATTTGTTTTTACTCTATGCTTTACAACGCACAATTCCATGAATCATAAAATAGATTAAGGGCTTCTTTGATTCAAAGGATTCTCGAAGGAATTTTGGAGGATTCTAATCCTTAGGAATTTTTCCTATCTTGGTTGTTTGATTCATAGGATTGTAAACCATAGGAATTTTTCCATATGATTCATTTGCACTAGATTTCATAGGAAACATCCCATCCACTCAAACCTCTTTGAAATAATTCTGCGTTTTTTCTATGCACAATCAAACACTCGTACCATCCTGTAGGATTCAAGACGACATTCCACTCTATAATCCCATTCTTCCTATTCCCGCGTTTTGGAAATCCTACGAATCAAAGAGGCCCTAGGTTTTTTAATAAAAACTAATTGATTTTGAATGAGATGAACTATAAGAATTAAACGAAGGTCTACATCAGGCATATATGACTCATAGCTTACATGCTACAGTGTGGTATTTATTCATAATTTGGTTGCAAAATCTGACACGTGCAATGCACGTGTACCTTACTAGTACTTCGAGTATGTGCAAAACACAATGGCACGCTACACAGTGTCTCTCTTACAGTTCATGAAGCCACGTGGCACATGTGGAGGCGTTGTCGCGACATCCTTGTGTGGATTGATCACAGTGACGTGCTGCTGGTTCCAAAAGAATGTACTCATCCTCCCTGAGCCGCATTGGCGGTACATGCATGAAGCGAAGATGTGCACGCACGCCACGCACGCACTCATTCCCTCGCACGCACACGCGGGTACACGGGCGGATGCAATTTTGTACCAAGATCCACCCCATGTGATAATTTGACGCGTGTAAAGTCCTTCACTTCATTGATGGTCAATTAATACAACGCATGCAAATTGAGTGGACGTGAGGGCGGAAGAAAGACATTACTACTCCACTGCGCGCATGCGAGTAGTTAAATCATGGGTTGCTAGTAGTACTTCCATTGGTCTCCTTCGTATTTTGTGCCAATTTTTGACAGTAACATAATATTTACGCATCTGAGCAGTGTAGTCTACTTGAAATTTATGTTCCACTAAACTCATCGGGAGCCGTTTCGGGCCTCGAAACCAAAAACCATCAATTAATCTTTACCTTGTTCCCATCACAGTCGAAAGTACTAGTGCTACCATTAAGTGCAAGCCTGCTCACACCTACCAGTATGTACCAAACCTGAACGTGTTCCCACTATGCAGGTTTTAGTACTAGTGCTAGTACTTAGGTTATAAAAAGGGGAACTACCTAACCGAAAATTACTCTACCTTCCTCCTCATAAGTCCTCCTTCTTCGTCCATCCTTGCCATGGCCGGTGTGCAGAGCTCTAGGTCGAGAACTACTCGTAACAAGGGAGCGGCAACCAAGGCTGCGGAAAAAAGAGGGCTCGCCGCCACGCAGAGACCTCGAAAGATCTCTCACGGGAAGGTGATGGCTCCCAGGAGCGCCCTAGACGCGGAGGCGAACATGCCGAGCTGGCGGCGCTGGAGTCGCTATCCCTCGACGGCATGCCCGATCAGCTCAATAAGCACCTCAATAAGCAGAAGGAGTTCATCCACGGCTTGGTGGAGCTGCTGAAGGAGAGCCTCGACGACATGCCCGCTGAGCTCAATGAGCAGGGGGAGTTGACCGCCGGCTTGGTGATGCTGCTGAAGAAGAGAATTGCCTCAGAGAAGAAGGCAACTGGCGAAATCCTGCAACTTCAGGAGGACAATGCGAAGCTCTGGCACGAGCTCGACCTGCTGAAGGAGGAGAACGTCGGCTGGAAGAAGCTGCATGAGAATAGTAGTTCCTTGATGAAGATGTTGCAGGCCCTCGTCATGGAACAGAAGGAGGAGTTGGCGAAGCTCCGCATCGAGCACCCGGCTGCTGTCAAGGTACATAATGCGGCCGTGGAACAGATGATGAAGGCTCGCGTCGAGAAATCCCGCGTCATGGACACAACGAAGAAGATGGCGGAGGAGACGCGCAAGGAGATGGAGGTCATGGAGGCGATGAAGAAGCAGTTACGACTCCGCGGCCAGCAACCCTTCATGTAGTGAGAGCAGCGCCCCAGACTTGTGTGTGCATCTTCCTTCTTTTTTGGGGGTGATAATCCTCCTTCTTCTTTTGCTCCTGTGTTTCTTATTTTGCTTCGGGTGTTTCGCCGCATGTGTCACCTTCTCTGCGAGGCATGAATAGAACAATGCTAAAAATGAAATGACTAGCAAATTAGATCATTCTTTATGGCCAATAAAATAATGCCTCTTGCTAGTAATACATAATAAGAGTAGAGAGTAGAGGATATGGCACCGAGCTGCCGTGTTTCATGCTCCTCCGTCGTACTCCAGTGGAAAACTTGAGTATACTGCACGGTTCTTTGCTCCTCCTCAGGTCGTCGGCACATTTATACGAGCAGTCAAATCACAAGGCCCCGCCTTCCAGCAGTAATGAGCCGTCAAATCACAAAGGCCCTCGCCTCTCGTGAAAAGGACCAAGCTAGACTGCCCCACCCTCTAGCCTTTTGAAAAATGTATACATTTGTACAGTAGTAGTATCGATGGATTGCGCCATGGAGCAAAACTAACAAGATGTAATTAAAGAAAAAAGGTGGTACATATAGAGAGCGCTCGTCGCCAAATTATGCATATACTATATGACACTACCCACTATGAAGTTACTAGTAACATAGACTAGTAACTAGTCTATGTTACTCTCCACTATGACCAGCCAAAGTCGAAATGCGGATACCAACAAGGGCCTGGTTGTGTCTATACTTGGACAACTCACCCGACTGCATGCGCACCAGGCAGACGAAGCTCGTGTCGTGTTGGTGCCGTGTGCGGCCCGCACATTAACCAAAACCTCGCGCCTCCATCTTAGGGAGTGTTTGGTTCCAGGGACTTTTTTGTGTTGGGACTAAAAAAGTGCCTAAAAGTCCCTAGCAAACCAAACAGGGGGGGACAGACTTTTTTGGGACTTTTTGCTAAAAGTCCTTAGAAGCACCTCCTTGAGAGTCTTTTTCAAAAAGTCCTAGGGACTAGAAAAAGTCCTAGGACTAGAGAACCAAACACCACCTTAGCCTCCGCATTTTAAACTTCTCAATCTCAAGGCCAAGGAGCAACGTGAAACCTATGATAGAGCCAATCGGATGGTTGAGAACACTACAATTCGTAGCTACAGATGCGTGTGTGAGAGAGGACGAGTGCGTGCGTGCACCTCTTCTCAGAGTACAACTGTATGTGGGTGGCATCGACCTAGGGAATATAACGAGAAGAAACATAACATAGTTCTGCTGGGGGCTCCGCACAACACACCCCTCAAATAAAACTAAGCACACTAGAAATTAAACTAAGCAACTAATCCGGTAGACACTACATTAGAACCACCATGAGCAATGACATTGCCACCTTACTCGGAGTCCTTGTCCACGTGCTCGACTTCGTCCTTGTCCCTCTTCCTCTTGGGCGATACTTCTTTGCTTGAACCGCACACTTGGCTCTTGCTCTTCATCCAACCCTTGTAGATATTGAAACAAAGGTAGCCATCCATTCCAGCGTAGTGGATGTGGTCTATATCTAGTGCAGTCCACTGCCATGCACGATGAAACGTGTGCGGAGGTTTCTTCAGTTCATCGTACGAAGGATGAACCATGGCTCTTGCCAGGGTCAGCATTGAAGGCTGATCAAGGGAGGGCACCAACCCTTCCTTCTGGAGGTCGAAGGGGTCGCCTACAATGAGGCCTATTTGACCCAGGATTTCCTTGTTGTTCCTAAAGTCTACAGTAACGAATTTGACTCGGCCGCCCTTGAGGAACTTCTTAAATTCCTCGCACTCAACGTCGGCATGGCATATGTGGTAGACCAAGCATAAGTCATGCACGCAAACCTGGATCACGGCGGGCTTCTTCTTCTCTGCCTCCTATAGTTTCTTCTCGCTTCCCAGACTGTGGTGTACTCAACATCTAGCCCATCGACCCACTCATCATTTGAGTTTTCGAACATGGGTTTGAAGCGAGCAAGGCATTCTTTCACCGTTGCGGAAGAACAGGTGTAGATGACATCGAACTCATCGCCGGTGATGGTTCTAACCTTGTACTCACCGCCGATCATGGATATTTGGGACGCCATGGATTTGGGAGGAGGGTTAGGATTAGTGGAACTGCCGTAATGTGAAAGGACGGGACGACTAGGAGCGGTTTATCGATTGTAAAAATGTCGACTGGGGGGTCACGTGCGAATGGCAGAGTAGTGGCTTGCCTGGTGGATAAATGGATTCATGCACAGTACTATGGGGGCCCAATTAGATGTCATGTCTACTCGACGCCCAATTAAATGGCTTTCGATGTCATGTCAAGCGTCGGGAAAATTACACGTGATACGAAGCTTTCCATTCTCCCATGATACGGGCTTCCGAGAGCCCTTGGATCTGAGATCGAATGGTTGCATGGCGTGATTCTTGACCTATGGGTGAATATCCTATCCTGGAGGGTTATTCTGCAAATTTTTAGCAACTTAGCATGCGACCATTCGATCTCAGATCCAAGGGCTGCCAGCAGCCCGTATCATGGTCGCGCCTACCACGACCGTCGCCTCGCTCGCGTGGTCGCGCCCTTGGAGATTTAACACGGTGCGTTAGGCTATCTGATGTTGGCATGTCATACATAGTCATCACTTAGTCACTCATACAACAAGGTTAGCTATAAGAGTATTTTTTGTTTACTTCTGTCTATCTCTTTCTTCGTAGTATTTATTGCATATGCCAAGGAGTGACCTCTTCCAATGAAATGGTGCTTAGATGAGGTGCTATGGGCATTAAATGGCTTAGCAACTCAAGTCCCCAATGCATAGGTGCTTAGTTTTTTGTTGCTAAGTTGGCTTCATCTAGGTACACGCGCTTATCACCGTTTCTTCCTGGGGTCACCAAACTAATCTCTCTCTTCTTAATTAACTTGCCACATCAGACTTTATGCCTATGTGGCAGGCTTAGCACCTGTAGGATCAAGTACAATAGTGGGCTATAAGCCCGCTTTACATGGCATTTTTGCATATGTGGGGGAAAGAGGCAAGGAAAAAGTGGAGGAGTGGGCTCTCAAGCAAGAGCCAACCTCTACATGGTGGAGCATCGGGAGAGGCACCTGTATGGAGGTGGTCAGGAATCGGGAGACTCAAGCCAGTCATAGCGCCGCAGTTAAAATGATAATGGCAAGTCAAATCACCGGGCCCCACCTGTCCAGCAGTAACTCACTGTCAAATCACACAGCCCTACGTCTGCAGCAGCCTACTCCCTCATCTTCTCACGTCTCCGTCGAACCGACTAGGTGGAACTGCCCCACCTACCGCGCGGGAAAAGCCCCACCCTCGACTTTCAAATAGTACAGTATACTAATTTTGTATCCATGGATTGCGCCATGGAGCAAAGCCTCAAGAAAACGGCGGTACACATGTACGGAGTATACAGCACGCCCGTTGCGTTCGCGTCGCACCCCAGACGGTCGGTCGGTCTGGCACGCCGCTCTCCAAATGGAACGTGCGTCATATTGTGTTTGCACACACATGTGGAACCGCAATTGAGAACCGACCATAGGCACACTCCCCGGCCCCCAAGTCGGGTGAGTTAATAGAAGAGAGAGACAAGCGATAGTACTACTAGAGAAGTGTTGTAGGAGTACATATGTTGGTACCGGGATGATCCCTGCAAGACACGGAAGATCAGTTCGTCCATGCATGTGACCAGACTCCAGTAGACACGCCTGGATTGGCTATCGTCTACATATCGTGCAGGCTGTGTTGTACAGGGCTATAGTTCTGGTGAGAAATCTAAAAAAAGGTTTCTTGTCATCTCGCAAAATTAGGTGTCATGTGCTTCGGATCACTGCGAGGGTTAAACAGCGACAACTGAGTTGGGCTAGTCATTGGGGGCACATGCACGAAGACTACTCGGCTGCCATCTAGGTCAAGCCGGCTATGTTAATTAGGACATCTATTGACGAGCCCCTTTTCTACGAGTTTATCTTTAATTTGAGCTTTGATCCTCGTCTAGTTTGTCCGTCGGGATTCATCTTGTCTCCTTTGGGCAGTGAGGTTATGATTTCTTGTCATGTGGCATTTTTTCGTGTTATATGTTATAATCCGGTGCTTCAGATCAAAATGACGACAACTGTGCCTCCGGGGCATGTGCATGAAGACTTCTCGACAGTCATTGCCGAGGTTAAGCCGGCTCCGGGCTGGTAGACAAAAGAAAACTAGTACTCCACTATATAGGCAGGAGCCTCCGCGCTTGCTTGCTAGTGTTGCTCTCTTCACACTATCTCGTCCTCTCCAGATCTAAACACGACAGCGGTGGCCACACACACACTCTCTCTCTCTACTCACCACTGGTCACAGATCCAGCCGGATCCTCTCCGCCGGGGAAGGTGAGAAGATGCAACGTTCACACGGTCGTCCTCGGCTCTTACCCACTGCTGGCGCATCCCGATCAGCGTGCCTTGACATTCTCTCCCAAGCATCGCTGGCGAGGGAGGGCCTCCCACCCCTTCTTCCTCGCTGCCGTAGTGTGGGCAGATCCGGTCTCCCGCCGCCCACCTAGCGACATCCCGGCGACCCTCAGGTATAACTTCCTTCGAAACCGGCCTTGCTCTACTTCCCGAGCTCCTGACGTCGCTGCATTTGTATCTTTTACTATTTATCAGGCCCCCTCGTGTAGATAGGATCGATCGGCTGTTCGAAAACCACCTAATTTTTTACTGTTAAGAGGTAAAACTAGTTCATGCGCTCGAATCTAGTAGTACTTGGTTCAAACAAGGAAGAAAGGGGTGGGGTGGGGGAAGATTTGTTACCTAAATCTAGGACTTGGTCGAAAGAGGAAATAATGGGGGCGAAAAGAAGCAGAGACTGGCTATCCAACTGGTCTCTAGGTCTAATAGGGAAATAAACGGAATGCAGTACAAACTCAATATAAACCCGATCTATTGGTTGAAAAAGGAAAGAAAAGTGGGGACTTGGGGACAAGTCAACAGAGTAAGTCCAACACTAGATTTGCTAGCCTCACACAGTATAAGGTGGCTATATACCGAACAAAAATGGGACCAACCCAGATATCCTCTTCTGATGTTTGTTGCCCCGAGCCGCTCTTATGTAATGCCACTGGTAAAATGTAGCAGTCGCACTGTTAAAAGTAAGTACACGTTAAACCAATGTTGTTTTCAATGTAATGCCTCCAGTAATATGAATCAATGGCACTTTTTTTCATGTCCTACTAAATTTGCCATTAAGATAAGTTGCTTCTTTTCGTTAGAGATGCAACTGTCCTGGTCCGCCTACTCTCCAGGAGCTTCACGACCAACCTTGATGTTGCTCAATTTTACTGCAACTAATGAAGAAGAAGCTCTGTGGGTTTCGTTTTCTGATGGAAATGGAACCGGGGCTGGAGCCTTTTTCTTAAAAAAGAAGAAGAAGAAGCTGCTAGCTCATGGGACATTGCTTCATTTTAGGTGAACTGCACCAAAAGGTCCCATGAATTGAATCATCCATGTTGGTGACTGGTGTCATCCCTTCTACGATGGCGTTGACTACAGATATGGTTCCCATCACGAGGTATGTTCCTTTTTGGTCTGACCGTTTGCCAAAGATCCTGCATGTTGATCCTGCACTTGTGCTACTATTTTGGCACTGCCATGATAAAGCAATAATGTTATTATTTTGCACCTTAATATAGTGGCACTATTAATTTGAGGCAATGTTTTGGCACCGCTAGTGCCACTGTTTTTTTATATATCGGAAGAGGGGGTTCCCTCCGATTTCATTAAACAAACCCACCCATAGAGAACCATTATCCGACAACATCTCAGTGTAAACAGGCAGTTATGCAACTACTACTAGAACGGACTGAGTACTAGCAGGAGACAAGTTCACCACATAAGCTAGGCAGGTAGGGGGACGCAGCACCAGCTCGACCAAGTTTGGATTACAACCCAAATGCTACCACAGAAACATCAGGGGGAAGATAGGGACTGAAAGAGCCAGCTTCAGCATCTCAGTCTAAGCACCCCCGGCCTTCATCCTTGCGACGCACGGTACACCTCGTTTGCCACCTGCTCGACCCTAGTGTCATTGATAAAATGAAGTAATAATACAGTTAAAATAGAGCGAGTGTCCTCTCTATCATTTCATTTCCAATGTAGATAAAGAAAGTGCTTCTCTTTGTTAATGTATGTTTCATCAACTAGTCCCATTGTTAATGTTTAAGCGTTTCTGCAAACTATGGTGCTTAATTTTAGTTGATCTGCACAAAAATAGAGATTTGAATGTCTCAAGGCCCCTCCTTGTACTACCGCTGTACACTGATGTTCATCACTGGCAGAAGGTGTATCGGGGAGACTTGGGATGATTTCCAGTATGAGGCGTGGCGTACCGTATGAGGCATCGCAGGGCCCATCTCGCCCTCGCAGCTTGGCATACTATGATACTATCGCAATATTTTCTTCTATTTATTTTGCGTGTTTCATCAACTAGTGCCACTATAATGTAATCACGCTTTTTCATTATCTGTGCAAACAGGGTTATTCAGCTGCATTTTGGTGGAACTACACAAATGTACGAATGGAACCGGCATATATGCAGAGTGCGAGGTGTGCCAAGTAAAAATTAACGACACCAACCATGCTCCATGCACGCATTGGCATCCACCACCACCAGTGGGATGTGTGGCGATCTCTGTGGACGGATCTTTCTCGGCCGCAAATCCTGTAACCAAATACTAGTAGCTTATATTGGCAGTTTTCTAGGGAGTACTCTTTTCTGAAAGAAGCACCAATCTATTTTTCTTTATTTGTAGACAGTGTTACAACTTTGACCCAAAGGTCTAGAGCTATTTAAGGGTGATTGGCGTAGTACTCGGAGACTGATTGTAACCATGATTTTCATTAGCTGTCACACTGATTGTAAGCATGAGCAGGTGGAAGATTAGGTTAGTGCGAAGCTTACCTTAAACCCTACCGTCCTCAAAATCTCCCACTCATTGTCAAACCAAGTAAGGATCTCCTTCAACCTGGCTAACTTTGCCTGGTCGTCGCCGGCGATCTGCCTGATTTGGTGCTAGCTTTGGAAGATGCGAGGAGAGATGGTGGTCTTGCAATAGAGAAGAGGGAGAGGCGCGATGGTGGTTTTGGAATGGAAATGATGGAGAGGAGAGGAGGTGGTTTTGCAATGGAGAAGAGGGAGAGGCGACATGGTGGTTTTGGAATGGAGATGATGGAGAGGAGAGGAGGTGGTTTTGCAATGGAGAAGAGGGAGAGGAACGTGCGGCAACGATTTAGGATTGGACGAGAGGGCCGGTGCGCTGTGACTGGATCAAAATCAAAATCAATTTACCCTTCAATTAAGAAAGCGACCCCACATTAATTAGTCTCCCTTTTATTCCGGGTCATAATTGACCATGATTTTCGCAAATAAAATATATGTTATACGTTGCAAAAATAATATAATTTGAAAGTACATTCACATACGAACCAAACGATACAATTTTTGGTGACATGCATTCACATTTTGCTTGTCAAATACAGTACGTGGTCAAACTTTGACCCAAAATACGCAAAACAAAAAAATACTTCCAAGACCAGCGCCACTCTTCCGCTCTTAAACCACCGCCGCTCCTCTCCTGTTCCAATCTAAATCCAGCGCCGCTCCTCTCCTCTTCCATTTCAAAACCACCGCCCCTCCTCTCCTGTTCCAATCCAAAACTAGCGTCGCTCCTCTCCTGTTCTAAACCAAAACCAGCGCTGCTCCTCTCATCTTCCATTCAAAAACCACCGCCGGCGAGTGAAGGTGCTGTGGAGAAGTAGATTGATGGAGGAATACAACCGATACGTGAGGATCGTAGACGGTGACCTGTGAAGCTAGCTAGGATGTTGGACATACGGTCTTGGTTTGACAACAAGGACCAACTAGCAGCGACGGCGACATCCATGGCCAAATATCTGCAACAGAGCGAAAAGGCGGCGATACTCCCGGAGGGAGTCATGCGGGAGTACATAGAGCTGCTCCTCTGGGCCATGGAGCAAACAGATTCACCGAATCCGATCGTGAGGGAGCGGTGGTGGGAGTATCGATCCCAGATGGAGCATCCACCAGAGATTGAAGGATCGAGCATCTACAGGGTGCCGTTTGTGAGGGTGTCGTGCCAGAGCGAGCCGGTGGAGTCTTCGTCGACCGAACCCAACTGCAAGAGGAAAAAACAGTTGACCCGACGACGCTTCCCCACCATCCTCTCCCTCGCCATTCACATCGTCTCACGGGGCGGCTGTCTGCCGCCGAGGAATAGGAGGGATTGCCCCCCCCCAAACCAATAGTCGGGCAGGTTGTGAATTGTCAGGAGGAGCTTAGGGTTGTTAGTATTTGCAGGTTGTGAATTGTGTTTTGTGTTGTGTATTTTGAGAGTACTTTCAGATATGAATGTCTTTTGAATTTCAGATTTGCAGTATTGAGCATATGAAGTATTTTATGAATTCTAGAGATCTATTTTTAGCACTTAAAAAAATGTAGTTTCATAGGAGTATAAAAGTGCAGACAATGTGATTCTCAGAGAAGAAACTGAAAGTTTCAGTTTCAGATAAGAAACTCCAAGTTTAGTTTCAGATAAGAAACTGCAACTTTCAGAGGCAGAGCATTTATGTTAACACGGCCTTTTCAAACAGTGTTAACATCATGCTGGAAGTTTTATTCATGGACGAAACTGGAACTACCAGCCAGTTAACATCATGCTGATCAACATTCATGCATAGCACATCTTCATATGATGCACTGTCAAAAACATGTGCTATTTTCAGAATGCCCACACAATGTCGAGTGTGCGAAAAATAGAGAAAACGAGGGACGAAGTTTTGGCAAGTGTTTTACGTGGTGTGCGTAGATGACAATTGGGACCCACATGTTAATAAAGGCAGAGGCAAAATTTTTGGAGATATTTTCTCTGCACAGGTGGAATCGAACCCGGGCGAAATAGCTGTCGGGTAGTGTCACTCGGCCACTAGGCTAGTTCAGTTGTTTCGTTACTAATAAGGCACTTCCTCAGGTGGTCGGATCTCCTCCTACGCCTTTGTGCGCTCGCTGCGACGCCGCTGTCTGCCGTTGTGAACATGCTGAAAAAACGAGAGGAATCTGGAGAGGACTGTACGTGGAGAGGCGTACAGTCGGGACCCACCAGGTCTATGGCCGTACGCAAGCAAGTGCCTCATCGAAAAAATACTTCCTCCTGATGCTATACTGACGTTGGGGCCCACGGGTTTGTCAACATAGTTACATTTTTTAGGTGCTTCAACGTAGTTACTATAGGAGATAAATTCACAACGAAGCCGGGGAGCTGGCAGGTATCATTTATTATCACTGGGGCAGCAAGTATCAGCTGGGTTTTGGGCTGCCCCGTCTAGGCTTTTTTTAACATGCGCAGCCCACGACCTCGGATGGGAGGTCCATAGGCCTGTTTGTATTTTCTTGAGGGCCGTCATGTATCGACCGGCCTATGGACCTCCCATCCGAGGTTTTATTTTTCCTGAAACATCGGCAGCCCAATTTATGTATTTTTTTGAAGAAAACGCAGAGGTCTGTTCTATTTTTCTATATAAGAATAGGAATGCGTGGTCCAACTTATGTTTCCCTTCTAACTATATTATATATATTTAACTTATTTTATATGTTATTATATATTATTGTTATTATCATCATATATTTAACAGATACTTACATATGTAAGAAAACAATATCCCACATCTTATTAACTTATAAAAATAATTTCTTAACAATAAAATCCTGGATTTTTTTGGCAACGAAAATCCTGGTGATTGTGTACAAAAGCTTGGTAAGATTTAAGGACCAATGTAATAATAAATCACTTATTATATATATATTATATATATATATATATATATATAACAAAATGCTCAACCCCTGTTTATTTTTTGATAACATTGCTGCGCCCACCCCAACATTATAATTAGAATCAGCCCAGCAAAATCATGTATTTCGAGAAAGTGCAAATGGCCTATAATTTTTTAGGAAAAACATAAATGGGTTGCATGGACGCTACATTATTTGTTCACCAGCCCAACTAATGGACTGTAATTAAAAAAAGAAAGATCAAATGGACTGTAAATTCTACCCCGCAAAAAAAGACTGTAAATTCTGAAAAAATGGGTTGAATACGTGCCACATTTTTGGAGGCTGAAATGTGGGCCAATAGGTCGAAGCCAATGCAAGTCGTTGCCAACTTAGTCAACAAATGATTCTGACATTGTTAGCCGTTGGATTTACATCCAACGACCGGCATCCATCTTCAATCTCTCGTCTTCTTCCTCCAGCGCCGCCGGGACCACCTGCTCCCGCCTCCTGCTGCCAGCAGCTCTGCTTAGCACGCTTCGATGTGAAGCGCTACTCCACCATTGGCCAGGCCATCCCTCCACCCCTCCACACCTCCTGTTCTTCTCCATCGACTGCCGAACCATACCGCACCAGAACAAGTTAACCCTTGTACACCTCTCCGTCTGCAACTCTAATCCCGCGTCTTCCCATATCCGGCTCGTTGCTGTCCGGGGCCTCGCCGTCGTCCACCACCTTGGATGCGCTCGGTGCGGAGTGGACAACGTGGTCAACGAACGACACCATCGGAAGTAGACTGTGCGTGGAGGGGCTGACAGCTGGGTCCACGGCCGCACGCAAGGAAATGCCTCCTTATTACGCGCAAAATAATGATTCCTCCACCTGATAGCTGGGACCCACCGGAAGGACCTCTGTATTTCGCAAAAAAAAAACGTTCCCACCGCTGACAGGTCGGACCCACCAGCTATATCTTCGCACGGAAGGAAGTGCCTCCTTATTACGCACAAAAAAATGAATACCCCTGCTAGCTGGGACCCACAATAGTGGGAGGCTGACTTGTGGGCCAACTAAGTTGACGGGGACGGAGGGCTTTGACATGAATGTTCTCATGGGAATATAACATCCTTCGCACATTGCTCCGCCACAAGGCGGGATCCCTCTAGGACACTATCAAAATATAGCTCGGGTCGACGATGCTCCTTGCCCTCAGGCGGTCCCTCGGTCATCAGCTTCTTGGCATCCATCTTCGCCCAGTGCATCTTGGTGCGGGCAAAGGCCATCCGTGCACCTTCAATGCAGACCAACCGCTTCACGACTTCAAGCCGTGGGGAGGCACTCACAAGCCGCTTCACAAGACCGAAGTAGCTGCTGGGCATAGGCTCGGTAGGCCATAGCCGGACTATTAGGTCCTTCATGGCTAGCTCAGCCGCCTTGTGCAGCTCGACCAACTGTTTGAGCTGGTCGCTGAAGGGCACCGGATGTTCTAGTCCGAGATATTGAGACCAGAACAGCTTCTCTGTAGAACTCCCTTCTTTGGCTCGATAGAACTCGGCAGCATTCGATATGCTGCGCGGCAAATCCGCAAACGCCCCTGGAGAGCTCCAAATTCGGGTATGTAAAAGGAACGTTTCCTTCACAGACTTGCTTTGCATAATGAAAGCCTTACCCGCTGCGATCTTCTTGGCCGCCTGGAGTTCCTGGAGGGCGCTCTGGGCTTTGGCTCGGGCATCTTGTGCGCTCTGGCGGACCTTTGCAAGTTCGGACCCTCGCGTCTTAGAATCACGCTCCAAGGACTCATACTTCTTGACGGCGTCCTGGAGCTCTTGCTGGACCTCGCTGACCCGGGCCTCGTGCTTCTCGCGCGCGGCGCGTTCCTTGGCATCTTTGTCCTCGGCCTCGGCTAACGCCTTCTTGAGGGCTGCCACCTCGGTCGTGGCCCCTAATAAGGTTCATCACACTTTGGTCAGTACGAACCATTCATCCTTTCTAAAAATACACGCAGGTTACTGCATACCTTGGCTATTCACCAGCTGCTTCTTCACGAGGCCGAGCTCTTCCTCGGCCCGCTCCAGGTTCTGCTTCAGTTCGGAGACCTCCGCAGTACGAGCGGCAGCAGCCAGCAGCTACGCCTGCTTATTCACATAGACATCTTATGTTAGGCTCCTGCGATAATTATTTTGATCCTCTGTTCGCCTTTTTCTTTCCGAACACCAAACAGAGCATCAGGGGCTACTGTCTACACTGTGGTATTCTTCCTACAATTACATTACTTGCCTCAAAGCCTGTTAGAAGGCTAGCGCAGGCTTCGGTCAGTCCACTTTTGGCGAACTGAACTTTCTCGATAACTGTACCCATAAGGGTACGGTGTTCATCCGCAATGGAAGCGCCTTATCCGGTGCCTCTGATTGGACAGAGGCCGCCGGCGGAACAGGCACACCTCCTTCTTTCAGGGAAGGCCGCTTGCCTGACTCTGGAGCCGTGTGGGTCCCCGGAATGGTATCCGGCCGGGGGCCGAATTGAACTCGTCCCCCATCACCAGTCCCCATGGGGGCTTTTTCCCCCATGTGTCCGGCGACCGAGGAGTTATCTTTTGGCACCACCTCGAGAGCCTCTGGAGGCTCTCCCTGACCTGGGAAGGTCTTTGGGACACCACCTCTTCATTACCCTTGGCAGGGGGAGAGTGAGCGGGCGGCGGTGACACGCTGGCCATATCCTTTGAATCTAGCGAACCTCCAGTTGAGGATCGCGGGGAGCTGTCACGGGCCGGACTGCAATGGCATAATCCAAACATATTAATATTACAAAGCGGAAAGACCAGACATTGAGACGTGCATAGGGTTTTTGGTACTTACGATGCGGCCCGAGGCTTGGTTCGGGGGGGGGGGGGTCGCTCCGGACTGCTATCGACATCCCACGCGGAGTTACCCGCGAGGGAGCCCTTCCCTCTCTTGGGCGCCTTCGCCTCCAGATTTGTGGAGGCCGCCCTTTTCTTTCTTCCCCCCTCAGGGGGGAGTCACTTGCTTCCTCCTCCTCCTTGTCGTCTTCGGCGGCCGAAGAGTGAGTCTCGTCTTCGGACGTCACATCTGAGGCACCTTTTCGGTGAGGGCCACTCCTGGCCCCCTTGGCCGTTTTCTTGGCCTTCTTCTGCGGCATCTCATAGGGAACCGGAAACAACATCTTTGTCAGAAGTGGGAATTCTTGGTCTTCGGGCAGCGGAGCCAGACAGTTAATCCGTCCTGCTACCTCGATCCAGGCCTGACAAAATTGATAGGGATGCTTAGACTCCTTCCTCAAAATATGCCAGTAAAGGGTATACCTTGAAAACATGAAAGAACTTACCGAATTCGCTTGGCGCTTTAAGCTAAGCCCGCGATCCTCGGTCGTGGGCGGTGGTGTCTCGCCGGCCTTAAAGAGCACTTTCCAGATGTCTTCGTGCGTTGTGCCGAAGAGCTCTAGTAGCGTCTGGTGCTTGGCCGGGTCGAACTCCCACAAATAGCAAGTCCGGTGTTGGCACGGAAGGATCCGGCGAACGAGCATAACCTGGATCACGTTAACAAGCTTGATTTTCTTGGTTATCAGGTTCTGGATGCATGTTTGGAGCCCAGTCAGCTCGTTCGAGGAACCCCAGGTTAGGCCCCTCTCTTGCCAGGAGGTGAGCCGCATCGGAACTCCGGATCGGAATTCGGGGGCCGCCGCCCAGTTGGTGTCGTGCGGCTCAGTGATGTAGAACCACCCCGACTGCCACCCTTTCACCGTCTCTGCAAAGGTGCCCTCGGGCCAGGTGACATTGGGCATCTTGCCCACCATGGCGCCTCCGCACTCTGCTTGTTGGCCGCTCACCACCTTCGGCTTCACATTGAAGGTCTTTAGCCATAGGCCGAAGTGAGGTGGGATGCGGAGAAAGGCCTCGCAAACGACAATAAATGCCGAGATGTTGAGGATAAAGTTGGGGGCTAGATCATGGAAGTCTAGCCCGTAGTAAAACATCAGTCCACGGACGAACGGGTGGAGAGGGAATCCCAGCCCGCGGACGAAATGTGTGAGAAACACAACCCTCTCGTTGGGCTCTGGGGTAGGGACGATCTATCCCTTGGCCGGGAGTCGGTGAACGATCTCCTTGGCCAGGTATCTGGCCTCCCGGAGCTCCTTGATGTCCTTCTTCTTATCGGAGGAGGCCATCCACTTGCCTCCAGCTCTGGATCCGGACATGGTTGGAGTGCTTTCTCGGACGGGGGAAGCTAGAACTTGGGTGCTGGAGCTCAAGGATGGAATGGTAGAGAAAGAGAGAGGGCGTGGGTGAAGAAAGGGAATCCTTATCCTCTTATAAAGGCAGTAAATATTGAACGCCTCCCCACTCACCCTAAAACTCGCCTATTCCCAAGGGCTGTGTAAACGGCACGGTTGGGTTACCCACACCCGCATTGATGAAAATCCCGCAATAAGGGGACACGGTCTCTGCTTTGACAAGATGTGCCGATAGAAACCGCATCTCGAAACACTGAACGGCGGACAAAAACGGTTTGATATAGTGACCGAACAGATGTGATGTCATCTTGCAAAAAGTTGTCAGCAGATGGGACTCATGGGATATTATATTCCCTCTATAGTTGTGTGTGGTCCGTGTCTTACAGGTCCGGACACGATCAATACGTCCGAAGACTATCTTGGAGTTCGGAAGAAGGAACCCGCCTTGCAATGCCGAAGACAAATCTGCGCGCCGGACTCCTCGTCATTGAAGCCAGGTTCAGGGGCTACTGAGGGAGTCCTGGACTAAGGGGTCCTCGGGCATCCGGCCCATTAGCTCAAAGGTCGGACTGATGGGCTGTGAAGATACGAAGACCGCACCCGTGTCCGGATAGGACTCTCCTTGGCGTGGAAGGCAAGCCTGGCGACCAAATATGTAGATTCCTTTCTTTGTAACCAACCTTGTGTAACCCTAGATCCTCCCGGTGTCTATATAAACCGAAGGACTTAGTCCAGAGAGGGAGAGAGACTCATTACCATAGTCATACAGGCTAGACCTCTAGGGTTTAGCCATACGATCTCGTGGTAGATCAACTCTTGTAATACTCATATTCATCAAGATCAATCAAGGAGGAAGTAGGGTATTACCTCCATAGAGAGGGCCCGAACCTGGGTAAACATCGTGTCCCCAGTCTCCTGTTATCATCGACCTTAGACGCACAGTTCGGGACCCCCTACCCGAGATTCGCGGGTTTTGACACCGACATCCTCTTTCCACCTCGCGTCTATGGTGGATAGGACACTGTAACGCCCGGATAATTAAGCTACAGTAAGCCCATGTTAATGGTGCCATGTCATCACATTTACTGTTGCTAAGTCCCACGTTGATTCAATCCGGTTCAAATTCAATTTAAAATAAAGTCAAACAATTAAAGTTTTCAGATGTCAAAACTAAAATGTTCAAAGTGTGGCAAATAAACTCTGGATATTTTCAGGTAGAAACCACACTTTTATAAAATATTTAAATACACTAAAAATAAATAAAACAACAACTAAAATAATTATTTAAATGCATTTTAAATAATAAAATTATGCAAAGTATTTTATTATTACACCAAACTTTTTGTGGCAGTAGTGCATTTAGTAACACTAATTTAGGAACTAATTTATTATTTTATCAAACTAAAATAAATAGGAAATAAAATAGAAAAGTAATAAACAGAAATAAATAAAAGGAAAAAAGAAACACAAGAACAAAAGTAAAAAAAACAAAAAAGCAACAGAAAGCCCGTGGCATCCCCCGGGGCCTCGGCCCACCCCCTCGAGGTCACTTCCCCCTCCCCTGTTCCCCCGACCTGGGTCACTACATGGGTGGAGCCCCATCAGACCAGCTCGCCAGCGCCGTCGAGCGGATGAGGCCGCCCCTCCCCGACCAACCCTAGCCCTAGACGCCCCCACTTGCGCTCTTCACTCCTCCCCCTAGATCTGCCCCTATCGTCTCTACCCTCGCTCACAACCGCACTCCCTCCCACCATCGAACCGCCATGACCGTCGGCACCAACGCGCTCTCTGTCGTCCCCGTCACCTAGGCCACGCCAGGGCCTTCATCGCCCTCGGCCATGAGACGAGCCGAAGAGCACCATGACCCCGCCATCGAGCCTTCTTCCACCTCGGGCTCCGCCGCCTCTCCATCAAGTCCGGCCGGCCTGCTGCTCCTAATCCATCGCCGGGCCTTCTTGTGCCTCCGCGGTGAGCTCCCCTCGCTCCCCCTCTTTCGTATCCCCCCTAAGCCCAACGTTGTAGCCCACGATCGTCGCGCGCCCTGAAACCCCATGTTCGCGCTCACCGGACGGTCGCCGCGCCCCTAGCCTGCCCTTGCACGCGCCCGTGCGCGCTCACCCGTCCGAGCTCGTGCGCCTCACCGAGCCTTCGGCTTCTACTGTCCTACTCGACGCACGCTCGCCACCCCACCCGCTTCCCGCGCCCTACTGCTGTTGCTCCCTGGCCACGTTGTCGTCGTGCGCCGCCCGCTTGGCCCCGTAGCCGCCTATGCCTCGTCCTGCGCCACTCGCCCCGCGCACGTCCTCGCCGATACCTGCCGCACTCATGCTCGCCTGGCCCCCGCGCTCTGCTCACTGCCGCCCGACTCGTCGCTACTCCGTGCAACCCCCCGCCCCAACCGGTGTTGCAAATGGATGTGCGGCGCTGCGCCCGTTCGTCGGGTGGCCGCGGTTGGCCGAATGGGCGCCGGAATCGGCCGCCGGTGTCCTGTCACCGCTCCTGTAGGTCGCCGTCGGCGCCTGCCTGTTAAATCCGGCCCTGTCTCACTGAACCGTGGGCCCCATGTGGCTGCTGATTAGGTTAGTTACTAATCACCCCCCACTAAACCCCACTGACACCTGGGCCCAAGGCCATTAACTTAATCTAAAACAGTAGTTTAAATAAACCCCTCCCCCCCGAGACACTTACAAGTGGGGCCAGGCGCCCCATTAGACTGGTCAAAGTGGACCACTGGCCCCACCAGTCAGCCCCTCTGGTGCACTCTGGGTGCAGTGCACCGGGTGCACATAGCTATTTTACTTTTGTTTTCGAATTAAAATAATTCAGAAAATGTTTAAAACTTCGAAAAATCATATAAAATAAAACGTAACTCAGATTAAAATAATCTATATATGAAAGTTGCTCAGAAAAATGTGACGATTCTGAATATGCCTTCCGCTTGTCCATCACATGCCCTAGCATAGAGAACATGGAACCATCCCCCTCCGTTTCATCTGTCCGAAAATGCTTAACACTGGGAAAACATTCATGGATGTTTTCCCCCTCACCTATATCGTGTAGTGCTGTGCTAGAACACCCCTAGTTCTGCATATTGTCACGTCATGCCTAGTGATGCATCTATTTGCTTTGTACTTACTATTTATTCCCCCTCTTCTCTCCGGTAGACCCCGAGGCCGATGCTGCCCCTGTGATCGACTACGTCACTGACGAACCTTCTTCCTTTTCAGTAGAGCTTCCAGGCAAGCAAACCCCCCTTGATCATTTTGATATCGCCCATTCCATTCTCTCTCATGCTTGCATTAGATTTTGCTACTATAATTGATTGTTCCTATTCTGATACATAGCCTGCTTTTGTAACCTGCTCTTATACATTATTGATTGCTTGTATCTGCGTTGGTATTCCCCAAAGAGGAGAGGATGATGCAGCACAACAACAGTAAGTATTTCCCTCAGTTATGAAATGAAGGTTATTAATCCAGTAGGAGAACCAAGCAACACTGTGTAAAGAGCACCTGGACACAAATAACAAATACTTGCAACCCAACGCCTAAGAGGGGTTGTCAATCCCTCCTCGGTATTGAGATAGATTAAATTGTATGAGATAGGATAAATAGATCTAGCAAAAATATAAAATAAAATAAATAAATAAAAAGTGCAGCAATGTATTTTTCGGTTTTAGGAATAGTAGATCTGAAAATAATATGATAGGAAATAGACCCGGGGCCCGTAGATTTCACTAGTGGCTTCTCTCGAGAAAATAGCATACGGTGGGTAAACAAATTACTGTTGGGCAATTGATAGAAGAGCAAATAATTATGATGGTATCCAAGGCAATGATCATGTATATAGGCATCACGTCCAAGATTAGTAGATCGACTCCTACCTGCATCTACTACTATTACTCCACACATCGACCGCTATCCAACATGCATCTAGTGTATTAAGTTCATGGAGAAACGGAGTAATGCAATAAGAACGGTGACATGATGTAGACAAGATCTATTCATGTAGGAATAGACCCCATGTTTTTATCCATAATGGCAACGATACATGCGTGTCACTTCTCCTTCTGTCACTGAGATTGAGCACCGCAAGATCAAACCCATCACAAAGCACCTCTTCCCATCACAAGAAAAATCAATCTAGTTGGCCAAACCAAACCAAAGTTTTCGAGAAGAAATACGAGGCTATAATAATCATGTATATAAGAGATCAAAGAAGACTCAAATAATATTCATAGATAGATCTGATCATAAACTCACAATTCATCGGATCCCAACAAACACACCGCAAAAAGAGTTACATCAAATAGGTCTCCAAGAACATCGATGAGAACATTGTATTGAGAATCAAAAAGAGAGAAGAAGCCATCTAGCTACTGCCTACGGACCCGTAGGTTTGTGGTAAACTACTCACGCATCATCGGAGCAGCACAAATGAGGATGATGAACCCCTCCACGGTCGTGTTCCCCTCCGGCAAGGTGCCGGAATAGGCTCTTGATTGGATCTCGTGATTCTGGAACTTGCGGCGGCTGGAATTGTTTTTCGGCGACTCCCCTAGGGTTTCTGGAATATTTGGGTATTTATAGAGCTGAGAGGCGGTGAAGAGAGGGCATGTGGGCCCCACTACCCACCAGGGCGCCAGGGGCCTCTAGCGGGCCCTGGTGCCTTGTGGGCCCGACGGGCCTCCCCTCTGGTACTTCCTTGGCTCCTAAGTTGTCTTCTGGGCAGAAAAAAATCTCCAAAAAATTTCGCTGCTTTTGGACTCCGTTTGATATGGATATTCTGCGAAGTAAAAACAAGTAAAAACAACAACTGGCACTGGGCACTATGTCAATAGGTTAATCCCCCAAAAATTGATATAAAGTTGCTATAAAATGAATGTAAAACATCCAAGAATGATAATATAACAGCATGGAACAATCAAAAATTATAGATACGTTGGAGACATATCACTTACCTGCTTATCCTAAACTTCTTAGTATAGGTTGGATAGTGAACCATCAGTGGCCCCTCACCTTGTCCCTGTTGCTCCCGCTGGATTACCAGATGACTCGTCTACGTGATCGGCGTCCAGGGCCCGACACATCACCTCACCCCCCTTTAGTTGTACGACTCTGCAGAGCTACTATCGAGTGCCGAGGGTGATACCTTGTAACCCACTCCCGATGATAACTCTGTAGTGTACCTAATCGGTCCTGGCCTATCGAGTTTCATTCCTCCTTTACCACTCCCGATGACGTCTCTGTCGTGCAACACCTCAAGTGTGAACCTCGAGGGTGATTCCTCCATGTTCACCTTGACGGTTACATCAAGAAGGAATCCATCGAGGGTGATTCCTCGGATTTCCCTCTTAATGTTATGGACACACGGTTACCTTGGCTTTACCTCATGACCATGTCAGAGTCGGGTCGGCCCCGAGGGGTACCCAGGAGATATGTGAAGTCGGGTTGACCGTGGCGGTACCCGCAAGAGTCACTGTTATTGCGGGACTGAAGGGACATGCAGCACCAGCCCGGTAGAGGTGGACCTGAGTTCCCGACAGTGTCTGGTTAGTCGGGTTAACCTGGAGGGTACCTGCGAGATAATTACGAGGCACGGCCGAGCAGGTAGATCACCCTGGGGAGAGAGGGGCCTGGCCCTTGCCGTATTTCCTCAAGACGGAGCGACGGGGTCACGTGATCGTGAGTCTCTGCTCGTCTCCGTGAGCTCCCAATACACTAAGCGTTTGGGTATTTGATCTGAGTTGGCCACTGGCCTATATGCACTAACCGCCACGCGGGAACAATTATGGGCACTCGGCGTCGTACGTTTCTTTCGAAAGCTCTGTCAGATGTCCAGTTTAGCATTGCGGCACGGCTGGGCTGGCGCCATCCATTACAGAGGTGGTGCCTGGACCCGCCCTACACGCAACAGCCGGAGTGCAAAGGGCGATGGGCCCAAGACCCCGGAGCGCTTAGGATGTAAACCGGCGGGGACCTCTCCGCAGCCTAGGTAGGACTACGATGTGTTGATCTTCCGAGACCGGGCATGACCCAGGAAAGTGTGTCCAGCCAGAGTAATCAAGCGTGTTGGGTAATGTGGTGCACCCCTGCAGGGAAGTTATCTATTCGAATAGCCGTGTCCACGGTAATGGACGCTCGGAGTTGTATCCCGATCTATTACAACTAGAAATGGATACTTGAGACATGAGATGGATATGTTGGCTCCGGGATTGCTTTCTCGCAGGGAGTCGAGGAAGGATCTCTGGGCGTTAATACTACTACATGCTTGTTAATTATAAAATGCTATTCTGTACTCTTCTGAATGCTGCAAGATGCGAGTCTTTGATAGGCTAGGCTTTCCCTTCTCCTCTGGCATTCTGCAGTTCAGTCCACAAATACAGCTCATTCCTTTGAAACTGATGCATACTTAACATAGATCTGATGTCAGTCTTACGAGTACTTTGGATGAGTACTCACGGTTGCTTTGCTACCTCTTTTTCCCTATACCCGGTTACAACGATCAGATGGTGGATCCCAGGAGCCAGCTGCCCCCATCGACTACTACTACTACCCCGACGGAGCCTACTACCACGTGGAGACCGCCGATGACCAGGAGTAGTTAGGAGGTCCCAAGCAGGAGGCCTTGCCTTTTCGATCATTGTTGCTTTTGTGCTTGCCTTCTTAAGGCAGGCTTGTTTAACTTATGTATGTACTCAGATATTGTTGCTTCCGTTGACTCTTGTGTTTTCGAGGTCATGTATTCGAGGCCTCGAGGCCCCTGGCTTGTAATATGAAGCTTGTATTATTTTAATTTGTGTCTAGAGTTGTGTTGTGATATCTTCCCGTGAGTCCTTGATCTTGATTGTACACATTTGCGTGTATGATTAGTGTACGATTGAATCGGGGGCGTCACAGGGACTCATCCCATCCAAGCTTCATTTGATCATGATACATCTCCAACGTATCTATAATTTTTGATTGTAACATGTTATTATATTATCTGTTTTGAATGTTTTATATGCATTAATATGCTATTTTATATTATTTTTGGGACCAACCTATTAATCTAGAGCCCAATGCCAGTTTTTGTTTTTTCCTTGTTTTTGAGCTTCGCAGAAAAGGAATGCCAAACAGAATAAAACTTTCGTGATGATTTTTCTTGGACCAGAAGACACCCAGGAGACTTGGAGTTCAAGTCATAAGAGCCACGAGGCGGCCACAAGGGTGGAGGGCGCGCCCAGGGGGTAGGGTGTGCCCCCTACCTTGTGGGCCCCTCGTGACCCCCCTGACATAGTTCTGCCTCCTATATATTCACATATATTCCCAGACCACCAGAAGCATCCACGAAAACACTTCTCCACCGCCGCAACCTTCTGTTCCCATGAGATCCCACCTTGGGGCCTTTTCTGGTATCCTGCCGGAGGGGGATTCGATCACGGAGGGCATCTACATCAACTCTATTGCCCTTCCGATGAAGCGTGAGTAGTTCACCTCAGACCTACGGGTCCATATAGCTAGTAGCTAGATGGCTTCTTCTCTCTCTTTGATTCTCAATACCATGTTCTCCTCGATGTTCTTGGAGATCTATCCGATGTAATCTTCTTTTGCGGTGTGTTTGTCGAGATCCGATGAATTGTGGATTTATGATCAGCTTATCTATGAATATTATTTGAATCTTCTCTGAATTCTTATATGCACGATTTGATATCTTTGTATTTCTCTTCGAATCATCGGTTTGGTTTGGCTAACTAGATTGGTTTTTCTTTCAATGGGAGAGGTGCTTAGCTTTGGGTTCAATCTTGCGTGATTTCACCCAGTGACAAAGTAGGGGTAGCGAGACACGTATTGTATTGTTGCCATCGAGGATAAAAAGATGGGGTTTACATCATATTGCTTGAGTTTATTCCTCTACATCATGTCATCTTTCTTTAAGAGTTACTATGTTCATCATGAACTTAATACTCTAGATGTAGGCAAGGAGTCGGTCGATGTGTGAGTAATAGTAGTAGATGCAGGCAGGAGTCGGTCTACTTGACACGAACGTGATGCCTATATTACATAATCATTGCCTTGGATATTGTCATAACTTTGCGCTTTTCTATCAATTGCTCGACAGTAATTTGTTCACCCACCGAATTATTTGCCTTCAAGAGAGAAGCCTCTAGTGAAACCTATGGCCCCCGGGTCTATTTTCCATCATATTAGTTTCCGATCTACTATTTTGCAATCTTTTACTTTAAGATCTATAAACCAAAAACCCAAAAATATTTTATCTTTTGTTTAGTTTTGTTTATCAATCTCTTTCAGATCTCAGCTTTGCAAGTGACTGTGAAGGGATTGACAACTCCTTTATGGCGTTGGGTGCAAGTGTTTGATTGTTTGTGCAGGTATTGGTGATTTGCGCGTTCTTCTGCTACTGGATTGATACCTTGGTTCTTAACTGGGGAAATACTTATCTCTACTTTGCTGCGTCACCCTTTCCTCTTCAAGGGAAAAACCAACGCAAGCTCAAGACATCCCAAGTGCCCATCATAAACTCTCATCTCTTGCATTACATTATTCACCAATCACCTCTTGTTTTCCTCTCCCCCACTTCTAAAACGATTTTCGAAAAGATTTTGCCTTTCTTTCACCTTTCCTCCGTTCGTCTTCTCGCTTGCTTTTCATTTGCTCGATTTGTTGCCATCATGTCTAAATCCGGGGAGATTATCGCTAAAAAGGATAGTAGTAACGATGAGGGAAACTTTGACGATTTTGCTAATATTAATCCTCATGAAGAATCTACTGTCTTGCACACTAAAAAACTTCGCATAGGTAGTGGCAATATTATTGGAAAAGGGGTTATTCAAGATTTCTTCACTTGTGCCGGAGCGCTACCCACGTTAGGTGTATCTATTCTCCATAAAACTAATAGTCTCACGGATGCTATATCTTTGCTTGTAGTTGAACTTGAAAGATATTTTGTTCATATGCATCCATACATACAAAGGATTTTTCTAGAGTTTTCTAATATTGAGCATTCTTCTATTAAGCGTGCCGCCACTATATTTCTTGCCCATGAGTTTAGATTTATTATGAAAGAAGCTAGTGAAATTTTTGTGCATTATAAAGTAGATGGTGGTCATCCTCCCACAGAGGGGATTCTCTTTGACCAAGAAGAAATAATGTGTTTGCGATCTCTCGATCATGTTGCTTATAATGAAAATTTGAGAAAGAGGGTCCCTACCGATGTCTTAGTTGATAAAATTTCTAACTTAATGATAATTTTGCTATACAAAACAACGGATTGGGTTTCTCTCTTGGAAATAAGCTCATGACTTTTTGCCAAAAGAATGCTTACAATGATGAGTTGGTCATACAATATGAGGGGCCGAAGGAGGAATCGCTCCCGAGCTTGATCTTAGGGATCCTTATCCCATTAAATTTAGCCCTTTTGATTACTTTCCCTTACCACAAAGAAAACTTGCTGCTGAATGAAGGGAGTACGAGATGAGCTTTCGAGATTTGCCTTATTATTACTATGACAATACTTAGATCTATGTTTTTGTGCCTAGCTAGGGGTGTTGAACAATAGCGCTTGTTGGGAGGCAAACCAATTTTATTTTTGTGTTTTTTGTTTTGCTACTGTTATTGAATAAAATACACATTATTACCTCTATAGTAATTGTGTTTTGGTGTTTCAATTAGTGTTTGTGCCAAGTAAGACCTTTGGGATAGCTAACGGTGATAGTTGATTTGATCTTGCTGAAAAACAAAAACTTTTGCGCTCAGGAAAACAATTCTTATTTTTAACATAAGCGTGATAAAATACTGATTCTTTTTGAAGTAGAATAAGATACAAATTGCCTCTATTGTACTAATTGTTCAGAATTTTTGGAGTTACAGAAGTATTCGAGAGTTACAGATTACTACAGACCGTTCTGTTTTCGACAGATTCCGTTTTCTTTGTGTTGTTTGCTTATTTTGATGAATCTATGGGTAGTATCGAGGGTATGAACCATGGAGAAGTTGGAATACAGTAGATATTACACCAACATAAATAAAGAATGAGTTCACAACAGTACCATAAGTGGTGATTTATTTTCTTATACTAACGGACCTCATGAGATTTTCTATTGAGTTTTGTGTTGTGAATTTTTCAAGTTTTGGGTAAGGATTTGATGGACTATGGAATAAGGAGTGGCAAGAGCCTAAGCTTGGGGTTGCCCAAGGCACCCCAAGGTAATATTCAAGGACAACCAAGAGCCTAAGCTTGGGGATGCCCCGGAAGGCATCCCCTCTTTTGTCTTGTCTATCGGTAACTTTACTTGAGGCTATATTTTTATTCACCACATGATATGTGTTTTGCTTGGAGCGTCTTGTATGATATGAGTCTTTGCTTTTTAGTTTGCCACAATCATCCTTGTTGTACACACCTTTCTGAGAGGGACACACATGAATCGTGATATATTAGAATACCCTATGTGGTTCACTTATATCTTTTGAGCTAGGCAATTTTGCTCTAGTGCTTCACTTTTATCTTTTTAGAGCACGGCGGTGGTTTTACTTTATAGAAATTGTTGAGCTCTGATGCTTCACTTATATTAGTTTGAGAGTCTTTCTAAATAGCATGGTAATTTTCTTTGGTTTCGAATTTAGTCCTAATATGATAGGCATCCAAGAGGGATATAATAAAAACTTTCATATAAAGTGCATTGAATACTATGAGAAGTTTGATTGCTTATGATCGTTTTGAGATATGAGGATGGTGATATTAGAGTCATGCTAGTGAGTAATTGTGGATTGTAGAAATACTTGTGTTAAAGTTTGTGATTCTCGTAGCATGCACATATGGTGAGCCGTTATGTGATGAAGTCGGAGCATGATATATTTATTGGTTGTCTTCCTTATGAGTCGCGGTAGGGGACGAGCGATGGTCTTTTCCTACCAATCTATCCCCCTAGGAGCATGTAAGTAGTACTTTGTTTCGATACTAATAGATTTTTGCAATAAGTATGTGAGTTCTTTATGACTAATGTTGACTCCATGGATTATACGCACTCTCACCCTTCCACCATTGCTAGCCTTTCTAGTGCCGCGCAACTTTCGCCGATACCATACACCCACCATTTACCTTCCTGAAAATAGCCACCATACCTACCTATTATGGCATTTCCAAAGCCATTCCGAGATATATTGCCATGCAACTTTCCACCATTCTGTTTATTATGGCACGCTTCATCATTGTCATATTGCTTTGCATGATCATGTAGTTGACATCGTATTTGTGGCAAAGCCACCATTCATCATTTTTTATACAAGTCACTCTTGAGTCATTGCACATCCTGGTACACCACCGAAGGCATTCATATGGAGTCATATTTTGTTCTAAGTATCTAGTTGTAATTCTTGAGTTGTAAGTAAATAAAAGTGTGATGATAATCATTATCCGAGCATTGTCCCATGTGAGGAAAGGATGATGGAAGCTATGATTCCCCCACAAGTCGGGATGAGTCTCCGGACTTTACAAAAAAGAGAGGCCAAAGAAGCCCAAGAAATGAGAGAAAAGAGAGAAGGGGCAATGTTACTATCCTTTTTCCACACTTGTGCTTCAAAGTAGCATAATGATCTTCATGATAGAGAGTCTCCTATGTTGTCACTTTCATATACTAGTGGGAATTTTTCATTATAGAACTTGGCTTGTATATTCCAATGATGGGCTTCCTCAAATTGCCCTAGGTCTTTGTGAGCAAGCGAGTTGGATGCACACCCACTTAGTTTCTTTTTGAGCTTTCATACACTTATAGCTCTAGTGCATCCGTTGCATGGCAATCCCTACTCACTCACATTGATATCTATTGATGGGCATCTCCATAGCCCGTTGATACGCCTAGTTGATGTGAGACTATCTCCTTCTTTTTGTCTTCTCCAGAACCACCATATTCTATTTCACCTATAGTGCTATGTCCATGGCTCACGCTCATGTATTGCGTGAAAGTTGAAAAAGTTTGAGAACATCAAACGTATGAAACAATTGCTTGTCTTGTCATCGGGGTTGTGCATGATTTGAATATTTTGTGTGATGAAGATGGAGCATAGCCAGACTATATGATTCCGTAGGGATAGCTTTCTTTGGCCATGTTATTTTTAGAAGACATGATTGCTTTGTTAGTATGCTTGAAGTATTATCGTTTTTATGTCAATATTAAACTTTTGTTTTAATCTTATGGATCTGAACATTCATGCCACAATAAATAAAATTACATGGATAAATATGTTAGGTAGCATTCCACATCCAAGATTTTGTTTTTATCATTTACCTACTCGAGGACGAGCAGGAAATAAGCTTGGGGATGCTTGATATGTCTCCAATGTATCTATAATTTTTTATTGTTCCATGCTATTATATTATCTGTTTTGGATGTTTTATATGCATTAATATGCTATTTTATATTATTTTTGGGACTAACCTATTAACTTAGAGCCCAGTGCTAGTTTCTGTTTTTCCTTGTTTTTGAGCTTCGCAGAAAAGGAATACCAAACGGAGTCCAAACGGAATAAAACTTTTGGGATGACTTTTCTTGGACCAGAGACACCCAAGATACTTGGATTTCAAGTCAGAAGAGCCACGAGGCGGCCACAAGGGTGGAGGGCGCGCCCCCTACCTTGTGGGCCCCTCGTGACCCTCCTGAGCTAGTTCTGCCTCCTATATGTTCACATACATTCCCAAACCACAAGAAGCATCCATGAAAACACTTTTCTAGCGCCGCAACCTTCTATTCCCGTGAGATCCCATCTTGGGGCTTTTTCCGGCATCCTGCCGGAGGGGGATTCAATCACGGAGGGCATCTACATCAACTCTATGCCCTTCCGATGAAGCGTGGGTAGTTTACCTCAGACCTCTGAGTCCATAGCTAGTAGCTAGATGGCTTCTTCTCTCTCTCTCTCTCTCTCTCTCTCTCTCTCTTTGATTCTCAATACCATGTTCTCCTCGATGTTCTTGGAGATCTATCCAATGTAATCTTCTTTTGCGGTGTGTTTGTCGAGATCCGATGAATTGTGGATTTATGATCAGCTTATCTATGAATATTATTTGAATCTTCTCTGAATTCTTATATGCATGATTTGGTATCTTTGTATTTCTCTTTGAACTATCGGTTTAGTTAGGCCAACTAGATTGGTTTTTCTTGCCATGGGAGAGGTGCTTAGCTTTGGGTGCAATCTTGCGGTGTCCTCACCCAGTGACAAAGTAGGGGTAGCGAGGCACGTATTGTATCATCGAGGATAAAAAGATGGGCTTTACATCATATTGCTTGAGTTTATTCCTGTACATCATGTCATCTTACTTAAAGCGTTACTCTGTTCTTCATGAACTTAATACTCTAGATGCAGGCAGGAGTCGGTCAATGTGTGGAGTAATAGTAGTAGATGCAGGCAGGAGTCGGTCTACTTGACACGGACGTGATGCCTATATTACATAATCATTGCCTTGGATATCGTCATAACTTTGCACTTTTCTATCAATTGCTCGACAATAATTTTTTCACCCACAGTATTATTTGCGTGCAAGAGAGAAGCCTCTAGTGAAACCTATGGCCCCCGGGTCTATTTTCCATCATATTAGTATCCGATCTACTACTTTGCAATCTTTTACTTTTAGATCTATAAACTAAAAAACCCAAAAATATTTTATATTTTATTTTGTTTTATTTATCTATCTCTATTAGATCTCACCTTTGCAAGTGACCATGAAGGGATTGACAGCCCATTTATCGCATTGGGTGCAAGTGTTTGTTTGTTTGTGCGGGTATTGGTGATTTGCGCGTTCTTCTCCTACTGGATTAATACCTTGGTTCTTAACTGAGGGAAATACTTATCTCTAGTTTGCTGCATCACCCTTTCCTCTTCAAGGGAAAAACCAACGCAAGATCAAGAAGTAGGAGCTCACCGGATCAGTGATGGGGAGGAGAACCCCGATGCCTTGACTCTAGTAGTTTAACTAAGAGTATTTTTTTGCTCTTAGGGGCAACGTTTTGGCTGATGGAGGTGATTCATCTTTGAGCTAATCCTTTGGGTTTCGATCCTCCTCGAATCCGTCCGTTGAATCAGAGTCGAAGGAGTTCTGACGTTGATTTCTGCCATCTCCTTGAGGCAGAGAGGCTAGGGTTCTCGTCGTGCATGGGCGTTAGTGAGATTTGATGTCATACGCTTCAGATTATTTCAAGGGTTCCTGCGGCGACTATAGATACGGTCCTTTGTGGCACGTGCATGAAGAATTCCCAGCTATCAACAATAAGGACAAGCCGGCGTTAGTGGAGCGGCGACAACAACACGTCAAGGGCTTGTTTTGGCGGCGCTAGTGGTTGTTTGGAGGTGCAGACTCGTAGGTATACTTTTTATTACGTTTGGAGTGCTTTGTACTCCCTCCGTTCTGAATTACTTGTTGCAAGAATGGATGTATCTAGACGTATGTTTAGTTTTAAATACATCAATTTCTATCAATTTATGTGATAAGTAATTCAGGTCAGAGTGATACTACTCATGAACCTTCATAATAAATCAGACGCGTCTAGTGGGCGCCCGGCCGCCTGGGATGGATAGGGAGCGGTCGACGACCAAAACAGAAAGCACCTGGCCCCCCTCATCCTTAAAAGGAAAGTGGCCAATCCCGTAGCAAAAACCGTCGCTACCAACCACACAGTCCCGCGCACACCAGCTGGCCGTGGGAATCATGTGCAGCCCGACCATGCCCCCTCCCCACCTCGTATAACCGCTTCCAATCCACCCCAACTACCCCCACGACATCCCACCAGGGTGAAATCCTCCACCGCCAGGAAAAGGCCATGGCGGCTTGATGACGCGCAAGTATAGGGGATCAATTGTAGCTTTTTTCGATAAGTAAGAGTGTCGAACCCAACGAGGAGTAGAAGGAAATGACAAGTGGGTTTCCGTAAGGTAATGTCTGCAAATGCTGAAATCGTAAGTAAGAGAGTAGTTTGATAGCAAGATATTTTGTAACGAGCAAGTAACGATAGTAGTAACAAAAGTGCATAAAGGTTGCCCAATCCTTTTGAGGCAAAGGATAGGCCAAAACGGTCTCTTATAATAAGCAAAGCGTCCTTGAGGGTACATAGGAATTTCATCTAGTCACTTTCCTCATGTTGATTCGATTCGTGTTCGCTACTTTGATAATTTGATATGTGGGTGGACTGGTGCTTAGGTGTTGATCTTACTTGAACAAACCTCCTACTTATGATTAACCCTCCTGCAAGCATCCGCAACTACGAGAAAAGTATTAAGAATAAATTCTAACCATAGCATTAAACTTTTGGATCCAATCGGTCCCTTATGGAGTAGCGCATAAACTGGGGTTTAAGCTTCTGTCACTCTCGCAACCCATCATCTAATTGCTACTCCACAATGCATTCCCTTAGGCCCAAATATGGTGAAGTGTCATGTAGTCGACGTTCACATGACACCACTAAGGGAATCACAACATACATACTATCAAAATATCGAACACATAACAAGTTCACATGATTACTTGCAACATGATTTCTCCCGTGACCTCAAGAACAGAAGTAACTACTCACAAATGATAATCATGCTCAAGATCAGAGGGGTATTAAATAGCATAATGGACCTGGACATATAATCTTCAACCAAATAAACCATATAGTAATCAACTACAAGATGTAATCAACACTACTAGTCACCCACAAGCACCAATCTATAGTTCCGGTAACAAGATTGAACACAAGAGATGAACTAGGGTTTGAGATAAGATGGTGTTGTTGAAGATGTTGGTGGAGATAGCCCTCCCCAAGATGGGAGAGTTGTTGGTGATGATGATGACGATGATTTCCCCCTCCGAGAGGGAAGTTCCCCCGGCGGAATCGCTCCGCCGGAGGGCAAAAGTGCTCCTGCCCAAGTTCCGCCTCGAGACGGCGGTGCTCCATCCCTAAAGCCTTCTCCTTTTTTTCTAGGTCAAAATGACTTATATACCAGAAGATGGGCACCGGAGGTGGGCCTGGGTGAGCACAACCCACCAGGGCGCGCTTGGGCTCCCCGGCGCGCCCAGGTGGGTTGTTCCCACTTGGTGGGCCTCCTCTGGTACTTATTTGCTCCAATATTCATCAAATATTCCATAAAAATTCTCCGTGAAGTTTCAGCTTGTTTGGAGTTGTGCAGAATAGGTAGCCTGACTTAGCTTTTTCAGGTCCAGATTTCCAGCTGCCGGAATTCTCCTCTTTGTGTGTACCTTGCAAATTATGAGAGAAAAGGCATTAGAATTACTCCAAAAAGCATTATTATGCATACAAACGTCATTAATAACAGTAAGAAAGAATGATGCAAAATGGATGTATCAACTCCCCCAAGCTTAGACCTCGCTTGTCCTCAAGCGAAAACCAAAATCGAAAAACATGTCCACATGCTTAGAGAGAGAGAGGTGTCGATAAAAACAAAATACGGACATAGAAGCATCAAGTAGATTATCATAAAAGTAACAAATTTAAACACAAGACTTTTATCATAGAACTTTTATCATACACTTCCCATGAATAAGTGACAATTCATCACACAATTGGAGTATAAAGCATAAACTCTATTAGAAACTAACAAACTATGTTCTCAGTCAACTTTGCAACTACAATTCATCATCTTTTCAGGAAGGGTCACGTATCGGAGCCTTTAGGCAAGTCCACACACTCAACCATCATATAGTCTTCTATGATTGCTAACACTCACCGCATACACATGACAAAAACGTTTCAACCGGACACATAGAAAGATAGGGGCTTATAGTTTCGCCTCCCAACGTATTCACCTCAAGGGTGATGTCAACAATAATAACTCACGCCACCCATATTCAACTGGACATATGTGCCTAGATCTTTCCTCACCACATGATGCTTGCCAAAGGAGAAAATAAAAAGGAATAGAGGGAAAAACTTTTGATTCTTTGCGTAAAAGTAAATACATAAAAGTAAAAGATAGGCCCTTCGCAGAGGGAAGCAGAGGTTGCCATGCGCTTATTTGTTTGTATGCTCGACCCCTTAGTGCAGAAGAACGTCACGTTGCATTGCCCCTTGTGACAGCGACCTTTATTATGCAGTCTATCTCTTTTATTCTTCACCATCACAAGTTCTTGCAACGCTCAATTTTCACTTACACTAAATGATCTCACACATTTAGAAGCAATTTTTATTGCCTTTTGCACCGATGAAAACTTACTTGAGGGACATTGCTCAATCCCTAGGTAGGTATGGTGGACACTTGAAAATAAGATTTAGGTTTAAGGGTTTTTGGATGCACAAGTAGTATCTCTACTTGGTGCAGAATTTTTGGCTAGCAAAGATAGGGGGCAAGCACCACATGTTGAAGGATCTATGACAATATAACTTCTATGTGAATATGAACAAACATAAATCATTAAGTTGCCTTCCTTGTCCAACGTCAACAATTTTGGCATATAATATTTTGATGGGGGTGCACAATCACAAATGATTTCTAGGATAGTATATTTATATATGAATCTTCTCTTCCCTTATTAATTGTTTCATGAGTTGCATCATTGACCAATGCTATGTTTGTCAATCTCTAATAAAATTTCCTACTCATACTTTTCCTTATGTGGTGTCATCACCTACCATAAGATTAGCATATGATCTTCTTGATTTATTTCCTTTCTTTTTATTGCAACATGAAAGTAAAGAAAGCAAAAACTCAAACTAACTTTATTATATATCTCGCACATGATACAAGGATAGATCACTAAGCAAATTCTCGAAAAGAAAGGATCGAACTAAACTTTTATTCATCTAAGCAAAAGATCGAACTAAGATAAGTAAAGGCAAAAGATAGTGGGGATGATACGATACCCGGGCACCTCCCCCAAGCTTGGCGGAAGCCAAGGGGAGTGCCCATACCCGATACTCAATTGTCTTTTGGTGATGAAGAAGATGGTGGTGGTGATGAAGTAGATGCGATCTTGTCCTCGGGTTTCCATGGCAGAGGTCCACCATCGTAAGAGGAAGAATGAGTCTCACGGGTCCTGCAACTGGCAGCAAAACTCATACCTTTAAACCTCGCCTCATATTCAAAGACTTGGTTTTGAAGATCATAGATCTGGCTGTGGAGGAAGTTGATTTGCTCGTTGAGGGTGAAGACAATGTCCTTCATGGGCTTGCCATCCACCTTGAGATCACGGGAAAGGTCCGTGATCATGAGGTGATTGGCATTGAGCCCATGCTCCACCACCCCCTTGCACCGGAAGACCTCCTGCTCCATAGCCTCAAGCCTGGCCTCCATGGTTCCCGTCCCCTTGGGTCCTTGCACATCGCGGATGTGCAACACCCCCTCATGCATCTGGATGGCTTGAGGGTGCTGCACCACCTCCCACAAATATGGGTTGATGACGTTCTTGAAGAACTTGTCCTTGGAGGAGCTTGAAGCAGCCATGGTAGATGGGATCTGACAGAAAACAACAAGGAAAAGAGAACAGAAGATTTCTCCGCGATACGGTGGTCAACAGGTTCGGGGGGTATATAATTTTTTTATCTTGGGAAACAAGCAAACGGAAGAAAAACGGAGTCCGGAAGGTGCCCCAGGTGGGCACAACCTACCTGGGCGTGCCTGGCCAGGCGCGCCCTGGTGTCTTGTGCCCACCAGGGTAAGCTTCCTGGAAGTTTTTTATTTTCCTAATTTTATAAATATTCCAAAACCGACAAAAAATATTTTTGCGGATTTTTTGGAGTTCGTTTACTTACCGTATCACGTACATCCTTATTTTCACAATTCTGGAGTGTTCTGGAAGGTCTCTTTTATGTGTTCTTCCGATGTCAAAGTTTGGATAATATTGCTTTCAACATTAATGGGCGTACCTGAGATATAATGTTTTATTCGTTGCCCATTCACAACTTTCGGGTTAGTGCCTTCGGCATTATTTATTTTGATAGCTCCAGAACGATAAACCTCCTCGATAACATATGGTCCTTCCCATTTTGAGAGGAGTTTTCCTGCAAAGAACCTGAAACAAGAGTTGTACAAAAGAACATATTCTCCAACTTTAAACTCACGCTTTTGGACTCTTTTATCATGCCATCTTTTAACTTTTTCTTTAAACAACTTAGCATTTTCATAAGCTTGGGTTCTCCATTCATCTAATGAGCTAATATCAAATAACCTCTTTTTACCGGCAAGTTTGAAATCATAGTTGAGTTCCCTGATTGCCCAATATGCTTTATGTTCTAACTCAAGAGGCAAATGACAACCTTTTCCATACACCATTTTATAAGGAGACATACCCATGGGATTTTTATATGCTGTTCTATAAGCCCAAAGTGCATCATCTAATTTCTTAGACCAATTCTTCCTAGACCTATTGACAGTCTTTTGCAAAATTAATTTTATTTCTCTATTACTAAGTTCAACTTGACCACTAGACTGAGGATGATAAGGTGATGCAATTCTATGGTTAACATCATACTTGGCAAGCATTTTATAGAAAGCACCATGAATAAAGCGTGAACCACCATTAGTCATTAAATATCTAGGGACTCCAAACCTTGGAACAATAACTTCCTTAAGCATTTTAATAGAGGTGCTGTGATCAGCACTACTGGTTGGAATAGCTTCTACCCATTTGGTAACATAATGAACAGCAACCAAAATATGTGTATACCCATTAGAGGAAGGAAAAGGTCCCATGTAATCAAATCCCCAAACATCAAATGGTTCAACAGCAAGTGAATAATTCATAGGCATTTATTGACACTTACCGATGTTACCTATTCTTTGGCATTCATCACAAGATAAGACGAACTTACGAGCATCCTTGAAAAGAGTAGGCCAATAAAATCCAGATTGCAATACCTTGTGAGCAGTTCTATCTCTAGCGTGATGTCCTCCATAAGCTTCGGAGTGACATTTCCGTAGAATTTGTCCCTGTTCATGCTCAGGTACACAACGTCTAATAATACCATTTACTCCTTCTTTATAAAGATGTGGGTCATCCCAAAAGTAGTGTCTTAAATCATAGAAGATTTTTTTGTTTTGTTGGTATGTAAAGCTAGATGGTAAATATTTAGCAACAATATAATTAGCATAGTCAGCATACCAAGGAGTATTATGAGCAACATTTGTTGCAGCTAACCGCTCATTAGGAAAACTATCATCAATAAGTAGTGGGTCATCAAGCACATTTTCAAGCCTAGACAAGTTATCAGCTACGGGGTTCTCAGCTCCCTTTCTATCAGTGATATGCAAATCAAATTCTTATAGCAAGAGAACTCATCGAATAAGTCTAGGTTTAGCATCTTTCTTTTCCATAAGATATTTAATAGCAGCATGATCGGTCAATATAAGATCTAAATTTATCACAAGCAAACACCACTGCTAAGAATTCTTTTTCAGTAGTTGCATAATTTCTTTGAGCACTGTCTACAGTTTTGCTAGCATAATGGATAACATTCAGTTTCTTATCAACTCTTTGTCCTAGAACAGCACCAACACCATAATCACTAGCATCACACATAATTTCAAAAGGCAAGTTCCAATCAGGTGGTTGAATAATAGGTGCAGAAATTAAGGCTTTCTTGAGTGTTTCAAAGGCTTCAAAATAATCATCATAAAAAACAAAAGGAACATCCTTTTGCAAAATATTTGTAAGAGGCCTAGAAATTTTAGAAAAAGTCTTTGATAAATCTCCTATAGAAACCAGCATGACCTAGAAGACTATGAATACCTTTGATATCTTTAGCACATGGCATTTTCTCAATTGCATCAACCTTAGCTTTGTCCACTTCAATACCTCTTTCAGAAATTTTATGACCCAAGACAATACCTTCATTAACCATAAAGTGGCACTTCTCCCAATTCAAGACAAGATTTGTTTGTTCACATCTCTGCAAAGCTCAATCAAGATTTCTTAAACAATCATCAAAAGACTTCCCATAGACAAAGAAGTGATCCATGAAAACCTCAACAATCTTTTCACAAAAGTCATAGAATATAGCAGTCATACATCTTCAAAAGGTTGCAGGTGCATTGCATAAACCAAAATGCATACATCTATAAGCATAAGTTCCAAAGGGACAAGTGAAAGTGCTCTTTTCTTGAGCAGGTTGAGAAACAAGTATTTGTGAAAAACCAGAATATCCATCAAGGAAGCAAAAGTGTGTGTGCTTAGATAATCTTTCTAGCATTTGCAATAAAAGGCAGAGGGTAATGATCTTTTCTAGTTGTTTTATTTAATTTTCTAAAATCAATTACCATTCTATAGCCTGTAACAATTCTTTGTGGAATAAGTTCATTCTTATCATTAGGAACAACAGTAATACCTCCTTTCTTAGGAACACAATGAACAGGTTTTACCCATCTACTATCAGCTATAGGATAGATTATACCTGCTTCCAGAAGTTTTAATATTTCCGTTCTTACCACTTCTTTCATCTTCGAATTTAATCGACGTTGGTGATCAACAACGGGTTTAGCATCAGGTTCCATATTAATCTTGTGCCGACATAGAGTGGGACTAATGCCCTTCAAATCATCAAGAGTATATCCAATAGCAGCTCGATGCTTCTTTAGAACTTTCAGTAATCTTTCTTCTTCATGTTCTGAAAGGATAGCACAAATAATAATAGGATATATCTTATTTTCATCAAGATAAGCATATTTCAAAGTGTCTGGCAATTGTTTTAATACAAACATAGGGTCACTTTTAGGTGGAGGAGGACCTCCTAGAGTTTCAATAGGCAAATTGTGTTTAAGCAGAGGGCGTTGTTCAAAGAAAATATCATCTATTTCATTTCTTTCATGCATATGTAAATCATTTTCATGGTCTAGCAAATATTGTTCTAGTGGATCAGTAGGAGGCACAACAATAAAAGCAAGACCAATTATTTCATCCTTACTAGGCAATTCTTTTTCATGAAGCTTTCTACTAAACTTGGAAAAATTAAACTCGTGATACTCATCACCAAAGCTGACACCGACAATTTGTTTCTCACAATCTATTCGAGCATTAACGGTGTTCAAAAAAGGTCTACCAAAGATTATTGGACAAAAGTCATCTTGTGGGGAACCAAGAACAACAAAATCAGTAGGGTATTTTATTTTCGCACACTAGACTTCAACATCTCTAACAATTCCAATTGGTGATATAGTATCTCTATTAGCAAGTTTAATAGTAACATCTATGTCTTCTAGCTCTGCGGGTGCTATGTCATTCGTAATTTCTTGATATAAGGAGTAGGGAATAGCACTCACGCTAGCACCTATGTCACATAAACCATGATAAAAGTGATCCCCTATTTTAACTAAGACAACGGGCATGCCAACAACAGGTCTGTGTTTAGCTTATCAGGTTTGGCAATTCTAGCAGCTTCTTCACAGAAGTAAATAACATGTCCGTCTACATTTTCTTCCAAGAGATCCTTAACCATAGCAATACTAGGTTTTACTTTAATTTGTTCATCTGGTTTAGATGTTCTAATATAACTTCTGTTGACCATAGTTGAAACTTTAGCATGTTCCTTTATCCTAACAGGGACAGGTGGTTTCTCAATATAAGCAGTAGGAACAACTGGATCAACATTATAAAGTATAGTTTCTTCTTTAGCTAGTATCGGTTCTTTAATTTCTTCTTTAATAGTTGGGTGATATTTAAACCACTTCTCTTTAGGGAGATCAACATGAGTGGCAAATGATTCACAAAAGGAGGCTACTATCTCAGAGTCAAGTCCATATTTGGTGCTAAACTTTTGAAAAGCATCGGTATCCATAAAAGATTTAACACAACCATACTTAAGCTTAACACATGAATCTTTACCTTGGTCGAGTTCCCAATCTTTAGAGTTGCGTTTAATTCTTTCCAAAAGATCCCACTGAAATTCAATAGTCTTCTTCATGAAGGAACCAGTACAAGAAGTATCAAGCATAGATTGATCATCACGAGAAAGCCGAGCATAAAAATTCTGAATAATAATTTCTCTTGAGAGCTCATGATTGGGGCATGAATATAACATTGACTTAAGCCTACCCCAAGATAGAGCGATACTTTCTCCTTCACGAGGCCAAAAATTATATATGTAATTCCGATCATGATGAACCAGATGCATAGGATAAATTTTTTGGTGGAACTCCAATTTCAATCGATTCCAATTCCAAGATCCAACATCATTGCATAGCCTATACCATGTCAATGCTTTTCCCTTCAAAGATAAAGGGAAAACGTTCTTCATAACTTCATCTCCGGGTAAACCTGCAAACTTAAACAATCCACAAATTTGCTCCACATATATCAAGTTCATATCAGGATGTTCGGTTCCATCTCCTACATAAGGATTAGCTAGCAGTTGTTCTATCATACCTGAAGGAATTTAATATTCAATATTTTCAGTAGGTGCAGTAGGTTGAGGGGTAGCTAATTGTGATTCTGGTCGAGGTGAATATACCCCGAACAAACCCCTCAAAGGATTTTTTTCCATAGTAACAAGTGACAATAAATTTCAGCACACTATATAAATGTTTCCGTACCAAAGGCGCTTCACTCCCCGGCAACGGCGCCAGAAAATAGCCTTGATGACCCACAAGTATAGGGGATCAATTGTAGCTCTTTTCAATAAGTAAGAGCGTCGAACCCAACAAGGAGAAGAAGGAAATGGCAAGTGGTTTTCAGTAAGGTAATGTCTGCAAATGCTGAAATCGTAAGTAACAGAGTAGTTTGATAGCAAGATATATATATTGTAACGAGCAAGTAACGATAGTAGTAACAAAAGTGCAGCAAGGTAGCCCAATCCTTTTGAGGCAAAGGATAGGCCAAAACGGTCTCTTATAATAAGTAAAGCTTCTTGAGGGTACACGGGAATTTCATCTAGTCACTTTCATCATGTTGATTCGATTCGTGTTCGCTACTTTGATAATTTGATATGTGGGTGCACCGGTGCTTAGGAGCTGCTCTTACTTGAACAAACCTCCTACTTATGATTAACCCTCTCGCGAGCATCCGCAACTATGGGAAAAGTATTAAGAATAAATTCTAACCATAGCATTAAACTTTTGGATCCAATCGGTCCCTTACAGAATAGCGCATAAACTGGGGTTTAAGCTTCTGTCACTCTCGCAACCCATCATCTAACTACTACTCCACAATACATTCCCTTAGGCCCAAATTGAAGGAAATATGCCCCAGAGGCAATAATAAAGTTGTTATTTATATTTCCTTATATCATGATAAATGTTTATTATTCATGCTAGAATTGTATTAACCGGAAACTTAGTACATGTGTGAATACATAGTCAAACAGAGTGTCCCTAGTATGCCTCTACTTGACTAGCTCGTTAATCAAAGATGGTTAAGTTTCCTAGCCATAGACATGTGTTGTCATTTGATGAACGGGATCGCATCATTAGAGAATGATGTGATGGACAAGACCCATCCGTTAGCTTAGCACTATGATCGTTTAGTTTATTGCTACTGCTTTCTTCATGACTTATACATGTTCCTATTACTATGAGATTATGCAACTCCCGAATACCATAGGAACACTTAGTGTGCTATCAAACGTTACAACGTAACTGGGTGATTATAAAGATGCTCTACATGTGTCTCCCATTGTAGGATCGAAAGTATGTCTAGAGGGGGGGGGGTGATTAGACTACTTGACCAAATAAAAATCTAGCCTTTTCCCAATTTTAAGTATTGGCAGATTTTAGCAACTTCGCACAAATCAGGTAATCAACCTACACATGCAATTCTAAGAGTATAGCAGCGGAATGTAAAACAATTGCATATGAAGGTAAAGGGAGGAGTTTGGAGGGAGCAAACGCAATGTAGACACGGAGATTTTTATCCGTGGTTCCGATAGGTGGTGCTATCGTACATCCACGTTGATGGAGACTTCAACCCACGAAGGGTAACGGTTGCGCGAGTCCACAGAGGGCTCCACCCACGAAGGGTCCAAGAAGAAGCGTCTATCCCACCATGGCCATCGCCCACGAAGGACTTGCCTCACTAGGGTAGATCTTCACGAAGTAGGCGATCTCCTTGCCCGTACAAACTCCTTGGTTCAACTCCACAATCTTGATGGAGGTTCCCAAGTGACACCTAGCCAATCTAGGAGACACCACTCTCCAAAAGGTAATAGATGGTGTGTTGATGATGAACTCCTTGCTCTTGTGCTTCAAATGATAGTCTCCCCAACACTCAACTCTCTCTCATAGGATTGGATTTGGTAGAAAGATGATTTGAGTGGAAAGCAACTTGGGGAAGGCTAGAGATCAAGATTTATGTGGTTGGAATGGAATATCTTGACCTCAACACAAGTGTAGGTGGTTCTCTCTCAGAAAATGTATGTTGGAAGTGTAGGCATGTTCTGATGGCTCTCTCCACGAATGAAGAGTGGGTGGAGGGGTATATATAGCCTCCACACAAAATCTAACCGTTACACACAAATCACCAAACTCGGTGGGACCGAATTATAAAACTCGGTCAGGCCGATTTAGTTCAAAATGTGAACGTTAGGATTTTCGGTGGGACCGACATGTCAACTCGGTGGGACCGATGTCGTTAGGATTAGGGCATAACGTAATCTTGGTGAGACCGATTACACAAACTCGGTGGGACCGATTTTGGTAATAGACAAACAGAGAGTTGGTCAGGCAAACTCGATGGGACTGATTCGCTCATTTCGGTTAGACCAAAACGTTACGAAGGGGAAACAAAGAGTTTGCATTGCAATCTCGGTGGGACCGATCGCTCATCTCGGTTGGACCGGAACGTTACGAAGGGAAACAGAAAGGTTGCAAACCCATCTCGGTGAGACCGAGATCCCTATCGGTGAGACCGAAGTGACTAGGGTTTGTGGCAGTGGCTATGTCAAGTGAACTTGGTGGCGCCGGATAGAAGATTTTGGTGGGTCCGAGTTTGACTTTTGGTTTGGGACATATGTGGATATGAGAAAGTAGTTGAGGGTTTTTGGAGCATATCACTAATAATTTTGAGCAAGTAACTCATTAAGCAACACCTCACCCCCTTTTAATAGTATTGGCTTTTCCTATGTACTCAATGTGATCTTGGATCACTAAAAGTAAAATGTAGAGTCTTGTGCTTTGAGCTTGAGCCAATCTTTTGTCCTTAGCATTTTGAGGGGTCCACTTTCTAATCCATGCCATGCCAATGTTGAGCTTTCCTGAAATATTTATCTTAAATAACATTAGCTCAATGAGCTATATGCTGTTAGGAATTACCAAAACCACCCAGGGATAGTTGCACTTTCAATCTCCCCCTTTTTGGTAATTGATGACAACATATAGATCAAAGCTTCGACAAATGATCATAAGATTGAAAAACATCGTCGCTTTGAGAAGTATGTGATAAGCAAGAGCTCCCCCTAAATTTGTGCATTATTTAAAATTTGCTTTTGAATGCAAATGCACAATCGATTAGGATCATATGGGTTACTCTTCCATGTCACATACATCTTGGTGGAGCGCTCAAAATGATAGAAATTAAAATCGTGCACTCATCACCAAGCAAGTGAATGATCATATATGAGATATAAAAGATAGTATCATTCAAACAAGCATTAAGGTAGCAAATGATCACTACAAAAAAATACACTTCCGTGATGATACGTGTTTGTCACAGTAGGTCACGTTTTCTGTCATGCATGTACATCCATGACAAATTTATGACAGAATCAAGATAGGCATACCTGTGCTGTCGTACAAGTGTTCCATGACATTACCAAAATTATCATCACGGAAGTGTCCACTTCCATGACGATAAATCGCGCGTCAAAGAAGTGCTTTCGTCAAGGGTGACCGACACGTGGCATCCACCGTAACGGAACGTCGTTAAGCTATCGGGTCCGGTTTTGGATCCGATAACCCGTTAACATCCCCGACCAATGGGGATTTTCCACGTGTAAAATCATCATTGGCTGGAGGAAACACGTGTCGGCTCACGGTTGGGACAGATGTCATCCACTCATTGGACCCAAAGCGCCTATGATACGTCGACACGTGGAACGGCCCAACAGAGACCCATTCCTGTGAAAAGGCCGGCCCGTTTGACTTGGTCAAAAGGTGGCGGGCCGGCCCACGGCAAGCCTGTTAACAGCCTGTTCGCATATAGCCCATTTACAGCCCGCTATCCCAGGGCCCGTTTACGGCCTATCCGAATTAGGCCCAATAGCGTCATCTGGGCCGTCCAATATAATTCCAGCCCATTTTAACTTCCGGCCCATGTATGGCCCATGACGTCTTTCGGCCCATATGAGGCCCTTAGTAACCCTCGCCCCCTTAACGGCCCGTGGTAAAACTGGCCCGTAATGAACAGTGTATCACTTTATACCCATTAACGGCCCATTATTCCGTTGGGCCGTTTCCAGCCCATGTTATCTTTCGGCCTTCTCAGGGCCCATTTATTCTTGGGCTCATTTCCAGCATTCGGTTACTTATGGCCCGTTACTGTCATTTTCTGCTTGTGGGCCAAATTCAGCCCGTGGTTACAGTCGGCCCGTTTGTGGCCCGTTAATACGTTGGGCCGTTTTCATGTCGAAAAAAACCCGTTGGGCTGTTTTCATAGAGTTATCAAATACGGCCTATTAACGGCCCGTTATTGTCCACGAATAGTACGGCCCATGATTGGCGAAATGATGATACGCCCCGTAGAAGGCCCATGGATCCTACGGCCCGTAAAAGGCCCATGGATCGTACGGCCCGTAGAAGGCCCATGGATCCTACGGCCCGTATAGAAGGCCAATGGATCCTACGGCCCGTAGAAGGCCCATGGATCATACGGCCCGCAGGAGGCCCATGGTTACAACAGTCCGTGTGTTGCCATGATTATTTTGGCCTAGTTTCCAAAAATAGGTTATTGTGGCCACTAGAAAAACACAGAAAAAGAACTGCAGTGACTACAAGCAAACAACTAAACAAGACAATAAGGAAATAAATAAGCAAGCAATTAACGCTAGCCTATTACCGCTATTACACATATTACATCCACTGGGCATCAAAGTTCGCCACCAGTGCAAATATAGGGAACAAAGCAGCATATTACATACACTGGCCGTCAAAATTGGCCACCAGTGCAAATAAACGCGGCAGCAAAACAAGAGCATAACTGAAACAACTTCAGAAGAGCTCAAGAAACGTGGTATCCACCATGCTGGCAATAAGCTTAGCAAGCTTATTAGCTTTGTCCTGTTTGGCGCTAAAATCCTCCAACGCTTGCTGTTGCACCAGAAAGTATGCATCTGAATGCTCCAGGGACTTCCGCAGTCCTTCCGCTTCTTGTCGCAGCACAGCTGATCGATGTCTTTCAGCTTGTAGTTGAGACTCAAGAAACCGAACTGATTCAGACAGTGAGTTTGAATAGCTTGTGCAAGCGGTAGTGGCCAGTAACTCGAACACTAAACCAAGACAGGACTTTGGGGTTGTCTCACTGTCTTCGAGATAGTCTTCCTTAGCTGTTTTATCAGCTTTGTTGGAGACCAACAAGGATGTGTCACTATCCTGAACCTTATCTGCATTACTTCCTTTACCATTGCTTAATAAGGCACTCTTCCCCAATATTCTGTCAGCATTCTAAAAGAAGAAACAAGCAGACACATAACAGGTTTAGCATGTACTAGTATATGAAACTCATTTCGGTGAACCAGTTCATTAGTAAGGTGGACAGGATTAAACTACCAAGTCTTCTATTGCCAAGTACTAGTACATAATAAAAGCATCAAACAAACATATATCTATGTCCTATGGTCACTGCATTGTCTTGCCAAATCAAAATAGAGACACGGTTCAAATCATATCAGTTCAAGACAAAGCAGCAGTGAAAGAATACAAAGCGTGGGAAACTACACGACACAACAAGATTTCAGATGGGTACCACGGGTCTACATGTACAACAACACTATTGGCTCTGTTGTGATGCTAGTAATGTGCATGATATGAGAAGTCAACTGTATACACAATTGAAATTGAAATCAACAGAGCTATTGATAAGAGCAAGCCTGTTAAAGAAACATGCGTGAACATACCTGCTGTGCCATTGGAGTTTCGATTGGATCCTTCAATTTAAAAATAAGTTTGTATGAGTAAATACAGTGATACAAGAGCAAAGCAGTATGCACGATAGCAATCATAGTTAAAAAGACGCGCCTAAGCGAGCGCTTAAGCGCGCCTAGGCTCTAGGCGTTGGCGAAATGCATTGCGCATAACTACGCTTAATCTGTGCATAACTGCGCATAAGCATGCGCTTTGGTCAGTAAAGCGCAAGGCGGTGGCAAAACACACAATTAACGCCTAGCGCTTTTTTGAACTATGATAGCAATGGAATCTTAAATTAGAACAGTTGTTCTTCAGGTTTAGGCACTTGTTCTACATGAACAGAGTACAGTAAGACGCAAGAATATAGTACTTAAAAATAGAAAATGAGCTCATAGACCTTACCACATTCTTGGTTCGGGACCAGTACAGAACAAGGCGTTCCCAGTCATCGTCCAGTAAATGTGTCTCAGGAGAACGTAAGGGAATTTGATGAGTTTCTTTGCCGGTGAAGTACGTTTTCTTCAGGTAATTCTGATACTGCCACCAAGCATTCTTGAAGATAGCAGAGGTATTAGCACAGGTTACCTCATCCTGAGTTTCCAAATCGGTCCTTCTCTATAGAGAAAAATGGGAAAATTTGTTGTATTATAACCATCATGGAGGTAGGATGTATGGGACAAAGCAAAGTAATTGCCATGAATAACATTACTTACACATAACTCCTGGACAAACACCTGCAACTGGCATTTTCCTTCATCTTCAGTATAATATTTCCAAGATGGGAAGATACGCACATACGATTTAACAACATCAAATGCGATAGATGCTAAACTACGACTAGCTGGTTGTGCTTCCTCCACAGGAATAGGCGTACTAACTGGTGGAGTTGGGGTTCGCCGTGGTAGTACTGGCCCTTTGGGCACTGGAGCTGCCTTACTAACTGCTCTTGTTTGGGAGCTCTGTGGTGGAGATGGTGCTGTGTCAACAGGAACTGGGTTACTATCTGCTGGGGTTGGGGTTAGATTGGGTGAAGCTGGTTCTCTGTCCATCGCAGTAGGGGTACAATCTGCGAGAGTTTGGGTTATGTGTGGTAGGGCTGGTTCTCGTGCATGTACAACCGGGGTGCTATCTCCACCAAGAGGTAGCACTGTTTTATTTGAAGACCGTGTTTTTAGTCCGCTAGATGCTGGCATCACCCGCTCCAATTCAAATGGCTGATAAACAGGAAACATAGTTGAATGTACAGACATTGTATGAGAGACAGATGCAATAGATAGTGTGGAAAAAAGAGGGCATGAAATAGTTGACATGTATATTGTTTAACTAAAACGGATAGCATGACATAATTTCACATATATGATGTCTATCTAAACTGGATAGCATAGCATAACATAATTCAAAGATATGATGAATAACTAAACAGGATCGCATGACATAATTCACCTACATGTTATCTAAGTAATCAGGATCGCATCATTTAATTCACATATGTGATTTATATGCTAAACAGAGGGCATTAGATATGATGTCTGAACTAAGAACATGGTGTTGAATATTGTGTATATGATGTCTAAACTATGCAATGCAAGACACCATATGCATGATATGAGCAGTATAACCGTGCCAAGTTAGAGCATACACCTCGGTGGGGGAATAGGACTGGTCATCTGTCTCTGAATCCATCTCTGAGGAGCTATCGGGACCCAACAAGAGATCTGCTTCGACAGGTAGCACTGTCTGCTCTGAAGGCCTTGTTTTCACTCCAGATTTTTCAATCTCCCACCCAAATGGCTGATTCACAGGAAGAGTAGTTTAATGTACAAACATTGTCGACAAATGGAAATGTAATGAAGAAAAGGATGGGCAAGATATCATTCAAATATATGATGCCTGGTTAAACAGGATGGCATTGCACATTTCACGTATATTATGGCTGGCTAAAAGACATGAGACTGCATAATTCCCATATATGATATAGAAACTAAACAGGTGGCATTACAGAACATGTCTAAACTAAGCAGATGACATATATGATGTCAAAAGTAGGCACTGCAAGGCAACATATGCATGATATGACTAACATCATCATGCCAAGGTAGAGCAAACACCTTGGGGGTAAATAGGAGTGGTCAGCGGCGTCTGAATCCGCCTCAGAACAGATATCTTCCTCTGGATTACAATCTGGAGAGGGGTGGGGAGGGTTTGCCATTGAACCCACCTTGGAGCGATGTCTGCATGACATTGTATTGCCGCGCAAAACTCTTCTCTTTTTCTCTACATGTTCAGCATGACTGTGTACAATATCTGACATGCATACGAAAAAAATATGGTGAGATTATGTAAGGAGAGCATGCAGAAATTTAGAGTGATGGTAACAACCAGTGGATGGATCCAAAAATAATGATAGCAGGCTGATGATTGCTTTAATTTAATAAAAAGACAGATGATGGTTGCTTTACCATTTTTTCCCACCCAAGATGAACAACATAGGCATACCCTAGGTGAACCAGATATTAGACAGAGAAACTATTCATTGCTTCCTAAATATGTGCCCCACAACTAATTTAGAACTCAAGTTTGAACATTAATTTGGACCTGACTTGGTGTCCAAGAGGTGAACAGGACGATAAAGTAGCAGGTAATTTTAAGTAATGCATAACATAAGCAGAAACAAAAGAGTGCGACCTCTCTTGTGGACCCATGTACTCCTCAGGTTCATCTGCTGAGTGGATGATGGTGATGCGTTGCGGTGGGTGCCGGCGGCAGGGTAGGAGATCTGAGGCGGCGAAAGATGGTTAGGAGTCGTGATGTCTGGTTTGGTGGATGTTTCTGTCGATGGAGCAGCTCAGTTGAGGTGGACGACGTCGCCGCAGGAGCAGGACAAACCACACAAAGTTCCCTTCGACACCTACCTGTACCTGAAGTAATTCTGTAAGGGCTCATTTGGCTTGCATGATTCTAAAAACGCAGGGATAGGAAAAACAACGGAATAGGATAGGAATGCACATGGTAAATAGAGCATTTGTAAACACAGGATTTCTGTCAACTTGAGTGTTTGGTTTACAGGAATTGGAAGAGCACAAGAATGCAAAGAAACATGCCAAAATAAAGTGAAACCATATGAAAGCGTGTACAGTTAGAATGTTATTCTGCCACTAATGCACTTAGTCTTGTTTTCATGCATAGGATTTTGAAAAGTAGGTCCAGGTGGATGTTTTGCTTCATTCCTTTCAACAAAATGCATGAATAATTGAATAGTAGAGTGCCATTGGAAAATTCCCTATTGCTATGTTTGTCCGTTGAACCAAAATAGCCCTAATGGATCGACATGAATGTATAGTAATAAGTGATGCAACAAGTGTACAACCTCTTTGCCGTAGCCGTGTCGACCTCAGCATCATTGGGTTGGTCGCTGAAGCAGTTGAGGCAGAGGTGGCTGTCGGAGGTGTGGAGGAAGATCTGAGGAATCTGTAGATGGCGTCCAGGGCACTGCTCTGTTGTGATGGATCGTTTTGTCGTTGGAGCAGCCCCGGTGAGCCGTAAGACGTCAAGGCTGAAGCAGCATAAGACAGACATTGTCAATCTCAAGTGGGATTCTAATAGCATCTCCAATAGATGATGTAAAATAGATGTAAACATTACATCACCAAAAACCACCTGACTACAACAGATGAGGTAAAAACTGTTGACTCTGAACTTAACTTTCGAAACTGAAATTTACTGTGGAATCTGAATGTTACTGTCGAAACTGAACGCAATGGTAGCAGAGAGGCACTTGACATGTAGTTTAGGGAGGGCCTGCAGTTCATCTTCAACCTGCACGCGCCTGAGCCGCCAGCCACCACCGGCCGAACCGCCGGCCCCAGCGCCGCCTCGCTGCCCCGAAACAACTTCCCACCGCCGGTCCGCCGCCGTCCCGGCCAGCCATATAGGCCCCCCGCCCCCACCCTGAACCGTAAGATAGATAGCGGGGTACCTCTCCGGCGAGCCCCCGTCCCCGCTGCGGGTGGTTCTTCCTTAACTCCAGCGAGCCCCCCACCCCCTGAAAATCGACTGACCCAAAAGTCGATTCAGTCGACTGAAGTGTAGCTAAATCAGAGCAGAGCAGCGTCACAAGTGAGGGGGAGAGCAGCAGCAGCAGCGTGAGCGAGAGCCGGAGCAGCAGCAGCAGATCCGGCTGGTATGGACGCCGCCGCCGAAGGGGCCTCGCACTGGGGGAGAGCCGCCGTGGAGATGTCGCCTGCGGCGCTGGCTTCAAGGTAGCCGTTCCATGGGGGTGCGGGATGGAGCACCGTCGGCGCCGGGAGGTCGAGCTAAGGAGAAGGTGCGATGCGATGAGTGTACAACCTCTTTGGTGGTACCGAGTAGGCCTCGGCTTCGTTCGAGGAGTCGGTGAGGATGCTGCGGTTCCGGTGGAGCAGGTTAAGGCGGAGCTGTGGGGATGGAGCAGCCGCGATAGACGAGGCGATCGTCGGAGCAGCTCCTTGGAGGTGGAGGACGGGGCGGCTGAACCAGCGGGACAACGAGATGGACGACGGGTCCTCATCCGGGGAGGTGGACGAGGGACGTCGAACTGTTGTGGTGGACAACGTCGTCGGGGAAGAGGCTCCGGCTGGGCAGCGGTGAGGTGGCGGACGGAGGAGGGTGGGGTCTTGCGGCTGGAGCAGAGAGGTTATGGTGGCATGGGATTTCGAATGGCAAAAAGGAGGCGATGGGAGGGGGTGAACCATGACTTAGGGACGCGCGGTCCAAAATGTAGGGTGTGTTACAAAAGTACCCCCCACCAATTTGAACTAGCGGCCCTTTCGGCTCAGGGTTAGAAGGGGGATTTCGTGTGTCGGGATTTGGCAGCTGGAGGGAGTTTTCACGCACGTTGTAATTTCGGGATAGCAAGGCACGGGTTGTGAAGGCGCCAGTTTTGGGAGCACGATATCTGAATTTTTGGGATATAACAAGGCGCGGGTTGAATTTTAGGGACAAGCCTAACGTTTAGTATTGTAGTTGTACGTACCAAATCAATTCACACTTCCCTCAACCAAAAAGAAAATGAAAAAATAGAACTATTCACACCACACAAAGAGAGAGTCTTGCCCCGTTTTACTATAAAAATGCTATTCAAAGCTACTCCCTCCTTCCATCTATATAGGGCCAAATGCGTTTTTCGATGCTAACTTTGACCAAATATTAGAGCAATAATATATGACATGCAACTTACACAAAGCACACCGTTAAATTCATATGTGAAAGGTTCTTTCAATGATATAATTTTCACATTGTGCATGTCATGTACTATTAATCTTGTCAATAGTCAAAGGCGGTCTTAAAAAACGCATTACGCCCTATATAGATGGAAGGAGGGAGTATAAATCCATGTTATGTCCAATTAAATTTTTTCGCTTGCTATATAATGCATGTAACCTACTCATACCAACATTTTAGTGCATTCCAAATGTCTATACTATCGCTGCAATTCGAACTGAATTTGAATTCGTTTCTCTATTTTAATAAGAATCTACAATCATGATTGTTGCCAACTTCAACCACCATTCGTGTATTACCTTAATAACACACCACATGATTACTATAGAGATAGATATGCACTATGTGTACTACATGAACTCGAATTCTAATTTTTGAATACTCTTGATGTTGATTCCAAATAATAGTACATTTGATGTACTAACTATATATTCATAATCTAAACAATGTTCCATACGTGTACACCGTGTTTATCACACATAGTATAGTGCCCCGCCCCCTACATTATGACAAGTATTTAGACCTGAGCTGCAAAAGCCACACATTAGCCCAAATTATGATCAATGTTCTATATATTATACGTAGTACTAGCAAGATGCCCATGCGTTCCACAGAACATCAACATGATCAAGGGGAGGCCTAATTTGCAAATATGGAGAGGGGTGTGGGTATCTTTTTTCAAAATTGCCATAGTTTTCTTTCCTATCCGTCAAATATAAATCGGACAACCTATATTGCAGGATGGCAGGCACACCATCATCAACAACTCCGTTTTTATAAGAGTAGAGATAAAATATATTATATGTAGTATAACATGTTCATAACCACACCATGTGTATCACTGTTATATATATTCACACATGCGTCGGTTTAAAACACTATGATAAATTCTTCAAATATCCGAATTTGCTTTTTATAATGAAGTAGGATCTCTATTCGTCTTTTACACCCACACAATCCTCTGATCTTTGTAGCTAGCTAGCGCTAACTTTCTCTCGTGCATGCACACGCCCGCATCCCTCTCACCCTCCCTCAGCATTCTCTAGCTCCATCGCGCAAATTCGTCTTTTCACTTTATGTCGTTCACCCACGGTGTGTGTAGGCCCCCCAGCTCCTTTACGGCACACATCGATCGATATGCCTCTCTAGCCAGGTGTGCCTAGCACAAACACAAGCTTCCCCTCTTCTCTTATCACCGTCCATGCCTCACTCCCACCACTCTTTTCATCGATCTCGTACTCACACACTCCTTCCCCCTCGATATAGTATGACTCTCGCACCACCTTCTAGATGCATCCCTCTCTCTCTATCCTTCTCCTCGTGCCTCATTTGCTTCTAACACAGACATGCATGTATACCGATCGATCTCCCAACATATACCTAGGTCGACTTTAACTATTCCCCCCATCGATCGACGTACCTCACAAGTTATGTCTCTCCTTTCTCTGACAAAGGACGATTGATCTTCCTATGTAGTTATGTCTTACCACAGCCATATCGTCCCCCTCATCATTCGTGCATGCCTCCTAACCCGTCTCTCACACGCACGTGCACAGACAGGCAGCCATCCCCTCTCTTATTGATATTGCAGGCATGCCCTCCGGTTGTCTAGCAAGCCTATCCCACCATTTGTTAGAAGCAACTCCACTACCATCCCCTCCAACACTCTAGATCTGTCTCTCTCCCAACCTTATTCCTCTCCTACACAATGCATGGATGCCGATCGATCTCCCTTAATACATGAGGTAGATCGATCTCCCTTAATACATGAGGTAGGCCTGTCTCCTCCACACATATACCAGCCATTGTACCTCTATAGTTAATTAGGCCTCCCTCCCCCCCACCACACACCGATAGTCGAGCGCTGTAGGTAGGTATCCATGCCACAGAGACAAACTGCACCTGTCCCCTCTCTCGTTCTAGTAGGCCGGCGACTCTATATCTTTGATGTGGGCACACACAAATTCGATGGCACTCTTTATCAACTGCGCGCGCACACACACACACATCATCCCTCTCTTCGATTCTATGGACACCTCAAGTCGATGATACCTGCACTCCCTTCTTGTGGATCGCCCCCTCTATATATATGATATATCCAGGACTCTATTACACACACATTCCATATGTTACATTTTTTGATTGACCCCCCCCCCCCAAAAAAACTCTCATGAACCCACACACTATATCTCTCTACGTTTGTATCTCTCTCACACAACCCCATGATACGTCTCCAACGTATCTATAATTTTTGATTGCTCCATGCTATTATATTCTGTTTTGGACATTATTGGGCTTTATTATTCACTTTTATATTATTTTTGGGACCAACCTATTAACCGGAGGCCCAACCCAGAATTGTTGTTTTATGCCTATTTCAGAGTTCCGCAGAAAAAGAATATCAAACGGAGTCCAAACGGAATGAAACCTTCGGGAACGTGATTTTCGGAGCGAACATGATCCAGAGGACTTGGACCCTACGTCAAGAAACAAAAGAGGAGGCCACGAGGTAGGGGGCGCGCCTACCCCCAAGGCACGCCCTCCACCCTCGTGGGCCCCCTGTTGCTCCACCGACGTACTCCTTCCTCCTATATATACCTACGTACCCCCAAATGATCAAAAACGGAGCCAAAAACCTAATTCCACCGCCACAACCTTCTGTACCCACGAGATCCCATCTTGGGGCCTGTTCCGGAGCTCCGGCGGAGGGGGCATCGATCACGTAGGGCTTCTACATCAACACCATAGCCTCTCCGATGATGTGTGAGTAGTTTACCTCAAACCTTCGGGTCCATAGTTATTAGTTAGATGGCTTCTTCTCTCTTTTTGGATCTCAATACAATGTTCTCCCCCTCTCTCGTGGAGATCTATTCGACGTAATTTTCTTTTGCGGCGTGTTTGTTGAGATTGACGAATTGTGGGTTTATGATCAAGTTATATATGAACAATATTTGAATCTTCTCTGAATTCTTTTATGTATGATTGGTTATCTTTGCAAGTCTCTTCGAATTATCAGTTTGGTTTGGCCTACTAGATTGGTTTTTCTTGCAATGGGAGAAGGGCTTAGCTTTGGGTTCAATCTTGCGGTGTCCTTTCCTAGTGACAGCAGGGGCAGCAAGGCACGTATTGTATTGTTGCCATCGAGGATAACAAGATGGGGTTTTTATCATATTGCATGAATTTATCCCTCTACATCATGTCATCTTGCTTAAAGCGTTACTCTGTTCTTATGAACTTAATACTCTAGATGCATGCTGGATAGCGGTCGATGTGTGGAGTAATAGTAGTAGATGCAGGCAGGAGTCGGTCTACTTGTCTTGGACGTGATGCCTATATACATGATCATACCTAGATATTCTCATAACTATGCTCAATTCTGTCAATTGCTCAACAGTAATTTGTTCACCCACCGTAAATACTTATGCTCTTGAGAGAAGCCACTAGTGAAACTTATGGCCCCCCGGGTCTATCTTCATCATATTAATCTTCCAACACTTAGTTATTTCCGTTCCTTTTTACTTTGCTTTTATTTTACTTTGCATCTTTATTATAAAAATACCAAAAATATTATCCTATCATATCTATCAGATCTCACTCTCGTAAGTGACCATGTAGGGATTGGCAACCCCTTATCGTGTTGGTTGCGAGGATTTATTTGTTTTGTGTAGGTGCGAGGGACTCACGCGTAGCCTCCTACTGGATAGATACCTTGGTTCTCAAAAACTGAGGGAAATACTTACGCTACTTTGCTGCATCACCCTTTCCTCTTCAAGGGAAAACCAATGCAGTGCTCAAGAGGTAGGAAGAAGGATTTCTGGCGCCGTTGCCGGGGAGGTCTACGCAAAAGTCAACATACCAAGTACCCATCACAAACCCTTATCTCCCGCATTACATTATTTGCCATTTGCCTCTCGTTATCCTCTCCCCCACTTCACCCTTGCCGTTTTATTCGCCCTCTCTTTTCCGTTTGCCTCTTTTCGCCCGTCTTGCTTCACCATGTCTGAATCTGGGGAGGTTATCGCTAATGAAGGCAGTAATAACAACTTGGGAAATTTTGATGCTTTCGATGATCCTCTTGAGGAACCTACCATCTTGCACACTAAAAAGTTTCGAGTCGGTAGTAGCAATATTATTGGGAAAGGAGTTATTCAAGATTTCTTTACTTGTGCCGACGCTTTGCCCATTATGGGTGTCTCTATTCTTCATAAAACTAGTAGCCTTGTGGATGCAATATCTTTTCTTGTAGTTGAACTTGAAAGGCAATTTCTTCATATGCATCCTTGCATACAAAGAATTTTCCTAGAATTTTCTAATATTGAGCATTCTTCTGTTAAGCGTGCCGCCACTATCTTTTTGGCTCATGAGTTTAGATTCATAATGAAAGAGGCTAGAGAAATCTTTGCGCATTATAGGGTAGATGCTAGTCATCCTCCCATAGAAGCTATCCTTTTTAATCAAGAAGACATGATACGTTTACAATCTTTGGATCATGTTGCTTATAATGAAAATCTTAGGAAAAAGGTTCCAGCCGATGTTCTAGTTGATAGAATTTCCGAGCTTAATGATGATTTTGCTATTCAGAATAATGGATTGGGATTTTCTCTTGAAAGAAGTCTTGTGACTTTTTGCCAAAAGAATGCTTGTAATGATGAATTGGTTGTGCAATACAAAGGGCCAAGGGAGGAACCCATACCTCCCGAGATTGATCTTGGGGACTTTTGTCCCATTAAATTTAGCCCTTTTGATTATTTTTGCTTGCCTCAAAGAAAACTTGCTGCTGAACATAGAGAATATGAGAAAAGTTTTCATGACTTACCGTACCATTATTATGGCAATACCTAGATCTATCCTTGCTTTTATGCCTAGCTAGGGGCGTTAAACGATAGCGCTTGTTGGGAGGCAACCCAATTTTATTTTTAGTTTTTTTGCTTTTTGCTTCTGTTTAGGAATAAATCTTTGATCTAGCCTCTGGTTAGATATGTTTTTATGTTTTAATTAGTGTTTGTGCCAAGTTAAACCTATAGGATCTTCTTGGATGATAGTTATTTGATCTTGCTGTAATTTCCAGAAACTTTCTGTTCACAAAAATAATTGTTAAAAAATCACCAGAACGTGATAAAATATTTATTCCAATTGCTTCTGATCAATAAACAAATTTTCTAGGTCGTCCTATTTTGGCTGATTTTTTGGAGTTCCAGAAGTTTGCGTTAGTTACAGATTACTATAGACTGTTCTGTTTTTGACAGATTCTGTTTTTCGTGTGTTGTTTGCTTATTTTGCTGAATCTATGGCTAGTAAAAGAGTTTATAAACCATAGAGAAGTTGGAATAAGTAGGTTTAACACCAATATAAATAAAGAATGAGTTCATTACAGTACCTTGAAGTGGTCTTTTGTTTTCTTTCGCTAACGGAGCTCACGAGATTTTCTGTTAAGTTTTGTGTTGTGAAGTTTTCAAGTTTTGGGTGAAAGATTTGATGGATTATGGAACAAGGAGTGGCAAGAGCCTAAGCTTGGGGATGCCCATGGCACCCCCAAGATAATCTAAGTACACCAAAAAGCCAATGCTTGGGGATGCCCCGGAAGGCATCCCCTCTTTCGTCTACTTCCATCGGTAACTTTACTTGGAGCTATATTTTTATTCACCACATGATATGTGTTTTGCTTGGAGCGTCTTGTATGATTTGAGTCTTTATTTTTTAGTTTGCCACAATCATATTTGCTGTACACACCCTTTTGAGAGAGACACACATGATTCGGAAATTATTAGAATACTCTATGTGCTTCACTTATATCTTTTGAGCTATATAGTTTTTGCTCTAGTACTTCACTTATATCTTTAGAGCACGGTGGTGGATTTGTTTTATAGAAACTATTGATCTCTCATGCTTCACTTAGATTATTTTGAGAGTCTTAAATATCATGGTAATTTGCTTAAAAAATCCTAATATGCTAGGTATTCAAGATGAGTAAAAACTTTCTTATGAATGTGTTGAATACTAAGAAAAGTTTGATGCTTGATAATTGTTTTGAGATATAAAGATGGTGATATTAGAGTCATGATAGTTGAGTAGTTGTGAATTTGAGAGATACTTGTGTTAAAGTTTGTGATTCCCGTAGCATGCACGTATGGTGAACCGTTATGTGATGAAGTCGGAGCATAATTTATTTATTGATTGTCTTCCTTATGAGTGGCGGTCGGGGATGAGCGATGGTCTTTTCCTACCAATCTATCCCCCTAGGAGCATGCGCGTGATACTTTGGTTTGATAACTTGTAGATTTTTGCAATAAGTATATGAGTTCTTTATGACTAATGTTGAGTCCATGGATTATACGTACTTTCTTCCTTCCACCATTGCTAGCCTCTCTAATACCGTGCACTTTTCGCCGGTATCATACACCCACCATAAACCTTCCTCAAAACAGCCACCATACCTACCTATCATGGCATTTCCATTGCCATTCCGAGATATATTGCCATGCAACTTACCAATGTTCCGTTTACTATGACACGCTCCATCATTGTCATATTGCTTTGCATGATCATGTAGTTGACATCGTATTTGTGGCAAAGCCACCGTTCATAATTCCTTCATACATGTCACTCTTGATTCATTGCATATCCCGGTACACTGCCGGAGGCATTCACATAGAGTCATATTTTGTTTTAAGTTTTGAGTTGTAATTGCTGAAGTTGTAAGTAAATAAAAGTGTGATGATCATCATTTTTTTAGAGCATTGTCCCAAGTGAGGAAAGGATGATGGAGACTATGATTCCCCCACAAGTTGGGATGAGACTCCGGACGAAAAAAAGAGGCCATAAAAAAAAAGGCCCAAATAAAAAAATGAGAGAAAAAGAGAGAAGGGAAAATGCTACTATCCTTTTACCACACTTGTGCTTCAAAGTAGCACCATGGTCTTCATGATAGATAGTCTCCTATGGTATCACTTTCATATACTAGTGGGAATTTTTCATTATAGAACTTGGCTTGTATATTCCAATGATGGGCTTCCTCAAAATGCCCTAGGTCTTCGTGAGCAAGCGAGTTGGATGCACACCCACTTAGTTTCTTTTGTTGAGCTTTAATACACTTATAGCTCTAGTGCATCCGCTGCATGGCAATCCCTACTCACTCACATTGATATCTATTGATGGGCATCTCCATAGCCCGTTGATACGCCTAGTTGATGTGAGACTATCTTCTCGTTTTTTTCTTCTCCACAACCACCATTCTATTCCACATATAGTGCTATGTCCATGGCTCACACTCATGTATTGCGTGAAGATTGAAAGAGTTTGAGAACACCAAAAGTATGAAACAATTGCTTGGCTTGTCATCGGGGTTGTGCATGATTTAAATACTTTGTATGGTGAAGATAGAGCATAGCCAGACTATATGATTTTGTCGGGATAACTTTCTTTGGCCATGTTATTTTGAGAAGACATAATTGCTTAGTTAGTATGCTTGAAGTATTATTATTTTTATGTCTATATTAAACTTTTGTCTTGAATCTTTCCGATCTGAATATTCATACCACAATTAAGAAGAATTACATTGAAATTATGCCAAGTAGAATTGCACATAAAAATTTCTGTTTATCATTTACCTACTCGAGGACGAGCAGGAATTAAGCTTGGGGATGCTTTATACGTCTCCAACGTATCTATAATTTTTGATTGCTCCATGCTATATTATATTCTGTTTTGGACATTATTGGGCTTTATTATTCACTTTAATATTATTTTTGCGACCAACCTATTAACCGGAGGCCCAGCCCAGAATTGCTGTTTTATGCTTATTTCAGAGTTTCGTAGAAAAAGAATATCAAACGGAGTCCAAACGGAATGAAACCTTCGGGAACGTGATTTTCGGAATGAGCATGATCCAGAGGACTTGGACCCTACGTCAAGAAACAAAAGAGGAGGCCACGAGGTAGGGGGGCGCGCCCTCCACCCTTGTGGGCCCGCTGTTGCTCCACCAACGTACTCCTTCCTCCTATATATACCTACGTACCCCAAACGATCAAAAACGGAGCCAAAAACCTAATTCCACCGCCGCAACCTTCTGTACCCACGAGATCCCATCTTGGGGCCTGTTTCGGAGCTCCGCCGGAGGGGGCATCGATCACGGAGGGCTTCTACATCAACACCATAGCCTCTCCGATGATGTGTGAGTAGTTTACCTCAAACCTTCAGGTCCATAGTTATTAGCTGGATGTCTTCTTCTCTCTTTTTGGATCTCAATACAATGTTCTCCCCCTCTCTCGTGGAGATCTATTCGATGTAATCTTCTTTTGCGGTGTGTTTGTTGAGACCGATGAATTGTGGGTTTATGATCAAGTTTATCTATGAACAATATTTGAATCTTCTCTGAATTCTTTTATGTATGATTGGTTATCTTTGCAAGTCTCTTCGAATTATCAGTTTGGTTTGGCCTACTAGATTGGTTTTTCTTGCAATGGAGAAGTGCTTAGCTTTGGGTTCAATCTTGCGGTGTCCTTTCCCAGTGACAGCAGGGGCAGCAAGGCACGTATTGTATTGTTGCCATCGAGGATAACAAGATGGTTTTTTTATCATATTGCATGAATTTATCCCTCTACATCATGTCATCTTGCTTAAAGCGTTACTCTGTTCTTATGAACTTAATACTCTAGATGCATGCTGGATAGCGGTCTATGTGTGGAGTAATAGTAGTAGATGCAGGCAGGAGTCGGTCTACTTGTCTTGGACGTGATGCCTATATACATGATCATACCTAGATATTCTCATAACTATGCTCAATTCTGTCAATTTCTCAACAGTAATTTGTTCACCCACCGTAAATACTTATGATCTTGAGAGAAGCCACTAGTGAAACCTATGGCCCCCGGGTCTATCTTCATCATATTAATCTTCCAACACTTAGTTATTTCCGTTCTTTTTTACTTTGCTTTTATTTTACTTTGCATCTTTATCATAAAAATACCAAAAATATTATCCTATCATATCTATCAGATCTCACTCGCATAAGTGGCCGTGTAGGGATTGACAACCCCTTATCGCGTTGGTTGCGAGGATTTATTTGTTTTGTGTAGGTGCGAGGGACTCGCGCGTAGCCTCCTACTGGATTGATACCTTGGTTCTCAAAAACTAAGGGAAATACTTACGCTACTTTGCTGCATCACCCTTTCCTCTTCAAGGGAAAACCAACGCAGTGCTCAAGAGGTAGCACCCCACGTAGGTGGTGTACGTATACAAGAACAAAATAGGTGCACCGTGCACGTACTCACGCTTCGTGCCCAGCCACACCCGCGCGGGTACACGGTGGGGCTCATTTATGTATGAAATGGCAGCCCATGTGCTAATATGAACGCGTGTAGCGGTTGTTTACCTACGGAGGTCGTGTACCACGCGTGCATGAAAATAAGTTCGACTTGATGTGTTGGCGCGTTATTTTTAAATAAAGTTGTATAGCTCAATGGCACGTACACAGAATATAAAATGATTTTTATGGAGAAAAAGGTTGTCCACTCTAGTATATACAATGGAGCCTGCCTGCCTGGTTTGTCTCTCTTCCGAGTATCTCACACAAGGCTGTGGTGGCCTCTCTCTCTCTCACCGTTGGTCACTGATCCGACCGCATCCCGTCCGCCGGCGGAAAGGGAGGACGTGCATCGTTTCTCCATTCGACGGCGCCGAGGCAGCACGTCCCGATCTGCAGTACACGTCGTTCTCTCTGACCAAGCTCCGGCGCGGTAGGGCCTACGCCACCTGCTCGCTGCCGCAGTATGGGCAGATTCTGCCCACCGCCGCTCACCTAGTTACATCCCGACGACCTCTAGGTATCCCCTCTGGCCTTGCTCCACTGCCCGTCTTCCCACGTCGCTGCATGTGGATCTTCCATAGTTCTTTGCCCAAAACGTAGCTCGTCCGGCGTACTTTCCATATTGCAATCTCGTCCTCACACCGTTTTAGACAAACACAACCGTGTTGTTATCTTACCTTAGGACAAGGAATATGCTTCTTTTTTGTCGTCGCAACTGTCATCAACAATATTTGTCTTTTTATAAATTTCAAATGGGCATATTTTAGAGTGTAGATTCACTCATTTTGCTTCGTATGTGTACTCCCTCCGTTCCTAAATATTTGTCTTTCTAGAGATTTCAACAAGTGACTACATACAGAGCAAAATGAGTGAATCTACATTCTAAAATATGTCTATATACATCCGTATGTAGTAGTCCATTTGAATCTCTAAAAAGACAAATATTTGAGTAGTCACTCGTTGAAATATCTAGAAAGACAAATACTCCGGAGTATATTTAAGAACGTGGGGGTAGTGCACAGCCGCATGGGAGACTCAGACCGGTCGTTGCGCCGCATTAATAGTGAGTAATGAGCAGTCAAATCATAAGCCCGCCTTTCCCACTTTAAGTTGCTCAAAAGAAGCAACCATCAATACGCTCTTATTTGAATCCGCTCATACTACTCCATCCGTCACTGTTTATAGAGCGCGCTTTAGAAAAAGAAAAAATCTCTGGGACCAAGGCGACTAGCGACCGGCCTGAAAAATAGCATTGTAGTTATAGCACGGCGTCTATTACTAGAGGAAATAATGCGTACACACATGCATGCAGTGCTTCCACCCCGGGTACACACATGCATGCACTTACTCCACTCCGTACTACATCGAGAGAAAATTGTGGACTTGATTGCGGTTACCACGCCCTAATTAATTGAGCATTAAACCAAACGCGTCTAAAGTCTCTCTGGTGGTGGAAATGCATTGAGAGAAATGCATCATAATGAAGCACGCCCTGTAAACTGTGATAGTGGGAGGAGTAGTATGAAGGTGCAAAACCAAGTACGCGTATGGCCAGTCGGTTAACGCACCTCCTCTTGGCATATCACTGACATGTGGGACCGGAGTGTGAGCAAACCGATCTCAATTGACGGCAAAATGGCCAACCCGCCGTTCCTTGAGAGAGACGAGGAGCGAGAACACACAGACGGGCTCGCACGGAGGCCAAGATATATTTGAGCATGGTTGATCGATATCATCATTACATGTTGGGCTGCCGTTTTCCGCCCTTCTCTGGAATAAATGTGTACTTTATCAGAGATTAAAAAAATAAGAGTATAGAGGCTCCACCATGCGGTTCTAGTAGTAGTACTACTCGTACTACTAAACCTTGCGCTTGGCTCTTCGCCTCTTCGTGAAGTCGAACAATGATGGTACTCCGCATGTTCGGTACTACAGTGTATGCCTCTGGCAATCTGACACCGAATGAACTGATGCATGTCCACCGCCTGGGCGAGGGTACGTTGCATTAGTCAAAAGGCGTAAGCGAGCTTCACCTTGTCCTGCAAGCTTCTCCTCGTTCTGCGAGTTGACGGGACACACCAACAAGTAGTGCTAGTCCATACTCCCTCCTTTTCGGTTAATGTGGCTTAATCTTTTTTGCGGGTAAATGAGAGAGCTTTATTCATATATAAGCATTCTTAGGACGATCAGCCAAGACACTGGTCACTAGGAAGCGAGGTACCCCGCAAAAAAAGAAGTAGGAAGCGAGGTGTTTCATCAAGCCAGCTCTCGGCCACATTCAAAGTGCAGCAAGCACGGTTCGCACAAAGATACGCCACAAGGTTTGCTGACCTGTTTACATGCTGAATAACAAAAAAAGAGAAAATATTACCGAGCGCTCCTATTTGTAACAGGATATGAGCCAAAATTAAGCGAAAATTGTGGCGAGTGTTCCATGCAATCAACTTCCATTATCACATGCGAGAACCCTCGAAGAGAACCAAATGTGTTGAAGATTGCTTTATCACATTTTAAAAATATAATAAGAGTGCAGACGCTCCTCCATCCGGTTCCTAGTACTAGTATAGTACATACCTCTATAGACTATAGTAGTAGTACTAGTACTAGTAAACTTTGCGCTTGGCTGTTCGCCTCTTCGGGAAGTGCAACAATAATAGTACTAGTATAGTGTATGCTTCTGGCAATCTGACACCGAATTAACTGTTGCACGTCCACCTCCTGAGCGAAGGAGAGCTTGCATTAGTCCAAAGTTTCTCCTTGTCCTGCGAGCCACCATGCAAGCTTCTCTCGTCCTGCAAGCTTCTCCTCGTTCGGCAAGTTGACGGGACACAACAAAGTAATGCTAGTCCATACTGCCACCTCTCCGGTTAATATGGCTTAATTTCAAACGAGATAAATACACTGTGTCACTGTATATTTGTAAAAATACGGTCAGTGGACTTCATAATACGCTCAGTGCGCTCAATATATACATTTTCCGGTGTTTATACGGTCACTAGCTCACCCTGGCTAAGTATGTGTGTGCATGCATGTGTAGGTTGAGCACTTGAGCGTGACCGTGTGTGTTCCGTCGTGTGCTCGGACATGCATGCATTAGGGCGTCGCGCGCGTTTTTGCGTCCATGTGTACATGTGACTGTTGCATACACGTAGGGGAGTACGTGTAGGGGCCACTAAAGGAGCAGTCAAATCACACAGTAAGTTAGTCGGAAGAAGCAACCATCATTTCACTCTTCAATGACACGTACGCAATGTAAAATGGTTGATATGGAGAGAAAAAGAAAACCACTATATATACACTAGTAGGAGCCTAAGCTACAAGCCTGCTTGCTTGGGTTGCTCTCTTCACAAGCATAGAACGACGGTGGCCACACCGCTGGTCACATATCCGGCCTGATCCCGCAGCTGGGGGAAGGGAACAATGTTCTGCGTAGACGCGATCGACATCGGCGAGGGAGAAAATTCACAGTCAGTGCGTCCCAATCGGGGGTCACCGCGGTATGGGCCAATGCCGCGTCCCAACCGCCCTTCTAGCTACAGCCCGACGTCCGTTTCGAAAATATTAGTGCATGTCTGCAAAAATTATACTGTACCAGTATCGTTGTTCCATTTCAAAAAAAAAGCATATAAGCTGTTACTTCTTACCCAAAGGATCTTTATATCCAACAGACACAAAATATCCATTCGACTGTTCGAAATAACTTTCACTGCTGATCTGACGTCGAGGTAATTGCTGCATCGCCACCAAAACCCACCATCTCTTAAGCTAAAGTAGACCGAGCTAACCCCTATATTAGCATATTACTAAGATAAACAGAAGGCACTGTAGAATCATTTAGGACGTGAGCTTGTCAATCTGAATGTGGAGGGACACCAGCTTAGCCCCGGCCAGCAGCTTGGGCAGAACTGTGAAGAAGGTCAGCTCCTGCACGGCGACGTCGCTGGGATCCCTGCTGCTTGTCACCTCCATTTCCACCTTGACGGCGTCGGTCCTGCCTTTGGGCTCCCCCAGCGGGCCGTTCGCCCACAGCTTGGCCACGTAGTGCGGCAGTGGGGACGCCCCCGCTCTGATGCAGACGACTGACACGGTGATAGGCGCGCCGATGTCGAGCACACCACCGACCAAGAAAAACGCGCGACAGTCCTCCTCCGCGAACAGCAAGAGCCGTTGCTCCGACAGTGGCACTTGCAGCTGGAACGCCTTGCCGTACTGGATCCTATGCATGGGCATGGGATGCACGGTGCTGATGTGGTGGGAGAGCACCGGCGGCGGGCCTTTGTAGCCGCAGACGGGTATGGGGCATTTGTAGGGCGCGAGCGGACACACGCTCTGGTGATCGGCGAGCTTGTGGTAAGTGACGTAGAGCCCACAGCCTTCGTGCGGGCACTCCACCCTCACTGAGGAGAGGACGGCGTCCACCATCGTGTTCCGCATGTCGAAGCCACCGCCGCGCTCGCACTTCTGGCACTGCCGCTGGTTCCCGGGGCGCTCGACGCGGCAGTCCGCGCAAGCCAGGTGCCCTCCCTTGCACTGCACAAATCAATCGAACAACACATCAATCAAGAAACCTGCACCTTGCTCGATCAACCGAACGGACAAGGTGTATTCGAACCTCATACACTGGAGGCTTCAAGGGGCAGAGGTACAAGGGGCAGTGGAGCAAGGTGAGGTCCATCGAGACCATAGAGAGCTCCATTGTCGGGTCCTGTTCCGTCTGCATGATATCGCCCTCCTCGTGCACAACCATCTCTCGCTTTATTAGGGCCGGGGCATTACAAAGCTTTACCGTCACATATTCATACTACTTCAAGGTGCATTAAATCAACACATGCAAGTATCAAAAGGAGAGTCACGACATGCATGCATGCATTGTAATTAATGCATCGGTAAACACAAATTATTGAAATATATCGAGTGCAGTGCTTTGATGTGTCGCGTCAACTCATACAAGACCGAGAGGTTTGATTACTACAACGCCCTCTCGCCTTAACCGCACCTGCCTTTGGCTGCATGACAGGTGGGCCACCGACCTATTGGGCCCACCTGTCATGGACGCAAAGGCAGGAGCAGTAAGTCAATGAAGCTGCGTTCCTCCCTTGCCCATGAGCGTGGTGGCTGGCAGGACTAGGAGAAGCTTTCATTCGCTACACGCTCTCACTCCCGTACGCGGTGGACATGCAGCAGTTCAATCGGTGTCAGATGGCCAGAAGCATACTATAGTACTCCTCCACTGCAGTAGTACTCCATCATTGTTCGATTTCCCGAAGAGGCGAAGAGCCAAGCGTAGCCCGGACGCTCGTGTGGCAGTTTCATGTGTAGAGTAGTCTAGGATAGCGTGTACCGTGCCTGTAAGCTTAAAATCATTGGGGTCGGCTCCGTGCTATATTTTTTTGATTAAAATAATCTTCTGGCCCTACCTGTCATCCTAGTGATTCTAGTTTGCACGCTCATCTAGTCAAGATAGGAATATATATTTTAATTTGTGGTGGGGTAAATGTTAGAGGTTGCGGCAACTGGAGTATGGTACACTGCGGGTCTTTCAGCCAAGTTTAGAGGCAACCATGTGGGGCCAGTGCTATGATGTGTCGCGTTGCTACCTCTTGAGCACTGTGTTGGTTTTCCCTTGAAGAGGAAAGGGTGATGCAGTAAAGCAGCGTAAGTATTTCCCTCAGTTTTTGAGAACCAAGGTATCAATTCAGTAGCAGACCATGCATGAGTCCCTCGCACCTACACAAACAAATAAATCCTCCCAACCAACGCAATAAAGGGGTTGTCAATCCCTTCACGGTCACTTGCGAGAGTGAGATCTGATAGATATGATAAGATAATATTTTTGGTATTTTTATGATAAAGATGCAAAGTAAAATAAAAGGCAATAAAAGTAGCTAAGTGTTGGAAGATTAATATGATGGAAGATAGACCCGGGGGCCATAGGTTTCACTAGTGGCTTCTCTCGAGAGCATAAGTATTACGGTGGGTGAACAAATTACTGTTGAGCAATTGACAGAATTGAGCATAGTTATGAGAATATCTAGGTATGATCATGTATATAGGCATCACGTCCATGACAAGTAGACCGACTCCTGCCTGCATCTACTACTATTACTCCACACATCGACCGCTATCCAGCATGCATCTAGAGTATTAAGTTCATAAGAACAAAGTAACGCTTTAAGTAAAATGACATGATGTAGAGGGATAAACTCATGCAATATGATATAAACCCCATCTTGTTATCCTCGATGGCAACAATACAATACATGCCTTGCTGCCCCTACTGTCACTGGGAAAGGACACCGCAAAATTGAACCCAAAGCTAAGCACTTCTCCCATTGTAAGAAAGATCAATCTAGTAGGCCAAACCAAACTGATAATTCGAAGAGACTTGCAAAGATAACCAATCATACATAAAAGAATTCAGAGAAGATTCAAATATTGTTCATAGATAAACTTGATCATAAACCCACAATTCATCGATCTCAACAAACACACCGCAAAAGAAGATTACATTGAATAGATCTCCACAAGAGAGGGGGAGAACATTGTATTGAGATCCAAAAAGAGAGAAGAAGCCATCTAGCTAATAACTATGGACCCGAAGGTCTGAGGTAAACTACTCACACATCATCGGAGAGGCTATGGTGTTGATGTAGAAGCCCTCCGTGATCGATGCCCCCTCCGGCAGAGCTTCGAAAAAGGCCCCAAGATGGGATCTCACGGGTACAGAAGGTTGCGGCGGTGGAATTAGGTTTTTGGCTCCGTCTCTGGTAGTTTGGGGGTACGTAGGTATATATAGGAGGAAGAAGTACGTCGGTGGAGCAACGTGGGGCCCACGAGGGTGGAGGGCGCGCCCAGGGGGGTAGGCGCGCCCCCCGACCTTGTGCCTTCCTGGTTGATGTCTTGACGTAGGGTCCAAGTCCTCTGGATCACGTTCGTTTCGAAAATCAAGTTCCCGAAGGTTTCATTTTGTTTGGACTCCGTTTGATATTCTTTTTCTGCGAAACTCTGAAATAGGCATAAAACAGCAATTCTGGGTTGGGCCTCCGGTTAATAGGTTGGTCTCAAAAATAATATAAAAGTGAATAATAAAGCCCAATAATGTCCAAAACAGAATATAATATAGCATGGAGCAATCAAAAATTATAGATACGTCGGAGACGTATCAAGCATCCCCAAGCTTAATTCCTGCTCGTCCTCGAGTAGGTAAATGATAAAAACAGAATTTTTTATGTGGAATGCTAGTTGGCATAATTTCAATGTAATTCTCTTAATTGTGGCATGAATATTCAGATCCGAAAGATTCAAGATAAAAGGTTAATATTGACATAAAAATAATAATGCTTCAAGCATACTGACTAAGCAATTATGTCCTCTCAAAATAACATGGCCAAAGAAAGTTCATCCCTACAAAATTATATAGTTTAGTCATGCTCCATTTTCTTCACACAAGAATGCTCTCATCATGCACAACGCCGATGACAAGCCAAGCAATTGTTTCATACTTTAGTAATCTCAAACATTTTCAACCTTCACGCAATACATGAGCGCGAGCCATGGATATAGCACTATGGGTGGAATAGAATATAATGATGGGGGTTATGTGGAGAAGACAAAAAAGGAGAAAGTCTAACATCAACGCGGCTAATCAATGAGCTATGGAGATGCCCATCGATTGATGTTAATGCAAGGAGTAGGGATTGCCATGCAATGGATGCGCTAGAGCTATAAATGTATGAAAGCTCAAGAAAAGAAACTAAGTGGGTGTGCATCCAACTTGCTTGCTCACGAAGACCTAGGGCATTTGAGGAAGCCCATTGTTGGAATATACAAGCCAAGTTCTATAACGAAAAATTCCCACTAGTATATGAAAGTGACAAAACAAGAGACTTTCTAACATGAAGATCATGGTGCTACTTTGAAGCACAAGTGTGGAAAAAAAGGATAGTAGCATTGTCCCTTTTTATTTTCTTTTTTTGGGCCTTCTTTTTTTTGGCCTTTCTCTTTTTTTTCCGGGACAATGCTTTATGAATGATGATCATCACACTTCTATTTATTTACAACTCAATGATTACAACTCGATACTAGAAGAAAGTATGACTCTATATGAATGCCACCGGCGGTCTACCGGGATAGCAATGAATCAAGAGTGACATGTATGAAAAAATTATGAACGGTGGCTTTGCCACAAATACGATGTCAACTACATGATCATGCAAAGCAATATGACAATGATGAACGTGTCATGATAAACAGAACGGTGGAAAGTTGCATGGCAATATATCTCGGAATGGCTATGGAAATGCCATAATAGGTAGGTATGGTGGCTGTTTTGAGGAGGATAATAGGAGGTTTATGTGTGAAAGAGCGTATCATATCACGGGGTTTGGATACACCGGTGAAGTTTGCACCAACTCTCAATGTGAGAAAGGGCAATGCACGGTACCGAAGAGGCTAGCAATGATGGAAAGGTAAGATTGCGTATAATCCATGGACTCAACATTAGTCATAAAGAACTCACATACTTATTGCAAAAATCCACAAGTCATCAAAAACCATGCACTACGCGCATGCTCCTAGGGGGATAGATTGGTAGGAAAAGACCATCGCTCGTCCCCGACCGCCACTCATAAGCCGAACAATCAAAGAACACCTCATGTTTCAAATTTGTTACATAACATTCACCATACGTGCATGCTACGGGACTTGCAAACTTCAACACAAGTATTTCTCAAATTCACAACTACTCAACTAGCACAACTTTGATATCACTACCTCCATATCTCAAAACAATCATCAAGCATCAAACTTCTCTTAGCATTCAGCACACTCATAAGAAAGGTTTTTACTAGTCTTCATTACCTAACGTATTAGGATCAATTCCCAATGTAAACAAATTACCATGCTGTTTAAGACTCTCAAAATAATATAAGTGAAGCATGAGAGAATAATAGTTTCTATAAAACAAAACCACCGCCGTGCTCTAAAAGATATAAGTGAAGCACTAGAGCAAAAACTATATAGCTCAAAAGATATAAGTGAAGCGCATAGAGTATTCTAATAAATTCCGAATCATGTGTGTCTCTCTAAAAAGGTGTGTACAGCAAAGATGATTGTGGTAAACTAAAAAGCAAAGACTCAAATAATACAAGACGCTCCAAGCAAAACACATATCATGTGGCGAATAAACATATAGCCCCAAGTAAAGTTACCGATGGAAGTAGACGGAAGAGGGGATGCCTTCCGGGGCATCCCCAAGCTTTGGCTTTTTTGTGTCCTTAGATTATCTTGGGGTGACATGGGAATCCCCAAGCTTAGGCTCTTGCCACTCCTTGTTCCATAATCCATCAAATCTTTTACCCAAAACTTGAAAACTTCACAACACAAAACTTAACAGAAAATCTCGTGACCTCCGTTAGCGAAAGAAAACAAAACACCACTTCAAGGTACTGTAATGAAATCATTCTTTATTTATATTGGTGTTAAACCTACTGTATTCCAACTTATCTATGGTTTATAAACAATTTTACTAGCCATAGATTCATCAAAATAAGCAAACAACACACGAAAAACAGAATCTGTCAAAAACAGAACAGTCTGTAGTAATCTGTAACTAACGCAAATTTCTGTAACTCCAAAACTTCAGCCAAAATAGGAAGACCTAGACAATTTGTTTATTGATCAGAAGCAATTGGAATCAATATATTATCATGTTCTGGTGAATTTTAACAATTATTTTCGTGAACAGAAAGTTTCTGGAATTTTCAGCAAGATCAAATAACTATCATCCAATTAGATCCTATAGGTTAAACTTGGCACAAACACTAATTAAAACATAAAAACAAATCTAACCAGAGGCTAGATCAAATATTTATTCCGAAACAGAAGCAAAAAGCAAAAAACTAAAAATAAAATTGGGTTGCCTCCCAACAAGCGCTATCTTTTAAAACCTATTAGCTAGGCATTGATAATTTTAATGATGCTCGCATAAAAGACAAGAATTGAAGCACGAAGAGAGCATCATGAAACATGTGACAAACACATCTAAGTCTAACATATTTCCTATGCATAGGCATCTCATAGAAAAACAAATTATCATAGCAAGCAAAAACTAGCATATGCAAGGAAGCGGAAAGGAACGATAGCAATCTCAACATAACGAGAGGTAATTTAGTAACATGAAAATTTCTATAACCATATTTTCCTCTCTCATAATAATTACATGTAGGATCATAACAAAATTCAACAATATAGCTATCACATAACATATTATCAACATGATCCACATGCATGCGAAGTTGTCACTCTTCCAAAATAGTGGGATTATCATTAACTAAAGTCATGACCTCTCCAAACCCACTTTCAATATTATTGCAAACACTATTATCAATCTCATATTCATTATGGGGCTTAAATAAATTTTCAAGATCATAAGAAGAATCACCCCAATCATGATCATTGCAACAAGTAGTAGACATAGCAAACTTAGCATCCCCAAGCTTAGGGCTGTGCATATTACTAACACAATTGACATTAAGAGAAGTTATAATAACATCATTGCAATCATGCTTTTCATCGAAGGAACTACCAAGTATGGGTGCAATAGCAACGACTCATGTTTAACATAAGGAACTATAGCAAATTCATCTTCATAAAGATTGGCATCATGGCCACAAGAATAGCAAGCATCATGTTCATCAAGGGATATTTCAATCAAATCATCATTATCTATAGATTCATGCATATCATCATTTTCTTCCAAAGCAACGATCATTCTCTCAATAAATTCTTTGACATAGACATTATGAGCATAGTTTTCATAGCAGTATTTAAGTATGTCAAAATTTTCAGATTCGTAGAGAGTAATATCATACTTTTCAGTCAAAGAAGCAACTTCATAAGCACCGTTAAAAGCAACAAATTCTTCAATTTGTTCAATATCATAGTAACTATAAACACCCTTTGCATAAGAAGATAAGATTTCATTATCATTAAACTCACATAGGTAGGGAAGGTGTTTTTTAGGGTTCTTAGAGCAACAAGTAAAATCACAAATTTCACAAAGATTCCAAGCATAACAAAGCAATCTGTTTATTTGATTCCGTAAGAGTTTCCCCTTTTCAGACAAACGGTGACGCACAAAATGAGCATGCTCATCTATAGATTTCCCATCAACTAGGCTAGTTGGGGTTTCAGCATGAGCGCATAAGGATCGAAGATGATCCAAGTAGAACACTTTAAGTGGATCCATATCAATAGATTTTTAGCAAGCAAAGATGCAAGCAAATAGAAGGCACATGGAAACACAAACAAAAGGACATACGGGAAGAAGGCGAAGAAAAGGCGAATAAAACGGCAAGGGTGAAGTGGGGGAGAGGAAAACGAGAGGCAAATGGCAAATAATGTAATGCGGGAGATAAGGGTTTGTGATGGGTACTTGGTATGTTGACTTTTGCGTAGACTCCCCGGCAACGGCGCCAGAAATCCTTCTTGCTACCTCTTGAGCACCGCGTTGGTTTGCCCTTGAAGAGGAAAGGGTGATGCAGTAAAGCAGCGTAAGTATTTCCCTCAGTTTTTGAGAACCAAGGTATCAATCCAGTAGGAGACCACGCACGAGTCCCTCGCACCTACACAAACAAATAAATCCTCGCAACCAACACAATAAAGGGGTTGTCAATCCCTTCACAGTCACTTACGAGAGTGAGATCTGATAGATGTGATAAGATAATATTTTTGGTATTTTTATGATAAAGATGCAAAGTAAAATAAAAGGCAATAAAAATAGCTAAGTGTTGGAAGATTAATATGATGGAAGATAGACCCGGGGGCCATAGGTTTCACTAGTGGCTTCTCTCGAGAGCATAAGTATTACGGTGGGTGAACAAATTACTGTTGAGCAATTGATAGAATGGAGCATAGTTATGAGAATATCTAGGTATGATCATGTATATAGGCATCACGTCCGTGACAAGTAGACCGACTCCTGCCTGCATCTACTACTATTACTCCACACATCGACCGCTATCCAGCATGCATCTAGAGTAGCAAGTTCATAAGAACAGAGTAACGCTTTAAGTAAAATGACATGATGTAGAGGGATAAACTCATGCAATATGATATAACCCCATCTTGTTATCCTCGATGGCAACAATACAATACGTGCCTTGCCGCCCCTACTGTCACTGGGAAAGGACACCGCAAGATTGAACCCAAAGCTAAGCACTTCTCCCATTGCAAGAAAGATCAATCTAGTAGGTCAAACCAAACTGATAATTCGAAGAGACTTGCAAAGATAACCAATCATACATAAAAGAATTCAGAGAAGATTCAAATATTATTCATAGATAAACTTGATCATAAACCCATAATTCATCAGTCTCAACAAACACACCGCAAAAGAAGATTACATCGAATAGATCTCCACAAGAGAGGGGGAGAACATTGTATTGAGATCCAAAAAGAGAGAAGAAGCCATCTAGCTAATAACTATGGACCTGAAGGTCTGAGGTAAACTACTCACACATCATCGGAGAAGCTATGGTGTTGATGTAGAAGCCCTCCGTGATCGATGCCCCCTCTGGCGGAGCTCCGGAAAAGGCCCCAAGATGGGATCTCACGGGTACAGAAGGTTGCGGCAGTGGAATTAGGTTTTTGGCTCCGTCTCTGGTAGTTTGGGGGTACGTAGGTATATATAGGAGGAAGAAGTACGTCGATGGAGCAACGTGGGGCCCACGAGGGTGGAGGGCGCCCCCCCCTACCTCGTGCCTTCTTGGTTGATGTCTTGACGTAGGGTCCAAGTCCTCTGGATCACGTTCGTTCCGAAAATCACGTTCCCGAAGGTTTCATTCCGTTTGGACTCCGTTTGATATTCTTTTTCTGCGAAACTCTGAAATAGGCAAAAAACAACAATTTTGGGCTGGGCCTCCGGTTAATAGGTTAGTCCCAAAAATTATATAAAAGTGTATAAGAAAGCCCATTAATGTCCAAAACAGAATATAATATAGCATGGAACAATAAAAAATTATAGATACGTTGGAGACGTATCACGCATCCCCAAGCTTAATTCCTGCTCGTCCTCGAGTAGGTAAATGGCTAATAAAAAAGACTTATATTTAGGAATGGAGGGAGTAGAAAATATAAATAATAATGTATGTTGGGGCAACCCACGTTTCCGATAATTTTAGCCGTGGGTTTGTTCACAATTTTTATGAGGGGGTGGTTGTTCATTTAATGGAGGGACTTGTACCAGACTTGAACGATACAAAGTGCGACCTGGCACACCGTAACACCACTTGGAACAAGCGGGTAGCTATCTCAAAAAACAATCAACAACTAAAAAAACGGCGACCTAGCACGTAGTACACAATTTTAAATGATTGTTTTGATGGAGTGAAAAAGGAAAACTACCCCACTACGTATATATAGGCCGGAGCCTCCGGCTTGCTTGCTAGGGTTGCTCTATTCACACACTCTCATCCTCTCCAGATCTAAACAAGATAGGGGTGGTAACGCTGTCTTTATCCCTTCAAAAAACACTGTCTTTCTATCCTCACCGCTGGTTACAGATCCGGACGTATCCCCCTCCGCCGGTGAAGGGGAGGAGGGGCAGCGTTTAGGCCGTCGTCGACAGCGAGGAAGGAGAACCACTGCCGGCCACACCGTTATCTCTGGCCGAGTGCCGGCGCGGGAGGTCCTCCGATCCCTTCGTCGTTGCCCTAGTGTGTGCGGATCCGGCCTCCCGCCGCCCACCTATCCACATCCCAATGACCTTCAGGTATATCTTCCTTCGAAACCGCCTTAGCTCTACTTCCCCAGCTCGCTACGTCGCTGCATGTGCATCTTTTTCTACCTCTCAGCCCCTCTCGATCGGATGGTCCAACGTCACCTATTTTTCTTCTTCTATTTTTAGAGGTAAAGCTACTTCATGGAGTCGAATCTTGTACTTGGTTCAAACAAGAAATAAAGTGGGGGTGGGGGAATTTTGTATGTAGTACATCGGACTTGGTACAAACAGGAAGGAAAGGGGGTGCAAGTAGTACAGACTGGTCATCCAACCGGTCTCTTGGTCGAAAAGGGAAGTATAGGGGTAACGCTATACACAGTGGTATGACCAGGACTAGATTTTCTATCCACACATAGGAGTAGGTGGCTAGAGTGAACACAAATGGGACCAACCCAGATATGTTTCTTGGATGTTTATTTCTCGGGGCAACAAACTATGAATCACCACTTTATGCCCCTGTTTAGGTACATGGTGCTGGACTGCTGGTGCACCCACTGTCCCATGCCCTTATACCAAATATTTAGTTGTTATTAATCTAATGCCCCTGGTAAAAATGAAGCCATGCCACTGTTATAAGCCATGACAAGTTTAGCCAAATATTTTTGCCTGTAATTGTTTGAGACTCTGACTGTTTCCTCTGTAGCTTTTTGTGCAAACAGGGATATCCATTTCACCTGGTTGCTGTTGTGACCTTGTGGAGCACTGCACAAAACTCTTCTTAAAAGAAGTGACTTTTGTGCTGTTTAACTGGAATGTTAGAATGGAATAGTTGGTTCATTTCGGTGGAACTGCACAAAGGGAGATCTGTGTTCCAATCCTCATCATCCATATTGGCACCATAACCTTCCTTAGGTAAGAATGATATTTAATGCATGTGTTCATCTCTATTTTGCGGCTGCCATGAGAAAATAATGCTATTTTTTACTAGCACACTTGTACTCCCTCAGTGAAAAAACCAATTCTGAAATAGAAGGCCAATCATGTACTTGGTTTCACCAATTGGTGAGGAGAATGAGAAACAGAGCATGAAGAGGAAGAAGAAGAAGAGTAAACAGTGCCAAGGCGATCTTGCTGAAGCCAGAGGCCTCAGTCGAGGCCATTCAAGGGCTCCGGCAACGACTACCTTACATGTGAGACGATCCTCCAGGGAGCCCTTCCACTTCTGCTGTCTCACTTAATTAATTAGGAGTACTTAAGTACCACTAATTTATTGCTGCCTAATTTTTCTGTCGGAGTTAAACAAATCTTTAGTAGCACCCTATGCTGAATCATGTACGTGTGTATGTTTATCTATGGAGGTGAATCATGTGGTGGAGCAGGGAGGGAATGCTAACTTTACCAATTAAGATAATGAGGGTGCTTCTATTTGTTAGTGTATGTTTCATCAACTAGTCCCACTATTACAGTAATCTCACTCTCTCAATATATGTGCCAACAGGGATGCTCGATTTTGGTGGAACTACACAAAAACTTTGGGTGCTTCATTGCCTCGACAGCTTCCTTCCTTTCCTGTTAGTCGCTAATCTCGGCTTGCATTCTTCCTTTGTTGTTAGTCGCTTGGCTTATCTCGGTTTCAGTCAGAGGAAATAGTAATTGATATGCTACCTCACACAGGTTGGTACTGGTCTTTATCCTGATTATTGTGCTTGTCATATGTATTGTAATTTGGTATTGTGCTACTGTTTGTCGATTTCATAAAGGAGTAACTTGGAGCCTGAACTCGCAGGCAAATCATTACATCGGGTGATTTTAGTAGAACTGCACAAAAAGATCAGATGGACAGGTACTTATGCTGCTGCTATGTACTCCAAAGTTTACTCAGACAAGCATCGATGTTGACAAGAAGAAGTGCCTATATTCATTCGAGTATCAACCGGCGTCAACCAATTGTCAAACTCCAAGTATTAGGAGAGTGAACGCCAAAAATATTGCTTGGCGCATAGCCCAGAAAAACGCAGTCCAGTCTTTGGTCCCAACTTGTGCCTTTTGGTTATCGGCACATATGGTAGCGAACTGTATGGCATGGAGTCTAAAGATTCCAGACGAGTTGGTTGACGCGTATATTCATCTGGCACTTAATCAGTTTGCACGCCAGGGATGCTCCATTTCAGTTGAACTGCACAAAAAATTTGGGTGGTTCATTTTCTCAACCGCCTCCTTTCTCGTCTGCAATGTAGAATTTTGGCGAGCTACAGGACCAAGATGAGCCAGTAAACTAGTTGGATGAAATTAGTAGCCAAGTTGCTCAAACCTCCCTCGGCACGAGGCCACTATTTGAGGATAAACCTACAAGCAAAGTTCAGATTGTCTGTGGTGCCTCTTATGTACTCGAAAGTTTACTCGTACAGGCATTAATTTTAGCAAGAAGTACCTCCATCTGAACACCATTTACCAATCTGCAATGTAGAATTTTGGCGAGCTACAGGACCAAGATGAGCCAGTAAACTAGTTGGATGAAAGTAGTGGCCAAGTTGCTCAAACCTCCCTCGGCACGAGGCCACTATTTGAGGATAAACCTACAAGCAAAGTTCAAATTGTCTGTGCTGCCTCTTATGTACTCGAAAGTTTACTCGTCCAAGCATTAATTTTAGCAAGAAGTACCTCCGACTGAACACCATTTACCAATCTGTACCCTAGGTAATTAAAGTTCGTCCATGGATCATATTGGCTGTGATCTCAATCATTTGGATGCATAAACATACTGAACATGTGTATATCTGAATCTTTTTGTGAATTATCTATGAATATTTTTGTGTGATCTATCAATCATTTGGATCCATAGACATGCTGAACTTGTGTATATATGAATCTTTTGAGTTGTTGATAGTCAATGTTGGCTATGAATATGAATGTGTCCTGTGAACCTGAGTTTGATAGGAATGTTTACCTTTTCTATTGTGCTTGTGTGTGAACTTGTTAGTATGCCTACTGTGGGGTATGTGACGTGTGGATGTCAACGGCACACCTTCTTCCCGAGAAGAATTGCACATGCTTTGTTAGGGTAGCAATGGCGCATCAGCTCTTTTTAATCTTTTTGCTCTGTCTTGCCCCCTCCCCCGCTCAACCCCTGCCGTAATGTTTTCGGCCTCAAAACAAACATAGTACTGCGTTGTTTTGGGGGCTTGATGAAAAATCGAGTGCCGGTTTCTGTAGGTTGGCCCGCCCAGCAAATGGGCTGCTGGTCCACCACGAACTGGGAGGCTAAAAATACAAGTTGTATGGTGCAGAGGCAAGTAAAAAACGCCATCGAGAGCCATCCACTGAAGAAAAAAAATCGCTCCTGATGTGCTTCTTCAGTCGTGCCGCCGGCCCCCTCTTTAATCCAGTTCGCTCGGGGATCTGGTATCATTTTTTTCCAGAGAGAAAACAAGTATCAGCTAGGCCTAGGTTTTGTATTTTAACATGCGTAGCCCACGACATACGAAGACAGTGGTTTCAACTTATTTTTTGAGGTCCATACCGGCCTATGGGTTTTTTTCTTAAAGATCAGCAGCCCAATGTATTTTTTTAACCACATTATATATATTCACATTATTACTATTATCGTATATTTTATAGAGACTTATATATACATTATAAAAACATCCCATGTGTTATTAACTTATAAAAGTAAATGTTTAACAGAAGTTGGCAAGGAAAATCCTGGTTGTTTTTGACTTACAGGCAAGGAAAATCCTGGTGATGGCGTACAAAAGCTTGCGAAGTTTTTTGATATTAATTGCTCCTATATAACGAGCCTAGCTAATTCGTGTATTTGAAGGAAGTGCAAATGGGCTGGGATTTCTTAGATAATATAAATGGGCCGCATTGACGCGAAATTATTTGTTCACCTAGCCCAACAAATGGACTGTACATTCTAGAAAACATGGGTTAAATATATGCCACATTTTTGCAGGCTGACATGTGGGCCAATAGGTCGAAGCCTACGCATGGCGTTGTCAACATGGTCGGCATGCACCTTCAGTCTCTCGTCTTCTTCCTCCAGCGTCGCCGGGACCGCCTGGTCCGGCCTCCAGCGGCTAGCGGCTCTGCTTAGCACGCATCGCTGCGAAGCGCTACCCCACCGCCGGCCAGGCTATCCCTCCACCCCTCCACACCTCCTGTTATTCTCCACCAACTGCAGCCCCACGACGCACCAGAACCAGTTATAACCCTTCTCCTCCACTCAATCTGCGACTCCACTGCCGTGTCTTCCCATCTCCGAGTCGTTCCCGTCTGGGGCCTCGCCGTCGTCCACCGCCTCGCTGCGGTCGGTGCCGCGTGGTCAACAAACGAGAGTCATCGGAAGAGGACAGTATGGGGAGAGCCTGACGACTGGGACCCACGAGGTCCATGGTCGCACGCAAGGAAAGTTCCTCCTTATTAAGCTGAAAAAAATGTTTCCTCCACCTGACAGCTGGGACCCACTGGATGTATCTTCGCACGGAAGGAAGTGCCTCCTTGTTATGCGAAAAAAATTATTCCTCCCGTTGACAACTGGGACCCGTCAGATTTGGTGGCTGACTTGTGGGCCTACTAAGCGGACGTGTACGCAGGGCTTTGTCAACTTAATCAAAAAATGATTCTAGCAGCTGGATCGTTGGATGTTAATCCAACAGTCGTGCTCCTTCTTCAACCTCTGTTCTTGCTCCTGCCTCCCGTGGGCGGCACCGCGGCTGTGCTGCCGCGCACCTAACCAGTCAAGTTTCCCACTCCTCTCCATCTGCGACTCCACTACCCCGTCTTCCCCATCTTCAGGTCGTTCCAGTCTGGGGCCTCGCCGTCGTCCACCGGCCTTTGGTGCGCTCGACATGGTGTGGTCAACGTGGTCAACAACCGAGAGTCATCGGAAGATGACTGTACGTGAGAGGCTGACAGTGGGGGACGCACCATGCCCATGGACGCATGCATGCAATGGAACGCGGCGTGGTCAACATGGTCAAGGAACGATTTTCATCGGAAGTGTATTGTACGTGGAGAGGCTGACAGCTGGGTCCACAGCCGCAGCAAGGAAGCGCCTCCTTATTACGCGGAAAATAATGATTCCTCCACCTAACAGCAGGGACCCACCGGACGGGCCACCGTATTTTCGAAAGAAAAAAATGTTTCCCCCCTGACTGGTGGGACCCACCAGATGGGTCACCGTATTTCATGAAAAAAACGTTCCTCCCGCTGTCAGCTCGGACCCACCGGAAGTGCCTCCTTATTATGCACAAAAAAAATGAATACTCCCCCTACTAGCTGGGACCCAGTATAGTGGCAGGCTAACTTGTGGGCCTACTAAGTTGACGGGGACGGAGGGCTTTGTCAACTTAGTCAATATGCACGATTCTAGCTCCAGTGACCGTACGATGTCCATCCAACGGCCGTAGTGATTCTTCAACCTCTAGTCTTCTTGCTCCAGCCGCCCAAACCAGCGTCGGTCGTGCCGCGTGCTCCTACCTCCCGTGGTCGGCTGTGATGCCGCGGAGGCCTCACCGCCCCCTACTACTCCCACTGCTGGCCGGGCCATCCCTCTACTCACCGACGGCAGCCTCACACCGCAGCCGAACCAGTGAACCCTCGTACTCCTATCCGCGCAGGCTTCTAGTGCCGCGTCTTCCCCGGCTCCGCGTCGTCCCCTTCCTGGGTCTCGCCGTCCTCCACCGCCCTGGTGCTCTCGGCGCGGCGTGGTCAACGTGGTCAAGGAACGACTTCCATCGGAAGAGTACTGTACGTCGAGAGGCTGACAGCTGGGTCCACGGCGGCCGCAAGGAAGTGCCTCCTTATTACGCGCAAAATAATTGTTCCTCCACCTGACAGTAGGGAGCCACCGCACCGGCCACCGTATTTCGCGAAAAAAATGTTTCCCCCCTGACTGCTGGGACCCACCAGCTACATCTTCGCACGCAAGGAAGTGCCTGACAGTCGGGACCCACCTGGTCGAAGCGTACGTAGCGTTGTCATTCTGGTCGCGAACGTGTACGTACATACTGGTCGATGTAGAGGCGCGCACGTGTCATAGTAGAGGCGCGCATGTAGCATGTACACGTACGTATAGTGGCCAGGGTGCAAGAAAGTAAATACGGCCACGTACGTACATACGGGAGGGGTCTCGAGCGCCTACTCGCGCGTACGTACGGCCAGGGCTCATGTACATGGCAGGGTCGGAACGGAGAAACAGCGTCGTCATCGTGTTCATGGGGAGCCAACCGGCTGGGCCGGAATGGAATGCGTCGTCGTGTTCATCGGCAGGACTTGGACAGAACAGCCGATGGAAACGAGGCCTGGCGTACCGCAGAACTGAGGAAACGGCCTTGTGTGCAACCAGCCACGGTCGAAACGGGATCCTGTTCATCGGGAGGGGTCTGGCGTATCGCAAAACGGAGGAAACAGACCTCCTACGGTCGAAACGGGGGGTCCTGTTGATTAGGAGGGGTGTGGCGTACCGCAAAACGGAGGAAACAGACTTGTGTTGGAGCGCTACGGTCGAAACGGGGGTCATGTTCATCGGGAGGGGTGTGGTGTACCGCAAAACGGGACTCCACGGGATACTGTTCATCTCCACCATCGACTCCCTCCAGCCTCCACGGGCTACTGTTCATCCACCGTCGACCTCCTCCAGCCTCCACCTGCGACTGTTCATCCACGGGCTCCTGTTCATCCAGCCTCAACCGCGCGCTACTCCACCGGCTACTGTTCAACCAGCCCTCTCCATGGGCTCCTGTTCAATCACCCCTCCACGGGCTACTGTTCATCCAGCCCTCCACCGTCTACTATTCATCCAGCCCTCCACGGGGTGTCCTGTTCATCCAGCCCTCCACGGGGTCCTGTTCATCCAGCACCAACCGGCTCGATCGATCGGGGTCCTGTTCATCCAGAGGCAACACCACGGGGTCCTGTTCATCCACCCCCACCGGGAACTGTTTATCCACCCCCCCCCCCAGCAACGCTCACTGTTCATCCAGAGGCAGCATCGGTCGGCTTCAGTTAGCAGCAGTAGCGAAGGAATCGCTCGATCGGGTTTAGTTAACAGCCATCGATCGATCGCTCGGGTTCAGTAACGCGTAGCCTGTAGTGCAATCGCTCGGGTTCAGTTAGAGCCCAACGCCTCGCTCGGGTTTAGTTAGATCCCAATGCCTCGCACCCATGCGCATGCGTGTATGAGAGAAACGTGCATCGCTCGTCCTCGACCAGCCACCATAACCGGGAACACCCCGATTTTTTCCTCGCCCTCGCATCTACCATGGTTTTTTCCGTCATGGACGGCCCAAAGAATGTCATGCATCCGCGTCTCTGGCCCGCCCAGGACGAAAAGCCCATTTTCTGTCATGATTTTTTTGTCATAGAAGTAGGACCCCACCACATCTATGATGATACCGGGTTTTGTCACAATTATCGCCATAGAAGTGTCATAAGTATGAAAGAAATTTTTTTCGTTCGGCCCAAAATGTCACGGATGTGTCTTTTTTGTAGTGGATCAACCACATGATCATACAAGTATCTTGCACAATAAAAAGTTCAACCAAAAGCAAGAGAGATAAAAAGCAAGACACTCTCTCTCGAAGCCTATGATCTATACATATTTGCCCCCCTTTGGCAACAAGTTACCAAAAAGTTCAAATATGCATACTGCTATGCGTCTCTTAGGCTTGGTCTTCGGGAGGTGGTGTAGAGAGAACTCCAAGGACGAAGGCATCTGTTGATGTAGTTGGAGCTGGTGGAGTGGTTGCTGGAGGTGGCACTGGAGCTGTAGCTGCTGGTGCTGATGTTGTAGCTCTAGAATCTCTCACTGGCACTGCAGCAGACCTGTGTCCTCTAGGCACTCGCTCAAATGCATCAGTAGTTGCCTTGCCTCTCTTCTCTTCGGCTTCCTCCTGAAGCTGCTTAACTGCTGTTTGAATCTCAGTTACCTTCAAATCAAGATAGGTTTCTATGATCCTCTCCAAGCTCTCCTGGTTTTGAGTCAGGGTGGCCAAGCCCTTCTCAATCCTCAGTGTAGACTGGATCAGATATGCAAGTTGATCTTGCTTGCTCTTCGGGAAAACTTGAGATGCCTCTTCAATACTTGGCATCTTGGCAGCTTTCTCAGCCTTTTCTTTGGCTCTCTTCTCCTGTACTTGCGCAGATGTGGGGTCTTCCTCATTCATCACAACAGTGTTGTCTTCAAAATCAGGATGTAAGGGTAGATGCTCCTTATCCAACAGATATGTTCCTGTGCCCATCTTGGAGTTGATGAGCTCCTGAATGTGTGAAGCATACCCACAGCTTCTCTTCTGATCAGCAGCTGTCCTCTTGATTGTTTCTACAATCAAACTCATAACCTTGAACTTCTGAGGGACATCAAAAAGCTGGAGCAGGTTGATAGAATGCCCTCTGATCATCTTGTGATCTCCTGACTTGGGTAGCAGAGTGTGCCTAAGGATTGTGTTGATTGTAGGTAGACCAGACAACAAGAAATGTATAGATCCAAGCTTGTGAGTCTCCAAAGCCTTATCTGGGATCTCCTTGTACATGTTTGCCATGGTGTTGTGGTCCTTCTTCTTGGTGGCATACACATCCAAGTCATCTTCATGTTCTTCAGGGGCATTTATCAGCTTGGCCCACTCCTCAACTATGGATTGGTACCTTGTACCATCAGACATCCATACAATCCTTCCATCTGGATAGAAGTGGGCAGTGGAGTAAAACTGCATGGTCAGCTCATCATAACATTTGGTGAGCTTCTGCCCAACAAATTTGTCAACTCCACATGCCTTGAAGCTGTCATAAACACCTGGATAGTCATCTTCTTCTTCCTTGATGTATTCCCAATCCACCCATTTAATGTCACATACAATGGGCTTCTTGTCAAGCAAAATAGTTTCATAAAAGTCTTGTTGTTCCTTTGTGTGAAACCTATAATCAACTGCTGTCCTCCTCCTTACAGCATAAGGATCAGATTGTCTCCACAATCTCAGTCCAGCATCCTTTCTGGTACACATGTCTTCAGCTACTGGATGAGCATCATTATGGTTAGGAATCTTGGGCTTCAACTTTCTCAAATCAAGTGAATCATCTTCTTATTCAGCTTGAGGCACGGGGGCCTTCTTCTTCTCCTCAGCAGGTATACTTCTGGTGTTCCTCTTGGGTTTTGGGGGCTTATGAGCTGGAGCTTTGGGAGCAGACTTGGGCTTAGATGGAGCAGCCCCTGCCTTTATAGCATCTCCCATAAGCTTCTGAGCTTTGGGTGCTGGTGCAGCATCCTCTTCCTCTTCCTCTTCTTCAGAAGGATCTCTCATCATGGAGGACTTCCCAATAACTCTGGCAATGGTCTTCTTGACCCTTTCTTTCCTCTTCTTGCATTCACCACCTTCTTTAGGTTCAAGAGTGAACTCCATTGTCTCTTGAGTAGAGGCTCTGGCCTTAGACATAGGAATTCTTCTTGCTGGTGCCTTCTTAATCAGCCCTGGCTTACTTGCAGCAGTTGTGCCATACTCCTTTTTCAGCACCTTCTTTTTGGAGCTTACTTCCTCCTCAGTGGCAACATAATCCTCATCCTCAGATTCTGAGGTTCTCTTCTTCCTGGTTCTGGTTGCTGCCTTTGGCAAGTTGCTGGGAGTGCTCCTGCTGCCATCATAAGATGTGCTAGAGGGATCTGAGCCCTCACTCATTTGCACATGTTCCTCAGACATATTCTGACTGTCACTTTGATCAGACATCTCTGCAAACTTACTAACAGCAGACCCTGTGAATAGATATAGATGAGGTAGAGTGCTTGAGCATCACAAAGTGCAAAGTGTTTGCAAAACAGATGACTTAAAAACTTAGTTTTAGTTCTTCACAGAAAGCATTTCGGATCTACCAATTTGTAAACTCGGTGATACCGAAGCAGCTTTTGGAACCTGAACTAGTGAACTCGGTCAGACCGAGTCAACGTTTGGTGGCACCGAGACTGCTAGGGTTTCACAGAGAATCGAACTCGGTCACACCGATTTGCAATTTTCGGTCAGACCGAAAGTGCAAGTGCAATGGCCTAAGCCAAATCGGTGAGACCGATTTATACAACTAGGTCGGTCCGAGATGAGTTCTGCGGAGACCTAAACCTAATTTTCAAATCAAACCTAACCTAAGGGATGTTTTCAGTGGATAGAGTGATTGCATACGTGGTGATGATCATCGCAGAACAATGTGCTACGAATCAGAGGTAAAAGAATAGCACAAAGGATCGAACTCGTACCCTAGTTTGGCGGAGTTTGCTACGGCGGCAACGGAGGGGCAGAATTCTGTTGACGGCGATGGAAACCAGCGGCGGGAGGTTGCTGGCGGCGAGAGGACGATCTGGAGACCCGAGGCGGCAGAGCAGGATACGCGCGGGCTGAGAGGTTTTGAAGAAATTTCCAAAATCTCACCCGTGGGTTTATATATCCCGACCCTGTCGGTGTGACCGAGTGGAACAACTCGGTGGCACTGAGATGCAGAATTGCAAGCGGTTACTACAACTCGGTGTGACCGAAAAGTTCAAATCGGTTGCACCGAGATTGAAAACCTAGATCAACTTAGTGATCTCGGTGTGACCGAAATGGATGACTCGGTCATACCAAAATGCACAAAGAGGTTTTGGAAGTTTAAGTCCATGACGAATCGGGGACTCCGAGTGCTCCTCACACAGAGTGGTACGAATCTGACTTGATCAAACTTTGTGATGTAACATGAATAGAGTTTGAGACGAGAAAAGCATAGATAGCTAGAGGGAGTTCTTAGGCATTCTCGTCCATCCATTTGGCAAAAGAGAAAAAGCCAAACAATCAAAGCAACAAATGGATGTCCTCGAATGAGTAAAATATGCATCCAACATGCTCACACAATAAAATGACAAATGAAATATGTGACAAAGCATGCACAATCACTCTAGCATCTATCAAGCAATTTGGCGATGACTAGGTCATCTATATATGAGTATATTGACTTAGGAGTCAAATGAGAACATTTGATCATAGGTCATACTCATCGTTTAAGCACAAGTGGGGTTGCCACTTTTACATAAAGCATTGTTGTGCTCACATCATTAGAGTTGCTTTAGCTCAATTGATTAGAGTAAAGCTCCCCCTAGATGTGATATCCCCCCTAAGAGGGATGAACTAACCTTGGGTTTTGTCGATGATGAATTCATGTAGGTGTTGAAGATGTAGATGCTCAATGTTGATGTAGATCATTCGGAGCAATCCTTTGGAGTGAGTTGCACTTTCAATACCTACACGGGTTAGTCCCACAAGGAACAAACAAGGATATCCATAGACATAGAGTGATATTCACATGAAATGATGTCCATGAATGCATTAGGTTACCTTGTCCCTTGTCTTACCAAAAAGAGGGTTTGTGACTCCTTGAACTAGCGCAAGATATGAAAGTTGTTTGCACTTGTCCTTGCCAAGATGATAAGAGTGAAGTATGTTGGCGGAGTCACCCTCAAGAACTCTCTAGTTCTTCTTCTTCGGGATCCACATCATCTTGATGGGAATCCTTGGAGTTGTAGTCGTACTTGATGAAGTGGAACTTGATGTAGTCTTGGGAACCCACTTGACCAAGGCCTTAGGAGCTTCTTCAAATGCATCAATCTCCTCTTAAAGCTTGTCCTTGCCCTTTAGCTTGTGGTCTTGTGGTGGAAGATCACCTTGAGCTTGTGTTCCTTGGAAAGAAGTAGGATCATACTTCTCTTGTTGAGGAACAAACTTCGTCTTGGGGTATTGATCTTCTTCCCACTCAACTCCATTTGCATTGAACTTTCGTTCAAAACCAACACCTTGATTCTTCCGGTGTCTTCCTTTCCTGCGTACAATTTCCTCAAATTGCTTACTTCCGGCAAGACTCTTGTAAACACCTTTCTCTATAATTCCCTTCAATAAGCTATTTTCTTGCTCAAGTGTAACTTGGCTAAGAGAATTATTAGTGGAATCAAGAGAACTACTAGAAGCAACAATGTTGGGTTTAGCATGATTGTTGTTACTACTAGAGGAAGAATCTTTCTTGTTCTTGTTGCTAGATCTAACTTGTGGCATGTAAGTAGACCAGAGTAAATGCTTGGCAATGTAAGAAGAACTTTTCTTGTGAAGGTCATCATTCATTGCTTTTAAGAACTCATTCTCTTGCTCAAGGTTGAGCTTTTCAAAGCGTAGCTTCTCATGAGTCTTTAAAAGTTCTCGATGATCTTCCAAGGTAGTTTCATGAGCTAACTTAAGAGTGTTTAGTTCTTTAGTTATACGCTCAATGTCCTTATCATCGTCATTTGTTTTATCTTGATTATCATGATTAATAGCAAGTTCATCATAGTTTTACTATCTAGAGTTGTCAACAAGTAAATCATCATCTCCTAGCAAATCATCTTTTTCACTATTAAAATCAACATACTCGGGGTGTGTTACCTTTGGACCTTTAGCCATGAAGCATCTTCCAATTCCTTCATTTGGTGAGTCAAATATGTTGTAGGAGTTGGTTGACACAAGTGCTAGACCGGCAACACCTTCATCTTTAGTATATTCGGAGTCGGAGTGATAACTTCTTTCGGAGTGATGGTCGGAGTCGGAGCCGGATACCCATTCACCAACATGAGCTTGATGTCTTCTTTTTTTGTAGCTCTTTGATGATTTGTCCTTCCTCTCCGAATCCTTGCTTCTCCGAGAGGGTCTTCATTCATAACGATCATCTCTACTCCTTCTCTCTCTTGGCGGTGATTCTTCTCTTCTACTTCCTCTTTTGGGAGAATATTCTCTTCTTTTGTAGGGAGCCGTACACTCATTGGAGTAGTGTCCGGGTCTCCCACAATTGTAGCAATTTCGTTCACGACTTGAAGATCTCTTGTCATTGTAGGACCTTGACTTGGAGCTTCTTTCCTTGCTTCTACTCTTGTAGAATTTGTTGAAGTTCTTCACCATTAGACTCAATTCTTCATTGAAGGTTTGTTTCTCACTTGATGATGTGGGAGCTTCACATGAGGCTTTGTAAGCACCACTTGACTTGTTGTGGAGCTCTTCCTTATCCTTAAGTGACATCTCATGAGCAACAATTCTTCCAATGACTTCCGTTGGCTTGAGATCTTTGTAATTGGGCATCATTTGGATCAATGTGCACACGGTATCATATTTTCCATCCAAGGCTCTTAGGATCTTCTTGATGATGAATCTATAGGTCATCTCTTCACTTCCTAAGTCGGCAATCTCATTTGTGATGAGAGCAAGCCTAGAGTACATTTCAGCGACACCTTCACCATCCTTCATTTTGAACTTGTCAAGTTGACTTTGAAGCACATCCAATTTAGATTCCTTGACGGAGTCGGTACCTTCGTGCATATCAATCAAAGTATCCCAAATTTCCTTTGCATTCTCAAGACGGCTGATTTTGTTGAATTCTTCGGGGCACAAGCCGTTGAAGAGAATATTACAAGCTTGAGCATTGTATTGCAGCATCTTCAACTCTTTCGCGGTAGCTTCACGGTTCGGTTCTCTCCCATCAAAGAATTCACCTTGCAAGCCAATACACACAATAGCCCAAACGGCAGGGTTATGTCCAAGAATATGCATTTTCATCTTATGCTTCCAACTAGCAAAATTAGTACCATCAAAGTAAGGACCTCTACGGTGGTAATTTCCCTCACTAGACGCCATACTCTCCTAGGTTGTGAAACCAAGGCTATGATCACCAAAAGCTATGGGAATCAAAGTAAATGGAGACCACTGATACCACTTGTAGGATCGAAAGTATGTCTAGAGGGGGGGTGATTAGACTACTTGACCAAATAAAAATCTAGCCTTTTCCCAATTTTAAGTCTTGGCAGATTTTAGCAACTTAGCACAAATCAAGTAATCAACCTACACATCCAATTCTAAGAGCATAGCAGCAGAATGTAAAACAATTGCATATGAAGGTAAAGGGAGGAGTTTGGAGGGAGAAAACCCAATGTAGACATGGAGATTTTTTTATCTGTGGTTCCGATAGGTGGTGCTATCGTACATCCACGTTGATGGAGACTTCAACCCACGAAGGGTAACGGTTGCGCGAGTCCACGGAGGGCTCCACCCACGAAGTGTCCACGAAGAAGCAACCTTGTCTATCCCACCATGGCCATCGCCCACGAAGGACTTGCCTCACTAGGGTAGATCTTCACGAAGTAGGCGATCTACTTGCTCGTACAAACTCCTTGGTTCAACTCCACAATCTTGATGGAGGCTCCCAAGTGACACCTAGCCAATCTAGGAGACACCACTCTCCAAAAGGTAATAGATGGTGTGTTGATGATGAACTCCTTGCTCTTGTGCTTCAAATGATAGTCTCCCCAACACTCAACTCTCTCCCATAGGATTGGATTTGGTAGAAAGATGATTTGAGTGGAAAGCAACTTTGGGAAGGCTAGAGATCAAGATTTATGTGGTTGGAATGGAATATCTTGACCTCCACACAAGTGTAGGTGGTTCTCTCTCAGAAAATGTATGTTGGAAGTGTAGGCATGTTCTGATGGCTCTCTCCACGAATGAAGAGTGGGTGGAGGGTTATATATAGCCTCCACACAAAATATAACCGTTACACACAAATCACCAAACTCGGTGGGACCGAATTATAAAACTCGGCCAGGCCGATTTAGTTCAAAATGTGAACATTAGGATTTTCGATGGGACTGACATGTCAACTCGGTGGGACCGATGTCGTTAGGGTTAGGGCATAACGTAATCTCGGTGAGACCGATTACACAAACTCGGTGGGACCGATTTTGGTAATAGACAAACAGAGAGTTGGTCAGGCAAACTCGGTGGGACCGATTCGCTCATTTCGGTTAGACCGAAACATTACGAAGGGGAAACAGAGAGTTTGCATTGCAATCTCGGTGGGACCGATCGCTCATCTCGGTTGGACTGAAACGTTACGAAGGGAAACAGAGAGGTTGCAACCCCATCTCGGTGAGACTGAGATCCCTATCGGTGAGACCGAAGTGACTAGGGATTGTGGCAGTGGCTATGTCAAGTGAACTCGGTGGCGCCGGATAGAAGATTTCGGTGGGGTCGAGTTTGACTTTAGGTTTGGGACATATGTGGATATGAGAAAGTAGTTGAGGGTTTTTGGAGCATATCACTAAGCATTTTGAGCAAGTAACTCATTAAGCAACACTCACCCCCTTTTAATAGTATTGGCTTTTCCTATGGACTCATTGTGATCTTGGATCACTAAAAGTAAAATGTAGAGTCTTGTGCTTTGAGCTTGAGCCAATCTTTTGTCCTTAGCATTTTGAGGGGTCCACTTTCTAATCCATGTCACGCAATTCATTGAGCTTTCCTGAAATATTTATCTTAAAATAGCATTAGCTCAATGAGCTATATGTTGTTAGGAATTACCAAAACCACCCAGGGATAGTTGCACTTTCACCGATGGTGTTTGTTGAGTTGGCATAGATCGAGATTAGGATTTGTCACTCCGTGTTTCGGAGAGGTATCTCTGGGCCCTCTCGGTAATGCACATCACTATAAGCCTTGCAAGCAATGTGACTAATGAGTTAGTTGTGGGATGATGCATTACGGAACGAGTAAAGGGAATTGCCGGTAACGAGATTGAACAAGGTATGATGATACCAACGATTGAATCTCGAGCAAGTAACATACCGATGACAAAGGGAACAACGTATGTTGTTGTGCGTTTTGACCGATAAAGATCTTTGTAGAATATGTAGGAGCCAATATGAGCATCCAGGTTCCGCTATTGGTTATTGACCGGAGAGGTGTCTAGGTCATGTCTACATAGTTCTCGAACTCGTACGGTCCGCACGCTTAACGTTCGATGACGATTTGTATTATGAGTTTATGTGATTTGATGACCGAATGTTGTTCGGAGCCCCGGATGATATCACGAACATAACAAGGAGTCTCGAAATGGTCGATACATAAAAATTGATATATTGGACCATGTTATTCGGACACTGGAAGTGTTCCGGATAGTTTTGGATAAAACCGAAGTGCCGGAGGGGTTACCGGAACCTCCCGGGGAAGTGATGGGCCTTAGTGGGCCTTAGGGGAGAGAGAGGGCAGCAGCCAGGAGGTTTCCCCCCAAGGGGAGTCCGAATAGGACTAGAGGAGGGGGCGCGGCCCCTCTTTCCCTCTCCCTCTCCCTCTCCTTCCTTCTTCTCCTACTTGGACTAGGAAAGGGGGGCGATTCCTACTTGGAGTAGGATTCCCCCCCTTGGGCGCGCCCCTTAGGGCCGGCCGGCCTCCTCCCTCCCTCCTTTATATACGGGGGAGGAGGGCACCCCATAGACACACAAGTTGATCTTTAGCCGTGTGCGGTGGCCCCCTCCATAGTTTTCCACCTCGGTTATATTGTCGTAGTGCTTAGGCGAAGCCCTGCGTCGATAACTTCATCTTCACCGTCATCACTGGATCAAGAGTACAAGGGACGTCATCGAGCTGAACGTGTGCTGAACACAGAGGTGACGTACGTTCGGTGCTAGGATCGGTTGGATCGTGAAGATGTACGACTACATCAACCACGTTGATATAATGCTTCCGCTTTCGGTCTACGAGGGTACGTGGACACACTCTCCCCGCTCATTGCTATGCTTCTCCTAGATAGATCTTGTGTGACCGTAGGAATTTTTTTGAAATACTACGTTCCCCAACACAAATAGGTAGCCTGATGTAGCTTTTTCAGGTCCAGATTTCCAGCTGCCGGAATTCTCCCTCTTTGTGTGTACCTTGCAAATTATGAGAGAAAATGCATTAGCATTACTCCAAAAAGCATTATTATGCATAAAAACATCATAAATAACAATAAGAAAACATGATGCAAAATGGACGTATCATGGCTCCAAAGAAGCAAGATCAGAGGAGAAGAGAGGAAGTAGATCATAGGAAGTAGGAAAGAACATCAGAAAAACCTAAAAAGGAGAGAAGAGGAAACATACCAAGAGGAGCACAAAGTGAGAATTTCACTTTAGCTGATTTTCTTCGATTTCAAATTGCACGTTCAGGTTCCCTCCAGACATGCCCTTCTTCTGATTTAGTTACATGAAGCTTTGGTAGAACAGAAACCATGATTTGTATCGGTGAGAGTTTGCACAAAATCTGTGCAACCAATCATATGCTTTTGTGCAACTACAACAATTCTAGAAGCCAATTACAGAACGAGTAAAGAGACTTGCCAGTAACGAGATTAAACTAGGTATGATGATACCGACGATCGAATCTCGGGCAAGTAACATACCGATGACAAAGGGAACAACGTATGTTGTTGTGCGGTTTGACCGATAAAGATCTTCGTAGAATATGTAGGAGCCAATATGAGCATCCAGGTTCCGCTAGTGGTTATTGACCGGAGAGGAGTCTCGATCATGTCTACATAGTTCTCTACCCCGTAGGGTCCGCACGCTTAACGTTCGATGACGATTTGTATTATGAGTTTATGTGATTTGATGACCGAATGTTGTTCCGAGTCCCGGATGAGATCACGGACATAACAAGGAGTCTCGAAATGGTCGAGACATAAAAATTGATATATTGGACCATGTTATTCGGACACGGAAGTGTTCCAGATAGTTTTGGATAAAACCGGAGTGCCGGAGGGGTTACCGGAACCCCCCGGGGAAGTGATGGGCCTTAGTGGGCCTTAGGAGAGAGAGGGCAGCAGCCAGGAGGTGCCCCCCAAGGGGAGTCCGAATAGGACTAGGGGAGGGGGCGCGGCCCCTCTTTCCCTCTCCCTCTCCCTCTCCTTCCTTCTTCTCCTACTTGGACTAGGAAAGGGGGGCCGATTCCTACTTGGAGTCGGATTCCCCCCCTTGGGCGCGCCCCTTAGGGCCGGCCGGCCGGCCTCCTCCCACCCTCCTTTATATACGGGGGAGGGGGGCACCCCATAGACACACAAGTTGATCTTTAGCCGTGTGCGGTGCCCCCCTCCAAAGTTTTCCACCTCGGTCATATTGTCGTAGTGCTTAGGCGAAGCCCTGCGTCGATAACTTAATCTTCACCGTCATCACTGGATCAAGAGTACAAGGGACGTCATCGAGCTGAACGTGTGCTGAACACAGAGGTGACATACATTCGGTGCTAGGATCGGTTGGATCGTGAAGACGTACAACTACAGCAACCACGTTGATATAACGCTTCCGTTTTCGGTCTACGAGGGTACGTGGACACACTCTCCCCCTTCGTTGCTATGCTTCTCCTAGATAGATCTTATGTGATCGTAGGAATTTTTTGAAATACTACGTTCCCCAACACAAATAGGTAGCCTGATTTAGCTTTTTCAGGTCCAGATTTCCAGCTGCCGGAATTCTCCCTCTTTGTGTGTACCTTGCAAATTATGAGAGAAAATGCATTAGAATTACTCCAAAAAGCATTATTATGCATAAAAACATCATAAAAACAATAATTTTATAAAACATGATGCAAAATGGACGTATCACGGCTCCAAAGAAGTAAGATCAGAGGAGAAGAGACGAAGTAGATCATAGGAAGTAGGAAAGAACAGCAGAAAAACCTAAAAAGGAGAGAAGAGGAAACATACCAAGAGGAGCACAAGGTGAGTATTTCACTTCAGCTGATTTTCTTCGATTTCAAATTGCATGTTCAGGTTCCCTCCAGACTTGCCCTTCTTCTGATTTAGTTACATGAAGCTTTGGTAGAACAGAAACCAGGATTTGTATGGGTGGGAGTTTGCACAAAATCTGTGCAACCAATCATATGCTTTTGTGCAAGTACAACAATTCTAGAAGCCAATTACAGAACGAGTAAAGAGACTTGCCGGTAACAAGATTAAACTAGGTATGATGATACCGACGATCGAATCTCGGGCAAGTAACATACCGATGACAAAGGGAACAACGTATGTTGTTGTGCGGTTTGACCGATAAAGATCTTTGTAGAATATGTAGGAGCCAATATGAGCATCCAGGTTCCGCTATTGGTTATTGACTGGAGAGGAGTCTCGGTCATGTCTACATAGTTCTCGACCCCGTAGGGTCCGCACGCTTAACGTTCGATGACGATTTGTATTATGAGTTTATGTGATTTGATGACCGAATGTTGTTCCGAGTCCCGGATGAGATCACGGACATAACAAGGAGTCTCGAAATGGTCAAGACATAAAAATTGATATATTGGACCATGTTATTCGGACACCGGAAGTGTTCCGGATAGTTTTGGATAAAACCGGAGTGCCGGAGGGGTTACCGGAACCCCCCGGGGAAGTGATGGGCCTTAGTGGGCCTTAGGAGAGAGAGGGCAGCAGCCAGGAGGTGCCCCCCCAAGGGGAGTCCGAATAGGACTAGGGGAGGGGGCGCGGCCCCTCTTTCCCTCTCCCTCTCCTTCTCCTTCCTTCTTCTCCTACTTGGACTAGGAAAGGGGGGCGATTCCTACTTGGAGTAGGATTCCCCCCCTTGGGCGCGCCCCTTAGGGCCGGCCGGCCGGCCTCCTCCCACCCTCCTTTATATACGGGGGAGGAGGGCACCCCATAGACACACAAGTTGATCTTTAGCCGTGTGCGGTGCCCCCCTCCAAAGTTTTCCACCTCGGTCATATTGTCGTAGTGCTTAGGCGAAGCCCTGCATCGATAACTTAATCTTCACCGTCATCACTGGATCAAGGGTACGAGGGACGTCATCGAGCTGAACGTGTGCTGAACACAGAGGTGACGTACATTCGGTGCTAGGATCGGTTGGATCGTGAAGACGTACAACTACAGCAACCACGTTGATATAACGCTTCCATTTTCGGTCTACGAGGGTACGTGGACACACTCTCCCCCTTCGTTGCTATGCTACTCCTAGATAGATCTTATGTGATCGTAGGAATTTTTCGAAATACTACGTTCCCCAACACAAATAGGTAGCCTGATTTAGCTTTTTCAGGTCCAGATTTCCAGCTGCCAGAATTCTCCCTCTTTGTGTGTACCTTGCAAATTATAAGAGAAAATGCATTAGAATTACTCCAAAAAGCATTATTATGCATAAAAACATCATAAAAACAATAATAAAACATGATGCATAATGGACGTATCACGACTCCAAAGAAGTAAGATCAGAGGAGAAGAGAGTAAGTAGATCATAGGAAGTAGGAAAGAACAACAGAAAAACCTAAAAAGGAGAGAAGAGGAAACATACCAAGAGGAGCACAAGGTGAGTATTTCACTTCAGCTCATTTTCTTCGATTTCAAATTCCACGTTCAGGTTCCCTCCAGACTTGCCCTTCTTCTGATTTAGTTACATGAAGCTTTGGTAGAACAGAAACCAGGATTTGTATGGGTGGGAGTTTGCACAAAATCTGTGCAACCAATCATATGCTTTTGTGCAAGTACAACAATTCTAGAAGCCAATTACAGAACGAGTAAAGAGACTTGCCGGTAACAAGATTAAACTAGGTATGATGATACCGACGATCGAATCTCGGGCAAGTAACATACCGATGACAAAGGGAACAACGTATGTTGTTGTGCGGTTTGACCGATAAAGATCTTTGTAGAATATGTAGGAGCCAATATGAGCATCCAGGTTCCGCTATTGGTTATTGACCGGAGAGGAGTCTCGGTCATGTCTACATAGTTCTCGACCCCGTAGGGTCCGCACGCTTAACGTTCGATGACGATTTGTATTATGAGTTTATGTGATTTGATGACCGAATGTTGTTCCGAGTCCCAGATGAGATCACGGACATAACAAGGAGTCTCGAAATGGTCAAGACATAAAAATTGATATATTGGACCATGTTATTCGGACACCGGAAGTGTTCCGGATAGTTTTGGATAAAACCGGAGTGCCGGAGGGGTTACCGGAACCCCCCGGGGAAGTGATGGGCCTTAGTGGGCCTTAGGAGAGAGAGGGCGGCAGCCAGGAGGTGCCCCCCCAAGGGGAGTCCGAATAGGACTAGGGGAGGGGGCGCGGCCCCTCTTTCCCTCTCCCTCTCCTTCTCCTTCCTTCTTCTCCTACTTGGACTAGGAAAGGGGGGGCGATTCCTACTTGGAGTAGGATTCCCCCCCTTGGGCGCGCCCCTTAGGGCCGGCCGGCCGGCCTCCTCCCACCCTCCTTTATATACGGGGGAGGAGGGCACCCCATAGACACACAAGTTGATCTTTAGCCGTGTGCGGTGCCCCCCTCCAAAGTTTTCCACCTCGGTCATATTGTCGTAGTGCTTAGGCGAAGCCCTGCGTCGATAACTTAATCTTCACCGTCATCACTGGATCAAGAGTACGAGGGACGTCATCGAGCTGAACGTGTGCTGAACACAGAGGTGACGTACATTCGGTGCTAGGATCGGTTGGATCGTGAAGACGTACAACTACAGCAACCACGTTGATATAACGCTTCCATTTTCGGTCTACGAGGGTACGTGGACACACTCTCCCCCTTCGTTGCTATGCTACTCCTAGATAGATCTTATGTGATCGTAGGAATTTTTCGAAATACTACGTTCCCCAACACAAATAGGTAGCCTGATTTAGCTTTTTCAGGTCCAGATTTCCAGCTGCCGGAATTCTCCCTCTTTGTGTGTACCTTGCAAATTATAAGAGAAAATGCATTAGAATTACTCCAAAAAGCATTATTATGCATAAAAACATCATAAAAACAATAATAAAACATGATGCATAATGGACGTATCACGACTCCAAAGAAGTAAGATCAGAGGAGAAGAGAGTAAGTAGATCATAGGAAGTAGGAAAGAACAACAGAAAAACCTAAAAAGGAGAGAAGAGGAAACATACCAAGAGGAGCACAAGGTGAGTATTTCACTTCAGCTCATTTTCTTCGATTTCAAATTCCACGTTCAGGTTCCCTCCAGACTTGCCCTTCTTCTGATTTAGTTACATGAAGCTTTGGTAGAACAGAAACCAGGATTTGTATGGGTGGGAGTTTGCACAAAATCTGTGCAACCAATCATATGCTTTTGTGCAAGTACAACAATTCTAGAAGCCAATTACAGAACGAGTAAAGAGACTTGCCGGTAACAAGATTAAACTAGGTATGATGATACCGACGATCGAATCTCGGGCAAGTAACATACCGATGACAAAGGGAACACCGTATGTTGTTGTGCGGTTTAACCGATAAAGATCTTCATAGAATATGTAGGAGCCAATATGAGCATCCAGGTTCCGCTATTGGTTATTGACCGGAGAGGAGTCTCGGTCATGTCTACATAGTTCTCGACCCCGTAGGGTCCGCACGCTTAACGTTCGATGACGATTTGTATTATGAGTTTATGTGATTTGATGACCGAATGTTGTTTCGAGTCCCGGATGAGATCACGGACATAACAAGGAGTCTCGAAATGGTCGAGACATAAAAATTGATATATTGGACCATGTTATTCGGACACCGGAAGTGTTTCGGATAGTTTTGGATATAACCGGAGTGCCGGAGGGGTTATGGGAACCCCCCGGGGAAGTGATGGGCCTTAGTGGGCCTTAGGGGAGAGAGAGGGCAGCAGCCAGGTGGTGGAGCACCCCCCCCAAGGGGTGTCCGAATAGGACTAGGTGAGGGGGCGCGGCCCCTCTTTCCCTCTCCCTCTCCCTCTCCTTCCTTCTTCTCTTACTTGGACTAGGAAAGGGGGGGCCGATTCCTACTTGGAGTAGGATTCCCCCCCTTGGGCGCGCCCCTTTGGGCCGGCCGGCCTCCTCCCTCCCTTCTTTATATACGAGGGAGGGGGGCACCCCACAGACACACAAGTTGATCTTTAGCCGTGTGCGGTGCCCCCCTTCATAGTTTTCCACCTCGGTCATATTGTCGTAGTGCTTAGGCGAAGCCCTACATCGGTAACTTCATCATCACCGTCACCACGCCGTCGTGTTGACAAAACTCTCCCACGGCCTCAACTGGATCAAGAGTACGAGGGACGTCATCGAGCTGAACGTGTGCTGAACATGGAGAGCCGTACGTTCGGTGCTAGGATCGGTCGGATCGTGAAGACATACAACAACATCAACCGCGTTGGTATAACGCTTCCGCTTTCGGTCTACGAGGATACGTGGACACACTCTCCCTACTCGTTGCTATGCTTCTCCTAGATAGATCTTGCGTGATCGTAGGATTTTTTTGAAATACTATGTTCCCCAACAGTGGCATCCGAGCCAGGTCTATGCGTAGATGTTATATGCACGAGTAGAACACAAAGAGTTGTGGGCGATAATAGTCATACTGCTTACCAGCATGTCATACATTGATTCGGTCGAATTGTTGGATGAAGCGGCCCAGACTGACATTACCTGACCGCATTCATGAGACTGGTTCTACCACCATGCTTCGCACACAAGTGGCTAGTGGGTGTCTGTTTCTCCAGCTTTTGTTGAATCGAGTTTGACTTGTTGAAAGTTAAAACAGCACACTTGATGAAAAATCGTTGTGGTTTTGATGCGTAGGTAAGAACTGTTCTTGCTAAGACCGTAGCAGCCACGTAAAACTTGCAATAACAAAGTAGAGGACGTCTAACTTGTTTTTGCAGGGCATGTTCTGATGTGATATGGTCAAGACGTGATGATATATAAATTTTTGTATGAGATGATCATGTTTTGTAACAGTTATCGGCAACTGGCAGGAGCCATATGGTTGTCGCTTTATTGTATGAAATGCAATCGCCATGTAATTGCTTTACTTTATCACTAAGCGGTAGCGATAGTCGTAAAGCAATAGTTGGCGAGACGACAACGATGCTTCGATGGAGATCAAGGTGTCAAGCCGGTGACAATGGTGATCATGACGGTGCTTTGGAGATGGAGATCAAAGGCACAAGATGATGATGGCCATATCATATCACTTATATTGATTGCATGTGATGTTTATCCTTTATGCATCTTATTTTGCTTAGTACGGCGGTAGCATTATAAGATGATCTCTCACTAAATTTCAAGGTATAAGTGTTCTCCCTGAGTATGCACCATTGCTATAGTTCGTCGTGCCGAGACACCATGTGATGATCGTGTGTGATAAGCTCTACATTCACATATAACGGGTGCAAGCCAGTTTTGCACACAGAATACTCGGGTTAAACTTGACGAGCCTAGCATATGCAAATATGGCCTCGGAACACTGAGACCGAAAGGTCGAGCGTGAATCATATAGTAGATATGATCAACATAGTGATGTTCACCATTGGATACTCCATCTCACGTGATGATCGGACATGGTTTAGCTGATATGGATCACGCGATCATTTAGATGACTAGAGACATGTCTATCTAAGTGGGAGTTCTTAAGTAATATGATTAACTGAACTTTAATTTATCATGGACTTAGTACCTGATAGTATTTTGCATGTCTATGTTGTTGTAGATTAATGGCCCGTGCTACTGTTCCTTTAAATTTTAATGCGTTCCTAGAGAAAGCTAAGTTGAAAGATGATGGTAGCAACTACACGGACTGGGTCCGTAACTTGAGGATTATCCTCACTGCTGCACAGAAGAATTACGTCCTGGAAGCACCGCTAGGTGCAAGACCTGTTGCAGGAGCAACGCCGGACGTTATGAATGTCTGGCAGAGGAAAGCTGATGACTACTCGATAGTTCAGTGTGCCATGCTTTACGGCTTAGAACCGGGACTTCAACGACGTTTTGAACGTCATGGAGCATATGAGATGTTCCAGGAGTTGAAGTTAATATTTCAAGCAAATGCCCAGATTGAGAGATATGAGGTCTCGAATAAGTTCTATAGCCACAAGATGCAGGAGAATAGTTCTGTCAGTGAACATATACTCAGAATGTCTGGGTACCACAACCACTTGACTCAATTGGGAGTTAATCTTCCTGTTGATAGTGTCATTGGCAGAGTTCTTCAATCACTGCCACCAAGCTACAAAAGCTTCATGATGAACTATAAGATGCAAGGGATGGATAAGACAATTCCTGAGCTCTTCACGATGCTAAAAGCTGCAGAGGTAGAAATCAAGAAGGAGCATCAAGTGAAGAAGTGTTGATGGTTAACAAGACCACTAGTTTCAAGAAAAAGGGTAAAGGGAAGAAGGGGAACTTCAAGAAGAACGGCAAGCAAGTTGCTGCTCAAGTGAAGAAGCCCAAGTCTGGACCTAAGCCTGAGACTGAGTGCTTCTACTGCAAAGGGACTGGTCACTGGAAGCGGAACTGCCCCAAGTATTTGGCGGATAAAAGGATGGCAAAGTGAAATGTATATTTGATATACATGTTAGTGATGTGTACCTTACTAATGCTCGTAGTAGCGCCTGGGTATTTGATACTGGTTCTGTTGCTCACATTTGCAACTCGAAACAGGGGCTACGGATTAAGCGAAGATTGGCTAAGGGCGAGGTGACGATGCGCGTGGGAAATGGTTCCAAAGTCGTTGTGATCGCCGTCGGCACACTACCTCTACATCTACCTTCGGGATTAATTTTAGACCTGAATAATTGTTCTTTGGTGCCAGCGTTAAGCATGAACATTATATCTTGATCTTGTTTGATGCGAGATGCTTATTCATTTAAATCAGAGAATAATGGTTGTTCTATTTATATGAGTAATATCTTTTATGGTCATGCACGCTTGATGAGTGGTCTATTTTTGTTGAATCTCGATAGTAGTGACAGACATATTCATAGTATTGAAGCCAAAAGATATAAGTTTAATAATGATAGTGCTACTTATTTGTGGCACTACCGATTGGGTCATATTGGTGTAAAGCGCATGAAGAAACTCCATGCTGATGGGCTTTTGGAATCACTTGATTATGAATCACTTGATGCTTGTGAACCATGCCTCATGGGCAAGATGACTAAGACTCCGTTCTCCGAAACTATGGAGCGAGCAACAGACTTGTTGGAAATCATACATACTGATGTGCGGTCCGACGAGGGTTGAGGCTCGCGGTGGGTATCATTATTTTCTGACCTTCATAGATGATTTGAGCAGATATGGGTATATCTACTTGAGGAAACATAAGTCTGAAACATTTGAAAAGTTCAAAGAATTTCAGAGTGAAGTGGAAAATCATCGTAACAAGAAAATAAAGTTTCTACGATCTGATCGTGGAGGAGAATATTTGAGTTACGAGTTTGGTCTTCATTTGAAACAATGTGGAATAGTTTCGCAACTCACGCCACCTGGAACACCACAGCGTAATGGTGTGTCCGGACGTCGTAACCGCACTTTATTAGATATGGTGCGATCTATGATGTCTCTTACTGATTTATCACTATCTTTTTGGGGTTATGCTTTAGAGACGGCTACATTCACGTTAAATAGGGCACCATCTAAATCTGTTGAGATGACACCTTATGAACTGTGGTTTGGCAAGAAACCCAAGTTGTCGTTTCTTAAATTTGGGGCTGCGATGCTTATGTGAAAAAGCTTCAACTTGATAAGCTCGAACCCAAATCGGAGAAATGTGTCTTCATAGGATACCCAAAGGAAACTGTTGGGTACACCTTCTATCACAGATCGAAGGCAAGATATTTGTTGCTAAGAATGGATCCTTTCTAGAGAAGGAGTTTCTCTTGAAAGAAGTGAGTGGGAGGAAAGTAGAACTTGATGAGGTAATTGTACCTTCTCCCGAGTTGGAAAGTAGTTCATCACAGAAAACAGTTCCAGTGATTCCTACACCAATTAGTGAGGAAGCTAATGATGATGATCATGAAACTTCAGACCAAGTTACCACTGAACCTCGTAGGTCAACTAGAGTAAGATCCACACCAGAGTGGTACGGTAATCCTGTTCTGGACGTCATGTTACTAGACCATAACGAACCTACGAACTATGAGGAAGCGATGATGAGCCCAGATTCCGCGAAATGGCTTGAGGCCATGAAATCTGAGATGGGATCCATGTATGAGAGCAATGTGTGGACTTTGGTTGACTTGCCCGTTGATCGACAAGCCATCGAGAATAAATGGATCTTCAAGAAGAAGACCAAAGCTGACGGTAATGTTACTGTCTACAAAGCTCAACTTGTTGCGAAAGGTTTTCGACAAGTTCAAGGAGTTGACTATGATGATACCTTCTCACCTGTAGCGATGCTTAAGTCTGTCCGAATCATGTTAGAAATTGCCGCATTTTATGATTATGAAATTTGGCTAATGGATGTAAAAACTGCATTCTTGAATGGATTTCTGGAAGAAGAGTTGTATATGATGCAACCAGAAGGTTTTATCGATCCAAAGGATGCTAACAAAGTGTGCAAGCTCCAGTGATCCATTTATGGACAGGTGCAAGCCTCTCGGAGTTGAAATAAACGTTTTGATAGTGTGATCAAAGCATATGGTTTTATACAGACTTTTGGAGAAGCCTGTATTTACAAGAAAGTGAGTGGGAGCTCTGTAGCGTTTCTAGTATTATATGCGGATGATGTATTGTTGATTGGAAATGATACAGTATTTCTGGATAGCATAAAAGGATACTTGAAAAAGAATTTTTCAATGAAAGACCTCGGTGAAACTGCTTATATATTGGTCATCAAGATCTATAGAGATAGATCAAGACGCTTAATTGGACTTTCACAAAGCACATACCTTGATAAGATTTTGAAGAAGTTCAAAATGGACTAGTCAAAGAAAGGGTTCTTGCCTGTGTTACAAGGTGTGAAGTTGAGTGAGACTCAATGTCCGACCACTGCAGAAGATAGAGAGAAAATGAAAGTCATTCCCTATGCTTCAGCCATAGGTTCTATCATGTATGCAATGTTGTGTACCAGACCTGATGTGTGCCTTGCTATAAGTATAGTAGGGAGGTACCAAAGTAATCCAGGAGTGGATCACTGGACAGCGGTCAAGAACATCCTGGAATACCTGAAAAAGGACTAAGGATATGTTTCTCGTTTATGGAGGTGACAAAGAGCTCGTCGTAAATGGTTACGTCAATGCAAGCTTTGACACTGATCCGGATGACTCTAAGTCGCAAACCGGATACGTGTTTATATGGAATGGTGGAGCTGTCAGTTGGTGCAGTTCTAAGCAAAGCGTCGTGGCGGGATCTACATGTGAAGCGGAGTACATAGCTGCTTTGGAAGAAGCAAATGAAGGACTCTGGATGAAGGAGTTCATATCCGATCTAGGTGTCATAGCTAGTGCATCGGGTCCAATGAAAATCTTTTGTGACAATACTGGAGCAATAGCCTTGGTGAAGGAATCCAGATTTCACAAGAGAACCAAGCACATCAAGAGACGCTTCAATTCCATCCGTCATCAAGTGTCGAAAGGGGACATGGAGATTTGCAAGATACATACGGATCTGAATGTTGCAGACCCGTTGACTAAGCCTCTCTCACGAGCAAAACATGATCAGCACCAAGACTCCATGGGTGTTAGAATCATTATTATGTAATCTAGATTATTGACTCTAGTGCAAGTGGGAGACTGAAGGAAATATGCCCTAGAGGCAATAATAAAGTTGTTATTTATATTTCCTTATATCATGATAAATGTTTATTATTCATGCTAGAATTGTATTAACCAGAAACTTAGTACATGTGTGAATACATAGACAAACAGAGTGTCCCTGGTATGCCTCTACTAGACTAGCTCGTTAATCAAAGATGGTTAAGTTTCCTAGCCATAGACATGTGTTGTCATTTGATGAACGGGATCACATCATTAGAGATTATGCAACTCTTGAATACCAGAGGAACACTTAGTGTGCTATCAAACGTCACAACGTAACTGGGTGATTATAAAGATGCTCTACAGCTGTCTCCGATGGTGTTTGTTGAGTTGGCATAGATCGAGATTAGGATTTGTCACTACGTGTTTCGGAGAGGTATCTCTGGGCCCTCTCGGTAATGCACATCACTATAAGCCTTGCAAGCAATGTGACTAAGTAGTTAGTTGCGGGATGATGCATTACGGAACGAGTAAAGAGACTTGCCGGTAACGAGATTGAACAAGGTATGATGATACCGACGATCGAATCTCGAGCAAGTAACATACCGATGACAAAGGGAACAACGTATGTTGTTGTGCTGTTTGACCGATAAAGATCTTCGTAGAATATGTAGGAGCCAATATGAGCATCCAGGTTCCGCTATTGGTTATTGACCGGAGAGGTGTCTCGGTCATGTCTACATAGTTCTCGAACCCGTAGGGTCCGCACGCTTAACGTTCGATGACGATTTGTATTATGAGTTTATGTGATTTGATGACCGAATGTTGTTCGGAGTCCCGGATGAGATCACGGAGATAACGAGGAGTCTCGAAATGGTCGAGACATAAAAATTTATATATTGGACCATGTTATTCAGACACCGGAAGTGTTCCGGATAGTTTTGGATAAAACCGGAGTGCCGGAGGGGTTACCGGAACCCCCCGGGGAAGTGATGGGCCTTAGTGGGCCTTAGGAGAGAGAGGGCAGCAGCTAGGAGGTGCCCCCTCCAGGGTAGTCCGAATAGGACTAGGGGAGGGGGCGCGGCCCCTCTTTCCCTCTCCCTCTCCCTCTCCTTCCTTCTTCTCCTACTTGGACTAGGAAAGGGGGGGCGATTCCTACTTGGAGTAGGATTCCCCCCTTGGGCGCGCCCCTTAGGGCCGGCCGACCTCCTCCCTCCCTCCTTTATATACGGGGGAGGGGGCACCCCATAGACACACAAGTTGATCTTTAGCCGTGTGCGGTGCCCCCTCCACAGTTTTCCACCTCGGTCATATTGTGTGCTTAGGCGAAGCCCTGCGTCGATAACTTCATCTTCACCGTCATCACTGGATCGAGAGTACAAGGGACGTCATCGAGCTGAACTTGTGCTGAACACAGAGGTGACGTACGTTCGGTGCTAGGATCGGTTGGATCGTGAAGACGTACGACCACATCAACCATGTTGATATAACGCTTCCGCTTTCGGCCAACGAGGGTACATGGACACACTCTCCCCGCTCGTTGCTATGCTTCTCCTAGATTGATCTTGCGTGATCGTAGGAATTTTTTGAAATACTACGTTCCCCAACACAAATAGGTAGCCTGATGTAGCTTTTTCAGGTCCAGATTTCCAGCTGCCGGAATTCTCCCTCTTTGTGTGTACCTTGCAAATTATGAGAAAAATGCATTAGGATTACTCCAAAAAGCATTATTATGCATAAAAACATCATAAATAACAATAAGAAAACATGATGCAAAATGGACGTATCACGGCTCCAAAGAAGTAAGATCAGAGGAGAAGAGAGGAAGTAGATCATAGGAAGTAGGAAAGAACATCAGAAAAACCTAAAAATGAGAGAAGAGGAAACATACCAAGAGGAGCACAAGGTGAGAATTTCACTTCAGCTGATTTTCTTCGATTTCAAATTGCACGTTCAGGTTCCCTCCAGACTTGCCCTTCTTCTGATTTAGTTACATGAAGCTTTGGTAGAACAGAAACCAGGATTTGTATGGGTGGGAGTTTGCACAAAATCTGTGCAACCAATCATATGCTTTTGTGCAACTACAACAATTGTAGAAGCCAATTACAACCATACTATGTGCAACAAGAAGTGGACAGAAAAAATATCCACAATAGTTGTATGCAACAAAACATATGCAACTTTGAGCTGCTATCATGAACCTAAATTAGTTCCAGCAGCCCCAAAAAGGCACTCTGTGTGCAACCATTCTGTGGAATCAAAAAGATATGCAACTATAAGGTGGTTTTATGCAACTAAAACAATTGCAACAACCAACTATATCAAAAACTGATGAAAACCTGTTCAAGAAAAAAGTGTACAAACAGATCCAGTATAAGATAGGTACAAATAGAGGTCTTAATAAGTTCTGGGTTCATGATTGCTTGTAATTGATGTCTACTACGCAACTTTATCCTTGTAGACGTTGTTGGGCCTCCAAGTGCAGTGTTTTGTAGGACAGCAGCAAATATCCCTCAAGTGGATGACCTAAGGTTTATCAATCCATGGGAGGCGTAGGATGAAGATGGTCTCTCTCAAACAACCCTGCGACCAAATAACAAAGAGTCTCTTGTGTCCCCAACACACCCAATACAATGGTAAATTGTATAGGCGCACTAGTTTGGCAAAGAGATGGTGATACAAGTGCAATATGGATGGTAGATATAGGTTTTTGTAATCTAAAAAAATAAAAAAAGCATGGTAACTAATAACAAACGTGAGCAAAAACGGTATTGCAATGCTTAAAAACAAGGCCTAGGGTTCATACTTTCACTAGTGCAAGTTCTCTCAACAATGATAACATAATTAGATCATATAACAATTCCTCAATGTGCAACAAAGAGTCACTCCAAAGTCACTAATAGCGGAGAACAAACGAAGAGATTATTGTAGGGTATGAAACCACCTCAAAGTTATTCTTTCTGATCGATCTATTGGGCTATTCCGATAAGTGTCACAAACATCCCTAGAGTTCGTACTAAAATAACACCTTAACACACACATCAACCAAAACCCTAATGTCACCTAGATACTCCAATGTCACCATAAGTATCCGCGGGTTTGATTATACGATATGCATCACACAATCTCAGATTCATCTATTCAAACCAACACAAAGAACTTCAAAGAGTGCCCAAAGTTTCTACCGGTGAGTCAAGACGAAAACGTGTGCCAACCCCTATGCATAAGTTCACAAGGTCACAGAACCCACAAGTTGATCACCAAAACATACATCAAGTAGATCACGTGAATATCCCATTGTCACCACAGATAAGCACATGCAAGACATACATCAAGTGTTCTCAAATCCTTAAAGACTCAATCCGATAAGATAACTTCAAAGGGAAAACTCAATCCATTACAAGAGGTAGAGGGGGAGAAACATCGTAAGATCCAACTATAATAGCAAAGCTCGCGGTACATCAAGGTCGTGCCAAATCAAGAACACGAGAGAGATCAAACACATAGCTACTAGTACATACCCTCAGCCCCGAGGGTGAACTACTCCCTCTTCGTCATGAAGAGCACCGGGATGATGAAGATTGCCACCGGTGATGATTCCCCCCTCCGGCAGGGTGTCGGAACAGGGCCCCGATTGGTTTTTGGTGGCTACAGAGGCTTGCGGCGACGGAACTCCTGATCTCGGTTCTGTTCTGGAGGGTTTGGCATTTATAGGAAGCATTGGCGTCGGGAACAAGTCAAGGGGGCCCACGAGGAGCCCACAAGGATAGAGGGCGCGCCCTGGGGGGTGGGGGCGCCCTCTATTGGTTCTATATCCGGCGTATCTCGTATTAGGAGTCCTAAGCTAGGTGTCTTTGAGCGATGGTAACATGGACACAGGGTTTTACCCAGGTTCGGGCTCTCTCGAAGAGATAATACCCTACATCCTGCTTTTGATTGTATTGATATGGGTGTAGTACAGAGTTCATGTATCTACCACGAGATTGTAGTAATGAATATTAGATCATCTATTGACTAGCCTGGCCTCGGTTTCTATAACACACCAGAGGCCTCGGGTTTTAGGAGAGTCCTTGGCTTGAGCGCCAAGTCTTGTGGAGTCTTCCTTGTATGCAGCATGGGCTATCTAAAGTGGCCCATTAGTAGACCGCCATGGGGGTCCTCGGCCCGACCCACCTGGTCAGGAGACGACGTGTGAGTACCCCCTAGTCCAGGACACCGTCAGTAGCCCCCTGAACCGGTCTTCAAGTTGGGGACGCTCCTCGATTCTTCCGAACTGTTCTTCATCTTCGGTCGTCGGTCTTGAAAACTGGTTCAACAAATCTTATCATCTTTGATCTTGAGGATCGCCGAAGTATCCGAGGAACCCCTTTAAGTTTTCGGCCTTTATCAATGCCTTGTTATTTTTATGCCACGCCTCGGGTTTGAAGTTGTTCCCGGGCGGCAGTATCCTCTTGCGCCCGAGCTCCAACGCCGGACTGCATCTAAGGTATCCTCTTGCAGCCGAACTCCAACGCCGGACTGCATCCGAGCTCCATTGCCAGACTGTATCCGAGCTCCAACCCCAGACTGCAACTGAGGAGGCACATAGTACCTCGTGTTTGAAAAAGTTTGAAGGAGTTTATCCGAGCTTAACGCTGAAAAGTTCTCTATGGAGCCAGGCGCTGAGCTTTATGCCGGAAACATCCTATATGGATTTAGTCACTTGCATCCGAGCTTTATGCCGGATTGCTTTCGAGCTGTGAAATTTATTTGCTGATGAGATGTATATAGCCAGTAGCCCTCAAGGTGTGTGTCCGCCTAAAACACGAGATGCACATTAGAGGAGATAGTGATCGGCGGACGGGCCCTTGAGAGAGGGTTTTGAGAAGTTGTCGTAATATATTAGCTTGATGCCGGATAGGTCCCAGATGGTGCCTGTTGTTGTCCGAAGACGCGTTTGCCCATAGTTCGGTCAAGTCGAACACTGAGCACTTTGAATTTTCTGTATTGAATAGGCATGCAGTAGCCCTCGAGACACTGGTCGGGTGGCAAAACCAGATCAGGGAATCGTTGGCCCCTTTAATATTAGTAAATGATAAGCCCGAGGCCCAGTAGCCCTAGAGCCTTAATGTGGGCATGGGTGGCCGAATTAAGGATCGATATCCGAAGTAAAATTACAAATTATGTGTAATGATTCTATGTATCCAAGTACCTTACATCATTAATGCTCGGATCCGCATTGTACAAAACTTTGTTGGCCGACCATCGGCTTCCACCTCCTTGGCCAGTAGCCGAGGAGTGTTTATCCTACTTTATAAATCCTTTATGAGGGCAAAGATTTACAAGAAACAAGGCAATCTGGCCATACGGTTTTATAAACAAAGGTACGGAGAGAGAATGTTATATTACTGTTTAACATAAGAAATGTCTTCCAAAGAAAATAGTCCCGCTATCGGTTCCTTTCTTTGGGTTGTCATGCTAAGTATGATCATCAAACCTCAGCTCCGATCAATGTGGGAGCAAAATATTGAGGATTTAGTTTGGGGAAAGTTCCCAAACTATGTGGTCTTTAGCGAACCTAAATTTTCACTTTCGTCGTTGTCGACCAGTTACATCCTTTAAGATGGCTAGCTTTCGGCTTCACCCAATTTGAGGTACTAACCCGGATGACCCGGTAGTAACAATCACAGAGGTGCTCCTTTTACCGCCTAGCCGAACAATCGGGAACGTAGGGGTAAGCATAGGAGCCAGGCAACCCAGCTTGGCCAAAATCTGAAGTCAAATTGATGCAAATTTATGGCTTTATAACGATAATTACGGAAGGCAGCGCTTTTATATTGAATACGAACACTGATGATATATGTTTATTTTGACTCCGTTGCGACCGTTTATCATTTGAATGTGGGCCATCATTGGCTTCTACCCCTTTGTAGATGCTACGCAGGGTGTTTCCGCAGTAACAAGACAACCCTTAGCCGACGTCTCAGTGCCCGGAGGCGGTTGTGTTAGCGGAAACGAGGCAATCAGATATCTAGGCTTTATAACTTTCACTTAGTCATATGAGCTTTAAACTGGGGAAGCTAGCTACGAGCCCCCGGTTAGTGTTCGGCATCGACCGAAGTCTAGCCATTAGCACTTCAGCCAATGTTATGAAAGGCCCGTCGCTTAACATGGGGTGACCTTCATCGATCTACAGTTTAACATAGTCATTGGATCGCTGACCAGTTTACGCCCATTTGTGACAGTCAGTTTTGGGCTTTCTCCACTAAGGTGCTTAACCATTCGAGCTGGAAGCACAATCGCAGTGGTTCTCCCTTTGCACACCTAGCCGGACAAAGCGGAACGTAGGAGGCAAGCACAGGAGCCGGGCAGCCCAACTATTGACCGAAGACACAATTCGAAACCGATGCATATAAAGCAGTATCCGAGAATGTTTTGCCGAGGAGTCCATGGAATACCTTGGCTTTTGGTGGGTTCGGCTTTAGCCGCAGCCCCTCTTTGATATTGCCGAAGCTTGAAAGGTGTCCGGCGTTGTACTACGAGACTTATATTGGAAACACATAAATAGGTTAAAATGCGATAGGCTTGGAAAATCAAAAAACTTCAGTAAAAACTTTACGCCCGAACTAAATCAAGTTTTTGGTGTCAATCCGAAAATTGGTCTTGAAGTATTCTGTTCTTCTGTCGTGCTTTAACATGACACATCCGATCTCTAGACTGCAAGTAGGTCAACATCGGCTTCAATCTCCTTTTCCCGAAGGCGGTGCTTCTCTGAGGCTAGTTTAGCGAACTAAAGTCGAGCGGCTTTAGAGAGAAACCAGGCTATCCAGCTATTGGCCATACACTCGAGTCGAAAAAAGAATGGTAGAAAAAAGACTTTACAACGATCGAGAAGAAAACACATTTACTATAAAACGGCTCATACAAAATTTTAAGAGCTCCCAGTTAACATGGGCAAAGGGAGTTTCTTTTAACAAACACCGCATGTGAGGATGGTCGAACCGAACACAAATTAAAAGTTTAAAACGATGAGCATGAAAGCGACTTAGCTGGTTAATGTGTTCGACATTGATGATGCGGTCCGAGCTTGGTGCGGGACAATGTCCCAGCCACCAAGCCGGTCCCGAGGTGGCGGAGCGAAGAGCTCGGCACTCCAAAGTGGCGACATAGCACGGCGAATGTGGCGAGGTGGAACCCCCAGTCCAACCAAGGCGACGGAGCAGGCCGGTAGTACGACACCAAAGTCCCCGGCGTGGGTTAATGAAGTGATGACGAAGCCCCTGGTCAGCCGAGGTGACGTGGTACGTCGGTACGCCGAGGTGACAGCGCTGCCCAACCCGAATCATTTACCTATGCACAGAAAATAGTGCAAGCCGGAGATAATATTAATAATAATAAATCGTAGCATAATTAATAATTTATGCAAAGTGAGTAATAAAAGAAATAAGGCCCGTGTGCCGAACACTCGATGAGGTAGAGCTCTCTCAATGATGCCGAAGTCCCCGAGGCAACCGATCATGTCGGTATGGCAATTCGACCAACAAGGTGATCACGCGAGCCGATTTATGCCGATTGGGACGACAACGTCGGCTTGCCGAAGTGACCACGTGACGCAGTCGAAGTTGATTACCTGCACATGTAAAATAGTGCGGTCCAAAAAATAATAATATAAATATAAAAAATCCTCGCATAATTAATTTACACAAAATAATTTATTCAAAGAGATGTGGCCTGGCGCCGAAGTTAATGTCGATGCAGGGCATCGGCGTAATGCGGTAAAGGCGTGGCAAAGCCTGAATTCACAGGTCGGTCCGAGTTCCGAATGCGGCGTTCGCCGAACTGTGTACGGAAACTGACCGAACCACCAAGCGACTGCCGTTAATGCGGCCACCATTTGACAAACCTGTGTGTAGAGAATGGAACAGACCAGAGTAATAATTCCTCAGAAAAATAAACCCACGTAAGCAAAAATTCCTAGGATTAATAGCACCTGAGGATCTTAATGAAGAAAAGGAAGGATTGATCTCCTATGGGTTGCCGCATAGCTGAATTCGTGTTAGCTACGGGCGTTGCTCCGCGTGGACTGTACGCAGACGTGCTCGTCCTCCTCGGCTGAATTCAGGGTGCCCGGAATAACAACGCAAATGTAGCGCAGTGGCAGCATGATGAAACATGAATTCGTGGGGCGATCTTATTGTGGCCACAAATTAGCTAACCTGTGTACAGAGATAACACTGGCTGAAGCAATAATTCCCAAGAAAAAAATATTATGCACTAAAAGTAATTCGGAGGGATCATGGGAAACAACGAAGCTGGTTGCTGGTAGTTAGACTATTCCCAAGAAACATGCATTGAGGCAAAGTCTATTTGAGCCATTCTCACCTTATGACAGGTAAGTGGAGCAATACTGCCATTAATAGAAATCAATTGTGGTTGAGAATGAGCGAAAAAAAAAAGATAGGGAAAGAAGAGCAGGTACTAGTCCTGGACTTCCCTTTTTCTTTTACCGATGTGTCGTTTCATCATGGTTCAGGACGGGCGTGCAGAAGGCGGCCGCTCGGATCCGTCCGATCGCAGATGTCGCATACAAGCGCTCCCGACAAGTTCCAGACAATTCATAAGGTCGATCGCGCATGGCTGGTGGTAGCTCGGATCGCTCGAGACCAATAGACCGATAATTCCACACACAGGCACCGCCGCCAAAAAGAAAAATTCCTTCGAACACAGAATAAAAGAGGCCGCAGAAAATATTCTCCGATGAATTAGTTATATGCGCTAGACGAACAGCTGGAAAAAAAACTTGGTCAGCCGCGGGTCTTCGCGAGGCTTGGATCACTAGCACTGTTTATCAATCAGATCTCGAGATCTGTGCAGTACTAGAGGACTTGTCGTAGCTTCTCCAGATTGATGCTCTATGTGAAAATCAATTAGGACTCCCAGGCCCAAACTGCCGCATGCATGTGCGTGCTTCGTGGGACCTCACATGGTGTACAGGAGTAGCATGTCTCCACGGGTTAGATGTGCTCACTGTGGCCGCCGCACAGCCCGGATCCGATGTACTACCTGGCAGCGTACCCGACTTTGGTAGAAATCTCTTGATCTGCAAACAAAGTTGTACGACGCGGCAGCAATGATTTTGCAAAGAAAATAATTTGAACAGATCTAGCTGAAAAAATATCACCTGATTATCCCATCGATCCATGACGAACACCCAGCAGGCTCTCAATGAAAGCACCAATGTCGGTTCTATATCCGGCGTATCTCATAGTAGGGGTCCTAAGCTAGGCGTCTTGGAGCGATGGTAACATGGACACAGGGTTTTACCCAGGTTCTGGCTCTCTCGAAGAGATAATACCCTACATCCTGCTTTTGATTGTATTGATATGGGTGTAGTACAGAGTACATGTATCTACCATGAGATTGTAGTAATGAATATTAGATCATCTATTGACTAGCCTGGCCTCGATTTATATAACACACCGGAGGCCTAGGGTTTTAGGAGAGTCCTTGGCTTGAGCGCCAAGTCTTGTGGAGTCTTCCTTGTATGCGGCATGGGCTGCGTAAAGTGGCCCATTAGTAAACCGCCATGGGGGTCCTCGGCCTGACCCACCTGGTCGGGAGACGACGTGGTGAGTACCCCTAGTCCAGGACACCGTCATCCTCCACCCTTGTGGTGGCCTCGGGACCGTTCTCTGGTTTATTTTCGTTCCAGTATTTTTTTATATTTTCCAAAAATATTCTTCGTAAATTTTCAGGTTAATTGGACTCCGTTTGATATTCCTTTTCTGCGAAACTCGAAAGCAAGGAAAAAAATGGAAACTGGCACTGGGCTCTAGGTTAATAGGTTATTTCCAAAAATCATACAAAATAGCATATAAATGCATATAAATGCATATAAAACATCCAAGATAGATAATATAATAGCATGGTACAATCAAAAATTATAGATACGTTGGAGACGTATCAAGCATCCCCAAGCTTAATTCCTGCTCGTCCTCGAGTAGGTAAATGATAAAAATAGAATTTTGATGTGGAATGCTACCTAATATTCATCCATGTAATTTTCTTTATTGTGGCATGAATATTCAGATCCATAAGTTTCAAAACAAAAGTTTAATATTGACATAAAAACAATTATACTTCAAGCATACTAATAAAGCAATCATGTCTTCTCAAAATAACATGGCCAAGAAAGTTATCCCTACAAAATCATATAGTCTGGCTATGCTCCATCTTCATATTCAATTCATGCACAACCCCGATGACAAGCCAAGCAATTGTTTCATACTTTTTATGTTCTCAAACCTTTTCAACTTTCACGCAAAACATGAGCGTGAGCCATGGACATAGCACTATCGGTGGAATAGAATATGGTGGTTGTGGAGAAGACAAAAAGAAGGAGATAGTCTCACATCAACTAGGCGTATCAATGGGCTATGGAGATGCCCATCAATAGATATCAATGTGAGTGAGTAGGGATTGCCATGCAACGGAAGAGCTATAAGTGTATGAAAGCTAAAAAAGAAAACTAAGTGGGTGTGCATCCAACTTGCTTGCTCATGAAGACCTTGGGCAATTTGAGGAAGCCCATCGTTGGAATATACAAGCCAAGTTCTACAATGAAAAACTCCCACTAGTATATGAAAGTGACAACATAGGAGACTCTCTATCATGAAGATCATGGTGCTACTTTGAAGCACAAGTGTGGTAAAAGGATAGTAGCATTGCCCCTTCTCTATTTTTCTCTCATTTGTTTCTTGTTTTTTTGGGCCCTCTCCCTTTTTTAGCCTCTTTTTATTATTTTCTATTTTACGTCCGGAGTCTCATCCTGACTTGTGGGGAATCATACTCTCTATCATCCTTTCCTCACTGGGTTAATGCTCTAATAATGATGATCACCACACTTTTATTTACTTACAACTCAAGAATTACAACTCGATACTTGGAACATAATATGACTCTATATGAATGCCTCCGGCGGTGTACCGGGATATGCAATGAATCAAGAGTGACATGTATGAAAGAATTATAAATGGTGGCTTTGCCACAAATACATTATCAACTACATGATCATGCAAAGCAATATGACAATGATGGAACGTGTCATAATAAACCGGAGGGTGGAAAGTTGCATGGCAATATCTCGAAATGGCTATGGAAATGCCATAATAGGTAGGTATGGTGGCTGTTTTGAGGAAGGTATATGGTGGGTGTTTGGTACCGGCGAAAGTTGCGCGACACTAGAGAGGCTAGCAATGGTGGAAGGGTGAGAGTGCATATAATCCATGGATTCAACATTAGTCATAAAAAACTCACATACTTATTGCAAAAATATATTAGTCATCGAAACAAAGTACTATGCGCATGCTCCTAGGGGGGTAGATTTGTAGGAAAAGACCATCGCTCGTCCCCGACTGCCACTCATAAGGAAGACAATCAATAAATAAATCATGCTCCGACTTCATCACATAACGGTTCACCATACGTGCATGCTACGGGAATCACAAACTTTAACACAAGTATTTCTACCAATCCACAATTACTCACTAGCAGGACTCTAATATCACCATCTTTATATCTCAAAACAATCATAAGGAATCAAACTTCTCATAGTATTCAATGCACTTTATATGAAAGTTTTTATTATATCCCTCTTGGATGCCTATCATATTAGGACTAGTTTTTATAACCAAAGAAAATTATCATGCTGTTTAGAGACTCTAAAAATAATATAAGTGAAGCATGAGAGTTCAACAATTTCTTCAAAATAAAACTACCGCCGTGCTCTAAAAATATACAAGTGAAGCACTAGAGCAAAAGACAAACTACTCCAAAAGATATAAGTGAAGATCAATGAGTAGTCAAATAATTATGTAACTATATGAAGACTCCTTCTCATAAGTAAAATTTCAGATATTAATTACTTTATTCAAACAGAAAGAAAAACAAAATAAAATGACATTGCAAGGATAGCATATCATGTGAAGAAGCAAAAACTTAGGCTCAAACAAAACTGACCGATAGTTGTTGAAGAAGAAAGGTGGGATGCCTACTGGGGCATCCCCAAGCTTAGATGCTTGAGACTTCTTGAAATATTAATTAGGGATGCCTTGGGAAACCCCAAGCTTGAGCTTTTGTGTCTCCTTAATTCCTCTCATATCACGGTTTCCCTAATTCTTAAAAACTTCATCCACACAAAACTCAATAAGAACTCGTGAGATAGGTTAGTATAAATCCATGCAAAACCTTATCATTCTCTACTGTAGAAAGTCACTAAAATTATTATTTGATATTGCATACTAAATGCCTCCGCATATTTAATACTCCTATCCTCAAATAGAATCATTAAACAAGCAAACATATGCAAACAATGCAAACATAACAGCAATCTGTCTAAACAGGACAGTGTGTAAAGAATGCAAGAGGAATCATACTTCCCTAACTCCAAAAATTCTGAAAAATTACCACACTGTAGATAATTTGATGTTACCCGTTGTGTAAAAAATTCAAGATTTTATCATGTTCTGACTATACACAAATATTCAAAACATAACAGCAAACTTTCTGTTTTCAAACAACAACATATTGACTTGAAAAATAAGCATGGTAAAGGCTATACTTGACCTTTTTATTGAAATAAAAGATGCAAAACATTAGTCTAAATAACAGTAAGAAAATCCTAATAAAATAAAATGACGCTCCAAGCAAAACACATATCATGTGGTGAATAAAAATATAGCTCCAAGTAAGGTTATCGATGAACGAAGACGAAAGAGGAGATGCCATCCGGGCCATCCCCAAGCTTAGGCTCTTGGTTGTCCTTGAAATTACCTTGGGGTGCCTTGGGCATCCCCAAGTTTAGGCTCTTTCCACTCCTTATTCTGTAGTCCATCGAAACTTTACCCAAAACTTGAAAACTTCACAACACAAAACTCAACAGAAAACTCCTAAGCTCCGTTAGTATAATAAAGCAAATCACCACTTAGGTACTATCAAGACAAGATTCATAATTTTTCTCACATGATTCCTACTGTACCCTATCATTTCTACAATTTATATTAAGCAATATGAACCATAGAAACTAGAAAACAAGCAAACTATGCATTGAAAACAAAATCTGTCAAAAACATAACAGTCTATAGTAATCTGTAACTCTCGAATACTTCTATAACTCCAAAAATTCTGAAAAATTAGGACAACCTAAGAAATTTGTTTATTAATCTTATGCAAAAACAATCAGTATTTTATCACGCTTCTGTTAAAAATGAGAATTGTTTTCCTGAGCGCAAAAGTTTCTGTTTTTCAGCAAGACCAAATCAACTATCAGCATAGACCATCCCAAAGGTCTTACTTGTCACTTTATTGAAACAAAAGCTACAAAACATGATTAATACAGTAGCCTAATCATGTTAACACACAAAAACAGTAGGGGTAAATGTTGGGTTGTCTTCCAACAAGCGCTTTTCTTTAATGCCTTTCTAGCTAGGCATGATGATTTGAATGATGCTCACATAAAAGATAAGAACTGAAGCATAATGGGAGCATCATGAAGCATATAACAACCACATTTAAGTCTAACCCACTTCCTATGCATAGGGATTTTGTGAGCAAATAATTCATGGGAACAATAATCAACTAGCATAGGAAGGCATAATCCAATTGAAAATTAAAATCATGACGACAAGTTTCATGGTTATCATTATTCTTTATGGCATACATGTCACCACAATAATCATCATAGATAGCAACTTTATTCTCATAATCCATTGGAACCTCTTCCGAAATAGTGGATTCATCACTGAATAAAGTCATGACCTCTCCAAATCCACTTTCATAAATATTATAAGATTCAACACCCTCCAAAATAGTGGGATCATTACTTAGAGTTGACACTCTTCGAAACCCACATTCATCAATATAATCATCATAAATAGGAGACATGCTATCATCATAATAAGTTTGCTCATCAAAACTTGCGGGACAAAAAAATATCATCTTCATCAAACATAGCATCCCCAAGCTTATGGCTTTGCATATCATTAGCATCATGGATATTCCAAGAATTCAAACTAACAACATTGCAATCATGCTCATCATTCAAAGATTTAGTGCCAAACATTTTAATGCATTCTTCTTCTAGCACTTTGGAACAATTATCGGAATCCTTATTTTCACGAAAGACATTAAAAAGATGAAGCATATGAGGCAACCTCAATTCCATTTTTTGTAGTTTTCTTTTATAAACTAAACTAGTGATAAAACAAGAAAAGAAAAAGATTCGATTGCAAGATCTAAAGATATACCTTCAAGCACTCACCTCCCCAGCAACGGCGCCAGAAAAGAGCTTAGTTGACGGGTTGTGAGTGCCGCTTACCTAGCCTCCCCGGCAACGGCTCCAGAAAAGAGCTTGATGTCTACTACGCAACTTTATCCTTGTAGACGTTGTTGGGCCTCCAAATGCAGAGTTTTGTCGGACAATGGTAAATTTCCATCAAGTGGATGACCTAAGGTTTATCAATCCGTGGGAGGCGTAGGATAAAGATGGTCTCTCTCAAACAACCCTGCAACCAAATAACAAAGAGTCTCTTGTATCCCCAACACACCCAATACAATGGTAAATTGTATAGGCGCACTAGTTCGGCGAAGAGATGGTGATACAAGTGCAATATGGATGGTAGATATAGGTTTTTGTAATCTGAAAATATAAAAACAACAAGGTAACTAGTAAAAAAAGTGAGCAAAAACGGTATTGCAATGCTTAGAAACAAGGCCTAGGGTTCATACTTTCACTAGTACAATCCCTCAACGTGCAACAAAGAGTCACTCCAAAGTCACTAATAGCGGAGAACAAACGAAGGGATTATTGTAGGGTACGAAACCACCTCAAAGTTATTCTTTCTGATCGATCTATTGGGCTATTCCTATAAGTGTCACAAACAGCCCTAGAGTTCATACTAAAATAACACCTTAACACGCACATCAACCAAAACCCTAATGTCACCTAGATACTCCAATGTCACCACAAGTATCCGCGGGTTTGATTATACGATATGCATCACACAATCTCAGATTCATCTATTCAAACCAACACAAAGAACTTCAAAGAGTGCCCCAAAGTTTCTACCGGAGATTCAAGACGAAGACGTGTGCCAACCCCTATGCATAAGTTCACAAGGTCGCAGAACCCGCAAGTTGATCACCAAAACATACATCAAGTAGATAACGTGAATATCCCATTGTCACCACAGATAAGCACATGCAAGACATACATCAAGTATTCTCAAATCTTTAAAGACTCAATTCGATAAGATAACTTCAAAGGGAAAACTCAATCCACTACAAGAAGGTAGAGGGGGAGAAACATCATAAGATCCAACTATAATAGCAAAGCTCGCGGTACATCAAGATCGTGCCAAATCAAGAACACGAGAGAGAGAGAGAGATCAAACACATAGCTAATGGTACATACCCTCAGCCCCGAGGGTTAACTACTCCCTCCTCGTCATGGAGAGTGCCGGGATGATGAAGATGGCCACCAGTGCCGGCAGGGTGCCGGAACAGGGTCCCGATTGTTTTTTGGTGGCTACAGAGGCTTGCGGTGGCGAAACTCCCGATCTCGGTTTTGTTCTGGAGGTTTTGGGATTTATATGAAGCGTTGGCGTTGGGAACAAGCACTACAAAAAAAGACACATCCGTGACATTTTAGGCCGAACGAAATTATTTTCTGTCATACTTATGACACTTCTATGACGATAATTGTGACAAAACCCGGTATCATCATAGATGTGGTAGGCTCCTACTTCTATGACAAAAAATCATGACAGAAAATGGGCTTTTCGTCCTAGGCGGGACAGAGACGCAGCTGCATGACATTCTTTGGGCCGTCCATGACGGAAAAACCCATGGTAGAAGCGAGGGCGAGGAAAATATCGGGGTGTTCCCGGTTATGGTGGGTGGTCGGGGCTGAGCGATGCACGTTTCTCTCATACACGCACGCGCGTGGGTGCGAGGCGTTGGGCTCGAACTGAACCCGAGCGATTGCACTGCAGGCTACGCATTACTGAACCCGAGCGATCGATCGATGGCTGTTAACTGAACCCGATCGAGCGATTCCTTCGCTACTGCTGCTAACTGAAGCCGATCGATGCTGCCTCTGGATGAACAGTGAGCGTTGCTGGGGGGGTTTGGATGAACAGTTCCCGGTGGGGTGGACGAACAGGACCCCGTGGTGTTGCCTCTGGATGAAAAGGACCCCGATCGATCCAGCCGGTTGGGGCTGGATGAACAGGACCCGGGAGGGCTGGATGAACAGGACCATCCCGTGGAGGGATGGATGAACAGTAGACGGTGGAGGGCTGGATGAACAGTAGCCCGTGGAGGGGTGGTTGAACAGGAGCCCGTGGAGAGGGCTGGTTGAACAGTAGCCAGTGGAGTAGCGCGCGGTGGAGGCTGGATGAACAGTCGCAGGTGGAGGCTGGAGGAGGTCGATGGTGGATGAACAGTAGCCCGTGGAGGCTGGAGCGGGGTCGACGGTGGAGATGAACAGTATCCCGTGGAGTCCCGTTTTGCGGTACGCCACACCCCTCCCGATGAACAGGACCATGTTTCGACCGTAGGAGGTCCGTTTCCTCTGTTTTGCGGTACGCTAGACCCCTCCCGATGAACAGGATCCCGTTTCGACCGTGGCCGGTCGAACACAAGGCTGTTTCCTCTGTTGTGCGGTACGCCAGGCCTCGTTTCCATCGGCTGTTCCGTCCAAGCCCTCCCGATGAACACGACGACGCATTCTGTTCCGACCCAGCCGGGTTGGCTCCCCATGAACACGACGACGACGCTGTTTCTCCGTTCTGACCCAGCCATGTACACGAGCCCTGGCCGTACGTATGCGCGAGTAGGTGTTCGAGACCCCGCCCGTATGTACTTACGTGGCCGTATTTTCTTTCTTGCACACTGGTCGTTGTACGTACGTGTACATGCTACATGCGCGCCTCTACTACGACACGTGCGCTCTCTACATCGACCAGTATGTATGTACACATTCGCGACCAGAATGACAACGCTACGTACGCTTCGACCAGGTGGGTCCTGACTGTCAGGCACTTCCTTGTGTGCGAAGATATAGCTAGTGGGTCCCAGCTGTCAGGGGAACGTTTTTTCACAAAATACGGTGGCCCATCCGGTGGGTCCCCGCTGTCAGGTGCAGGAATTATTATTTTGCGCGTAATAAGGAGGCACTTCCTTGCGGCTGCCGTGGACCCAGCTGTCAGCCTCTCCACGTACAGTACTCTTCTGATGGAAGTCGGTCGTTGACCACATTGACCATGCCATGCCGAGAGCACCAAGGAGGTGGACGACGGTGAGGCCTAGCAAGGGGACGACGCGGAGCCAGGGAAGACGCTGCAGTGGATGCCCACACGAAGAGGAGTACGAGGGTTCACTGGTTCGGCTGCGGTGTGAGGCTGCCGTCGCCGCAGAATAACAGGGGGTGTGGGTGAGTAGAGGGATGGCCTGGCCAGCGGTGGGAGTAGTACGGGGCGGTAAGGCCTCCGCGGCATCACAGCCGGCCACGGGAGGCAGGAGCACGCGGCACGACCGGCGCTGGTTTGGGCGGCTGGAGCAAGAAGACCAGAGGTTGAAGAAGCACTACGGCCGTTGGATGGACATCGTATGGTCACTGGAGCTAGAATCATTCATATATTGACTAAGTTGACAAAGCCCTCCGTCCCTGTCAACTTAGTAGGCCCACAAGTCAGCCTCCCACTGTGGTGGGTCCCAGCTGGCAGGGGGGTATTCATTTTTTTGCGCGCAATAAGGAGGCACTTCCTTGCGTGCGAAGATATAGTTGGTGGGTCCGACCTGTCAGCGGAGGGAACATTTTTTTCACGAAATACAGAAGCCCTTCCGGCAGGTCCCAGATGTCAGGTGGAGAAATCATTATTTTGCGCGTAATAAGGAGGCATTTCCTTGTGTGCGGCCGTGGACCCAGCTGTTAGCCTCTCCACGTACAGTCCACTTCCGATGGATGTCGTTCGTTGACCACGTTGACCACGCCGCGCCGAGAGCACCAGGGCGGTGGACGACGGCGAGGCATACGATGGGAATGACACGGAGCCGGGGAAGACACGATAGTGGCTGCGCACGCGGTGGAGAGTACGAGGGTTGACTGGTTCGGCTGCCGTCGACGGAAAATAACAGGAGGTGTGGGTGAGTAGAGGGATAGACAGGCCAGGGATGCGAGTATATGATGGGGCCGTGAGGCCTGCCCGGCAGCACAGCCGTCCACGGGAGGTGGGAGCAGGCGGTTCCGATGGCGCTGGTTTGGGTGGCTGGGGCAGGAAGATCAGAGACTGGAGAAGCACGATTGCCGTTAGATTGACATCTAACAGTCTGACGCTGGTAGAGTTGATTGTTGACTAAGTTTCTTTTTTGAGAAACCTTGTGTACGTGTCACATCCCTAGTTCTAGTAATGCCTAGTGCTAGCATCTGGTGTTGCATCATGTTTACTTTTCACAGAAAGTTGAAATGGGGGTGACAGAACCCCCAGCACCCCCCTGAAAACAACTAGGGTTTACTAAAATCTTTTTCAATGAACCTGAAATGCCCTTCTAAAATGTCCATCATTTTTGTCCATGGTTAGAACCTCTGGCAAAATTGGTTCACAATTTTCTAGGTCATCTTAAGGTCACTAGATTAAATCATATTCTATTTGCATTTGGACCTTTAAATGCTACTAAATATTTTAAATGTCCAAATAATCCCAAACTGAAATGTTCCATGTTGGATATGTTCTAAACAGTGGGCATGTGCAGTTTGGTGATTTTTGGAAATGCCTAAGTATTTTTAGAAAAGCCACAAAGTTGCAGAAAAATAGAAAACTGGAAATAAAAGAGAGAAAGAGACTTACCTGGCTTACCTGGACGGCCCAGTAGGCAGCCCACCTGGCCGGCCCAGCCCAGCGCCGCTGCCAGTCATCTCCCACCTCTCGCTAGTAGGACGAGAGGCGTGTGGCCGCCGTGCGCGCCCACACGCCCCGGCCACCTCCTGCTTCCTGTTGCTTCCCCCTCGATGCCCTGGAGATGCCATGCGACCCCTGGAGCCGTCTGGATCCCCCTCTCGCCCTCTCGAGCTCTTTCCCCTCCTCTCCCTCGCTCTCTCTCACCGCGCCCGAGCACTGCCCTCGCCGCCGCACGTCGTTGCCGCGCCCACCTCCACTGCCTCGCCTCTCCGACAAGCCCATTAGCTCCACACTGCCGTCCTCGACCTCTCCAACGACTCACGCAAGCCGGGATGCCCTGCAGAGCTGCCCTCGACGTCGTCTTCCTCGTCGGTGACGCGGATCGCCGCCGTCAAATTCGTCGCCGTTCGGCCTTCCCCGAGCTCGCCGTCCACCTCTACGGGATCCACGTGAGCTCACCGTTCGTTTCCCCCTCTCCGTTCCTTTGCTTGTGCGCCATAGCCTGCTACCTGTCGAACCCGCAAGCACCTCGCCGCCGGCCATGGCGCCACCGTGACCAGAGCCCGAGCCAGCCGCTCCCGCGCGCGTCACCGAGCTCCTGGTGACGCCAGGAGGCCGTAGAGGCCCTCCGCAGCCACTGCCGTGCCCTGCAGCCACATCCCGCCTGGAGCCGTGTTTCGGCCGCCGCCCCGAGCTCCGCTCCAGTGAGCTCCGGCCACCCCGCGTCCTCCCGTCGCCTCCCCTGGATGCGCGAGAGCCCGGGCTACGCCCCGGTGCCCTTAGCTGCCGCCCCCGTGGCCTGAATCGCGGACACCGCCGCGACCAGAGGTTGCCGGCGATGACCTCGTTGGCCTGACGTGCGGGCCCGACCTACCAGGTGATTAGCTTAGTGTGGGCCCCAGCGCCACTAATCTTAATTAGACTAGAAATAACCCCCTCTTTTAACATTGTGACACTGACATGTGGACCCCACACGTCAGGTTTGACCCGGGGCAGCCCTGTTGACCGGTTGACGCCAGCATGACGCAATGCTGACGCAGTTAATCATTTTCTGATTTAAAATAATTCAGAAATTCCAGAAAATAGTGCTAACTTCTAAAAATCATAGAAATTCAACCGTAGCTCAGAATGAAATAAGTTATATATGAAAAATTATTAGAAAAATCCAATCTATCCATCTGTACTGGTTTCATGCATGTTTAAACAAGTTAACTTGCTGTTTAGTGCAAAACATGATAAAGCACTATTTAAGATCACAAATGAGTTTGAACTTTGAATCTTTGATTCAAAATAGCTCAAACCCATTTGGTTGTAGTTGCATTAGCCCAACACACTCATTTTACCATGTCATGATCATGCATCATATTGTGCATTGCATTGATTGTGTTTCATTGTCTGTTGCCAGTATTTGTCCCCCTCTCGATAGACGTGGTTTCGAAGATGAGATCGATGACACCGATGAAGAACTATACTATCTTCAGAAGTGCCAGGCAAGCAAACCCCCCTTGTTCATTCCGATACAATCCCACTCTCTCGCTCCTGCTCTCTTTTACTGCATTAGGACAACAATGATTCATCTGTTACATGCTGCGGTAGTTGAACCCCTTTCCTCTGCATGACCTGTCATTGCCACAGTAAATAGATGAAACCCACTAGAATGAGTAGGAGTTGTTTGAGCCCTGATGTGCCTACTCATTCATGCTTGTTGTCATGCCTGCTACTGCTTAGAGTTGAGTCAGGTCTGATTCATCGGGGATGAATTGGAATGTGGTGAACATGTCCTACTGTTGAGAGATAAGTGTGTGAACATGATTTGGTAAAGGTAGCGGTGAGAGGCCATGTAGGAGTACATGGTGGGTTGTCTCATTGAAGCCGTCTTCAGGAACTGAGTTCTGTGTTTGTGATCCATGAACAGCTACTACCATGCATTGGGCCCGAAACCAATGGACCCTCTCGGCTTCTTAACCACCCTTGTCCTCTGTCCAGGAGTTGCAAGTAGTTTCTGGTGTTTGTAGTATGCTGGAGGCCGTGCGCAGCGCTGACCAGAGGAGTGGGCTGTGATGCGGTAGGCACGTGGCCGGGTATGCCGGGCGCCCATTTGGTGTCGCGGAACCCTGTACACATCGTTCGGGGCCGTATGTGGAAACCTCGGCCAGACTCCCTGCGGATGGAACCTGAATAGGCGATAAACCTGCACTAGAGACTTGAGTGTTTAGGTAGGCTGTGGCCGACACCCTCGCTGGGCTTCCGCTTGAAGGTTGCCGAGTACATGTTGTGTAAACGGCGATAAGTGGTGAGAGCGTGTGTGAAGAAGTACACCCCTGCAGGGTTAACATCATCTATTCGAATAGCCGTGTCCGCGGTAAAGGACTTCTGGGTTGCCTGTACAATTCATAAACAAGTGAAAGTGGATACTCTAAAACTCGCAAGATAAGCGTGAGTGCTATGGATGGCGTTCTCGTAGGGAGACGGGAGCGGATCCATAGTGGTGTATTGATATGGTGAATATGTGGACTCGTGTGCGCCACCTCAAAAGAGTTACTTGCAGTCATAGTTTAGGATAGCCACTGAGTCAAAACTGGCTTGCTGCAGTCAAACTCCACCACCCCCTTTGTTGATACTGATGCATATGTAGCTAGTTCTGATGTAAGTCTTGCTGGGTACATTTGTACTCACGTTTGCCTATTTTATGTTTTGCAGAGAGACGTCGGTCTGGCTAGTAGTTCCGTGTGGACTTCGACATTTAGCTTGATACCTCAACTACGATCTTGTGCCCTCGGCAGGATCTGGTAGATAGTCAGGCTTCTCAGCCTTTTTCATTTGTAGATGTCTGTACTCAGACATGTTAAGCTTCCCCATGTGCTTTGACTTGTATGCTCTGAATGTTGGGTCATGAGACCCATGTTTGTAATATCTCGCTCCTCGGAGCCTATTGAATACATACTTTGAGTCATAGAGTTTTGTTGTGATGCCATGTTGTATTTACACATATCGAGCATATTGTGTGTATGATTGAAATGCTTGGTATGTGTGGGATCCAACAAACTAGTTGTTTATCCTTGGTAGCCTCTCTTATGGGGAAATGTAATCTTGTGCTTCCATGAGCCATAGTAGTCCGCTACAGCCCGGTTCACCGGAGTCCTGCTAGCCCAGCACTACTGCTCCGGAACACTTGACTGGCCGGCATGTGATTCACTTCGTTCCTGTGCCTGTCCCTTCGGGGAAATGTCACGTGGTGACATCCGGAGTCCTGCCTAGCCTGCTACAGCCCGGTTCACCGGAGTCCTGTTAGCCTAGTGCTACAGCCCGGATTCGCACGCTGCTGACCGACATGCTCGATGTTGACTCCTGTATGCCTGTCCCCGTAAGTTAGTGCCACTTTGGGTTCACGACTAGTCATGTCGGCCTGGGTTCTCTGTCATATGGATGCTAGCGACACTATCATATACGTGAGCCAAAAGGCGCAAACGGTCCCGGGCCATGGTAAGGCGACACCCGTGGGAATACCGTGCGTGAGGCCGCAAAGTGATATGAGGTGTTACCAGCTAGATCGATGTGACTTGGAATCGGGGTCCTGACAGTACGCATGAACTTAGTAGGCCCACAAGTCAGCCTCCAAATCTGTGGCAGACAACATAGAGCCCATTTGCTAATTCTTAAGTAATTTATTACAGCCCATTTTCTGCCCAAGACCACGGTCAAAAATTGCAACCTTATTTTGCATATTTCGGTGGAGTCCCAACTTTTGTAATCCCGAAATGATAAACATTTTTTAAGAACTTATTGATTTTCCAAAAAAATCATTTTGTTTTTGTAAGCAAATAAGACGTGGGACAATTGAGTTGATTTAAGGGAAAACCAGTGGCAAAAAAATCAGCGATGGGAGGGAAAACAACAACAACAATAAGGATGTAAATATGAAAAGGGAATTTTATGTATTTTCAATATAATGATACGTGTATATGAACTAGTAAAACTATAGGTAGAGATTAGAAAACGGATGTAGGACATGCGTTTCTAGAGGAAAATAGAACTGGGATGTGTGTTTGATTCAGTAAAAAAACTGTCTGCGGATGTTGTAAGACAAAATATAACTAATGCTGGTGGGCCAGAGGCCAGTAGATACCTGCTGGATCTTTGTGCCCCGTTGCCGTCATGGGCTGGGCCTGTTAAAAACAAAACCAAGCCTGGGCAGTCTACAACCCAGTTGAAACTTGCTCGACCTGCAAAAACAATATACGTGCTCAATAAACGAGAGAATTCTGCAAGTACAAACTGATAACTGGGATGCAGTAGGGATATTGTTTTTTCATCATGATAATAAGTGCATACACTTGTTTCGAAAAATTTGGAGAACTGGGAATTCGAAAGGCAGGTGCTTATGCTACCCATCAAATAAAAATCAGGTGCCTGAAAATTCGTTTCGAAACAAATGATTCAGCTTTATATCCACGTCGACCCTCGGCATGATGGTTGGAAGCAAATGCCAAGTTCATACCAAAAGATCGTTAACAACAATACCAACTTGCGGACGACAAGGTAGTACAAGTACCAATACCAAACTAACTTATCATCTTTTTACTCCTGGCCCTAGTGTTCGTCTGGTAGAAAATCTTACAGAGGACCAGTTCCCGCTCCTTCTCTTGCTCCAGGTCCCCGAGGTGGTACTGGTGCATCACCCAGTTAGTCCTTTGCTGGTCAAAGTTCTTGTTGGTGTGCAGCACTAGAACCTTTTTGTTGCCCGTCTGTCGGCCGTTGACCATCACCGGCAAGGTACTGCCGGTGTTGTGCCAAATCGCGTGCATGCCGCACTCCGACTGTATCTTGCGACGCGTCCACGTGCCCCTTTTGAACACCCTGGAATTGCGCTGGAAGAAATGCTTGCTTAGGCCACTCAGTGTGATACCTGCAGTATTGTCGAATACAGGTTTTAGTGTACGTAGTTGGCATTTTCATAACATCTTTGGCATGTTGCAGTCACTCGTTTCACTTTTTATTAACTGTCAAATTGTAATTGCTTCACCAGGTGTGCGTCTAAAAAGAAAAATAGAGCTATAAACAAAGGAATATGTTTGTGCAAGTAGACGTCCGATCGGTGTCTTACCTGGAAGTTTCTCAGGATGGGTGTAGCATGTGTCGTGCTCGCTGTCGATGGTTGGTATGAACAAATCGATCAGAGGGTGAGATCTCGCGCTGTCAGCACTCACTTTGGCCTCAAGGTGCTCGATCAGCTCCTGATCCGTGGGATCGAACTTGACGCCAGCCGGCAGCATCGGCCAATCCTTCTTCGACTTGCATCGGTTAATTCCAGTTATATGGTACTCAATGTATGATCAATCGTCTGTTTTAAGTGAATGATGAAAGATTTCAACAGATAAGTGGTACTCCAAATCTGAAGTCCAGAATATCCGAACACGCCGCTGGGATTCTTGTGTCACCTCACGCGCAGCGTGTTGTCACGTCAATTCAATGTGTGGACATGATGAATAATTTGACCGACGTATACTAGTACTGCTACTGTACTACTTACTAGTCGTATTTAGTGTCACATTTTAACCATAGGTTTAACTAACAAGTACGCACTTGAAGCCTAATCGATATATATATATATATATATATATATATATATATATATATATATATATATATATATATATATATATATATACTGCACAACATCTCCATCATCATTATCAGTACATCCTGCGCAGGTGAGTTAGGATGCACTTGATCCCAGAAAGGTATCTATCCTTCAAACCAGAGGAGTGCTTCAAACTAACAACAGTACATAATATCCAACAAAAGAGGGTCGTGCTACAGCAGCAGAATACATGGCTCAGTCTAGATATCAGTACGAATCAAGTTGTGCATATTTGCTGTTCGCATGAACCACATCGCCGCATGTCGGGTTTGCAAAAGCCATCCATCGCATGGAAGCTTGATGCCTTTCACACACTAAAGATTATCTAGCGACAAGCTGTGTCGACGAATCTCTGGATATGGTGATTCATGAAACCCATGGTATGATGTGTAAACACAGTCCCCCCTGGCGAATGGAAGTTTCATAGCACGGTAATCATCGCTGGTGATATGATCGATGATTGGTTGGATGATTGGATAATTGAGCCCAAGGAACATGGAGTGGTTGCCGAGGCTGTAAACCCACCTCCAGTTGAATACGCCTGGCCCAACGGAGCTGGGATCTTTCTCGAACACGAAGCAGCCATAGCCATCAATGTCATGAACGCCCCAAGCATTGTACTGCATGTGGTTTCATGTAATGGTTTGCTCAATTTGGAACGTGCGAATGAGCATCAAATGACCGCCATCAGCTGAACGAACGATAAACCACCACCCATCGACTGGTATGATTCCAGGTCCTGGAATCATGAAGGCCAGCGCATTTGCGTCTGCTGCAACAATTCAAATTGGAAACCAAAAGGACAAAAATAAACAATCATGTTCAGAGTATGTGTGGAATTAAGATTATTATAACAGTGACACATATCATAGACAGAGAATTGCAATGTCGTGGTCATAATCATCCCCCAAGTTAAAAAAATAAGCCAATGGCTTTCATATTCTAGCAATATGTCATGGTTTAAACATCATGTAACAATGAGAGGAAAACAGCTACGACAGAGCCTACTCATATTCTACCATAGCACTTACTACTACTGTTCTCATATCAACTCTAAGCAATAACATGCATTGTTATAAAAATCTTGGAAATGATAGTAACATATAGCAATCATGATGTTATGCTCATAATATCTATTCTAACAATCATTAGATGCCAATTATTCTCATATCAACTCTAACAATAACATGTGTGGTCATAAAAATCTAGGAAATGAGAGGAACATATAGCAATGATGTGGTTATAGACATACTATCTATTCTAAATTTGTAACAATGAACAGGCAGTCGTATTCATAAGGTAAAGATGAGATGAGATAGAACAATTACACGACGATAGATTCCACCAGTATAGGCAGCCAATCTGTGTGTCGACCGCGTAAACGATGCCATCGTGCACTATAGCATCAGACAAAAATGTTGCCTCAATAGGATTGATGATGAGCCATAACCATGTATGGCGACCGGATTCCGGATAGACTAATCCCATGTTGAACAAGGCAATGAGCTTGTAATCCATGTAGTCTTCTGATGGTGTGGGCACTTCGCAGATTACAACTTTCAGCAAACAGAGGTCGAGCCAAAAGCTTGACGCGTCTCGTGCGTAGTAGGCAGGAGTGTCCGACGGGCCGCGAGGCTCGATGGCGGCAGTATCCAACGATGGAAGGGTGATCTCTCGCTGGGTGTAGATATCCACGACACGCCACGGGCTACCGGATTGGTGGATGAGGACGATCCAGTTGGCCTTCATGCCCGCCCAGTAGTGGCCGCGCATGAAGGACAGGTGGACGGGTAGTGGTAGCATGTCGAGGGGCACCACGGCAACCTCCGTAGGATCGTCAAGTCGGTGTCTGGGCCAACTGCGAGGATCGGGCATCAGCAAGCAGGGTGTCTTGAAAAGAGCCGGCCGGTTGCAGACGAGTAGACGGTACAAAGACACCGAGCATGCGGCCAGATGGACGGTGCTGGGTAGGTCCATACGATTACAGATTTGCTCCAAGAGAACATCGGGGAGGGAATTCCAATCGCGGCTCTGCGTGTCAGTCGGTTCTGCCATTGGGGTTTTCGATGCCTGCGAGCCAGCGGGGAAGTGGATTCGGGCGGGCGAGCGAAGAAGCTTCTCCTCGTGTGGTCAAGCAGTGAGCGGGGAGATATGGTACGCGCGAGCTACCAAGGAAGATAGCGCGGGCGGGCGAGCAGTGAGCGGGGGGAAATGATGTGCGGCCGACGATGGGGAAGAGAGGAGGAAGAAGAAGAGAGGAGGAAGAAGAGCGGAAGACGGGGAAGAAAGTGCATTAAATCTCATTTCTACTACTACTACCAGGATATACCGTCCTTCTGAGTGTAAATAGTTACACCGATGACATGTGGGTCTACCACAAGAGGGACCATATGTCAGTTAATGGAGGTCAGAAGCGTGCTCTACTAGCAAACATGATGGCAGTACTGGGTAAAGCTGATTTAGTAACACCAACACACTGGTTCAGCTTATTAATTAAGTGTCCCATCTGCTGCAGCGTGTATTGTCACTTCACTGCGAAGACTAGTTGAATAGTTCTCTCTAACCGAGATGGGGAATAATGGATCACGAAGACTTCCTTTCTACATTATCCCTATGCCTCTACGCTCACTTCACTAATTTTGCTCCGTATGTAGTCACTTGTTGAAATCTCTAGAAAGACAAATACTCCGTATTTGGGAACAGAGGGAGGATTTTACTCCGTATTTGAGAACAAAGGGAGGATTTTACTCCGTATTTGGGAACAGAGGGAGTATCATCATATGGAGGGAACAGAGGAAGCTTGAAATATGAACATGTCAATGGGAGGGAGTAAGCCCCATGCATGCATGCATGCATGCAACATGCAACACTCACACGTACACATGGACGCACGCAACACTCACGCACCCATGCGGCACACAGCACACGACGCAACACACACGCTCACACTCAAGTGCTCAACCTACTCCCTACGTCTGTGAAAGACTGTACATTTAAAGATTTACACATTGACCAGGGCATAATTAACGCCCAAAAGTAGCAGACTTATGTGTGCATGCGATTGAGAGAAGAAGATTAAATGAAGGTCGTTGCATGCTGTAATTAAGGATAGACATGTAGCCTATATCTAGAGCACAAGTTGGTGCATTAGTTAATTAATATCGATTTAGATTAAAGGCTAAATGCATTGGAAGTGTAGATGTACTACACTCTTTGTTTTTTAGCCGATGTACACTCTTTGTTGGAAGACCGAGGGAGTACACGTGCATGCACTCACATACACAGCCAGGGTGGTTCGCGCGCAAGGGTTGGACTCCTATCGCGCCTGTGTAAAGTTTTGTTTAACTGATTTCTTTGCTCTGCCAACTAACAGGTGGGACCCAGAAACCAGGTGACAATTTAACCAGTCAACAAAGTGCCACGTCGACTATGTGGCTAGTCAGTAGGGTGCAATACGGTGCTCTACGATGAGCTAGTGATCGTATAATCACCGCAAAACTATATATAGTGACCGTAAAGAGCGTATTGTTACATACGTTGACCGCCAGTGTATTTTTCTCGTTTCAAATTAAGCCATATTAACCGGAAAGGGCGTAGTATGGACTAGTACTAGTACTGCTTTGATGTGTCCCGTCAACTCGCCGAACAAGGAGAAGCTTGCTTACTACGCCTCTCCCTTGCCCACGCGCGTGGTGGTTCACAGGACGAGGAGAGGGTTTTGACTACAGCGCCCTCTCCCTCTCCCTCGCCCTCGTGGTGGACGTGCAGCAGTTCAATCGGTGTCAGATTGCCAGAAGCATATTGTACTATAGTATCATCATTGTTGGACCTTCCGAAGAGGCGAAGAGCCAAGTGCAAGGTTCACACGAGTACGAACTGTTGAACCTCCCGAAGAGGCAAAGAGCCAAGCGCAAGGTTTTATAGGAGTTGTCGTCCTAGTAGGAGTGTACTACAACTATAGCGAACGATGCTACTGTATGATGCCGCCATGTCACGTATATCCAAAGTTGTGCCACCTTTTTTTCTCAAAGAGCGTGTTGGAGCCCGTGCAACAACCACACAAGTTGCACGTACACATAACACATTTACTAGTAATAAATTCTAAAGGACAAATGCCAGTATGCCACACAAGTTCATCTCCAATTCATGTGATAAATTTGTGCACGACTAGTCTACATATATTCACAGCGCTACCGTTCACAATTTACCGTACTCCACTTACACATTATAGATGGGCTACATGTCCTCCTCCAGGTTCCAGTCCCAGGTGTTCTTCATGGATGGCACGATCCATAGCGGTGGGCAACGAGAATCATTGTCGCGGCTTTCTAGTCCGGTTCCACACGATGGAGACTCATCCAAGCTGAAGCAGCATAAATCAGGGATAGCGTGTCCCAGCGGTTGTTCATCCGGCGGTGCGCACTGAGGACACAACCATGCTTCATGAACGGCAGGCCTTCCGTGTCGTGCACGGAAGGTGGCATCCACTTCACAATGGGGTAGTTGTCCCCAATGAAAAGCGAGTACTCTCCAAGAGTGTTCCTCGGCACCCACGTAGCATCATGGGGGTCGAACTCGGCGCCGTTCATCTGGTACACGCGGCATCTCAGATCTGGACACATGGTGACGTACATAGTCAAGGTCCATGCATAATAATGTTGTGCTCAAATATGGCGGTCAATAATACTGTGCAGCAAATAGTACTACTCCGGTATAGAGGAAGTAAAATAACCGGCTTATTATATATAGCCACTCTTGGCTACATGGATGAGATAGTAAGACATGGAAAAACAAAAATGGTGGCAGCTAGTGGGTTCAAGTCTTCAAGGGCCTAGCTAGCTATACGCGTCCTCCAAGGTAAAAAGTACTCCTACTAGTACGTAAGTAGAGTACTAGTACAACAATGAAAGAGAAGGCGAGAGGGTTAAAAAATGGAATACCTGGGTAGATGGTGACGGTCCGATCATGGTAGATTGTGTGACCATGTTGCACATGAGTGGTACCATGGGTAACGACTGCTAAGATAGTTGATCCCAATATGCCAAAGTCAGCTACAAGGTTCCAAGTTAGACCGAATCGCAGATGCAAATGCACATCCAGGATCGGCGATCTTATTTTGATCGCGGGATGACTGGTCCCTGCAAAATAATGGAGTACGGTTAGGGATGCAAATGATGGTTTGTGCATTCCCTTTGTAATCTCCCGTACCGTAGGATTGCAACCAGATGAAACAAGTCCCCTGGCTTGTCACCGCGCAGATGCGGCCTAGATGGTGCACGGCGTCTTCGAACGTGTAGGGGTACAAATCTACCGCCGCCAACATGCGCCAGCCTCTACCGTTACTGCCTCTTGCATTGATGGCAATCCTTATGTCGAACACCACGATGAGATAGTAATCGGCGTAGCCCCATCGCTTTGTCGGCGGGTCCGCAATTGCTATCTTCTTCAATCTCATGTAGGCATCATCATACGTATTCAAGCCCAGCCAGTCCGGAAGGCCGATCCCAATGGTGGAGAAGGGGTCTACCGGAACGGCCGCACTGCTGTGGATGTTGTGCAAAATGATGGAGGTATCCGGCCGGAGGTATGCAAGCCAATCTTCGTTGCCACCGACCCAGACCTATATATAAGACGGTGAGCAGCAGAGATATTACGGGATGGAAATGGAATAACTAAGTACTACATGATTAAACTCCATTACTGACCTGCTCATCCGACAAAATCCGACTACCTCTCAATGTCGGCAACTCTACCGGAGTCAACGTGCAACCATGGCCAGGGAGCGGTGGACTGTTCGAAGGATTGTCCCATAGAAGAACCCTCTCCTCGAGGACGCATGGAAGACCAACAAGCATGGCCTTTTCCCAAGCCTTTTTAAGCACCGTCTTGAAAAAGTTGGTGCAGGAAGCACCGAGTCTTGCGGCGGTGAGGACATTGGAGCGGCATGCGATTTCTCCCAGAGGATCATCGTCCAAGGTCTCCCAGCCCCGACGAGGAGGAGAACCGCCTGGCGAATCCATGGGAGCACCGATGAACTGCCTTCTCTTCGGGGGGAGGGGAACTGACGAGGAGGAGATAAGAGCGTAGTAACCGCAGGGCCTCGTCCCTTCCAACTGTAGATCGTTCCTTAGCGAAGGGGTGAGGCTATTATTTACTACTAGTACTAGCATTATGGGACTTTATGGGATTGCATTATACTATAAATAATAGCACTAGTAAGAAATTTTTGGCACTAGCTAGTAGTTTTTGGCGTGGATTAAGAAATTTTGGGTATGTTTTTGCTATTTTTTGTACACGCCAACTAGTGTCAAAAAACGTCTTACATTATGTGACGGAGGAGTACGTACTCGTACTATAGCAGTACTAGTACTACTTTCTCAACTAGTAGTGCGATGTACTGTACTTCTAGTATAGTGCACCAGTTTTGAACTCTTGAATCTCAGGGCCAAGGAGCTACAGTTGGAAGTGGAGGGTACTAATGTTCTCTAGAACCATCGTTGTACTATCAATGCAGGGAAAGTACGCCTACGTAGTGGCCTAGTGGGTACTCTCGGTGCTCTATTCAGCCGCTCCTCACACGTAGCTGGCCTACTCAGCCGCTCCTCTCACGCACACACTAGCAGCCTGTTTATCAGCGATGGTTACTGCGGGGGCAGAACATTTGAGTTATTTGATACAGCGAGACTAGGCTTTTTGCTTCCATTTGTGGAGGTGTAATGGATCTCGCCGAACTTTGTTAGTAGTTCCTTTATGAATGAGATGAAGCAAAGCTTTTGCCTCCGTTTCAAAAAAACACGTCAAGAGGAATTTCTTTTATAGTAGAGCCGATAATGGAGTGAAGTCCATGCGTGCAACGCCACAAACTACAGAGTAGTAGTAGAGCACTTTACGTATAGAGCCATACTGCACAGTTCCCAATGCCCCGCCAGGCTTTTCCGGCTCCTCGGGCTTAATTGGGAGGCGCTAGTTTAAATATGCTACTAGCTGATGAGGAAGCTGCAAGCGAGGTGCGGCTAGGGCGAGCACGCGAGCCACGAGATGCTGGGAAGGAAAACCCGTTCATGTGGCTAGGCTATCCAGTGCACCCAGATTGTGGTGCCGCACATCTGTTTGACTTCAAAACTCAAACTACCTGTGTAAAATATTGGCTCGCATCGAAGTTACTATTTAAAAAAAAGGCCGTCGTGCGTTCGGCCGGGATCGAACCCACAAAACGACGTATACACTCTCGCGACCACTAGTAGTACTCGTTGGAGTACAACGCAACCTAGAATCACCTTTTGTCGCTAGTAGTACATTGTTCCTTACAAGAAACCCCTAATAATGCAAGAAACCACTAATAATGCTAAGAGACTACTACCACTTGCATACGTGGCAGACTTAAGATAAGACTACCTTATCAACCATTGTACATGCTCTTACCAACCAGCCCTACCAAGAAACGACTACTCTACAAAGTGTCGTTATAGGCACGTTTCAACCCATGGCCCTGTTTGGATACATTTGTTGTCAATATAACCCTGCCATCCAAACACCACTTTGTTTAGAGTTAGTTCAGGGTTAGAATCTAACTCTAACCTCTGGCTTAGAGTATCCAAACAGGGCCCATGTCGCCCATTAAGTCAACGCCTTCTATTCGACCGGGCGTTATGACTTGTGGGACCTACATGTCAGTCTGCACAAAAAAACCCGAGTGACCTCCTACCTCCGGCCCGTCCACCTAGTCATCCTCGGCCATGGGACGTAGCTACCGCCGCCGGCAGAAGGCGAGGTCAAAACCGCCGGCGGTGCGGAGCCCATCTTGCGGCAGCCCGGATGCCAGCTCCGTCCGACGCTCGCGGCCGCTAGCTAGCCAAGATAGCTCCGTCCAGCTGCTTGTCTACAAGGTTTGCTAGCTAGATTGGCATGGTGGCGCGGCGGCTTGCTCGCGCGCGCCACGCTAAGGCCAGCCATCTGGCTCGAGCGAAGGCCAGCGCGGCAGCTTGCTCGCTCGTGAGTCACGCTCGGGCCAGCCTGCCAACCCATGCGGAGGCCAGCGCGGCGTCCGGCCCGTCCGGTGGAGCGGCGGCCAACTCGCTCATCACCGGCGCCACCGACAAACACGCATCAGTACTGTTTGAAGTAATGTTCAGGAAAAATAATGATTTGAGGGGGAATAACAGGATAGAAGGTCAGATGTGGGTCCCTCGTGTCAACGGTCAAACAAAATGTGTTGGTTTAAGTTGCCTCGTCGGCACGGACGTGTGGGCCAACCCTGTCATAAATGGGTTTAAACTAACCTAATCGGTACTCCCTCTGTCCCATAATATAAGATGTTTTTGCAAGCTAAACTAGCTTGCAAAAATGTCTTACATTGTGGAACGGAGGGAGTACTAGGTAGTAGTTTTTGGCGTGGATTAAGAAATTTTGGGTATGTTTTTGCTATTTTTTGTACAATAGATTCTTCCTAGGGCAGGTTGAAAGTGGTAGTTTTTTGTTAAAATACTCTACATATTGTAAGTAGGAGTGAAAGTTAAGCTTTGGAACCCAATAAGCAAGGCTAATTACATAGTGCATATGTGTACATGATTGAAAGTAAATATCAACCATGAGTGACTAATATCTTGATGGAAAACTCAAAACTATGGAATACTAGGAAAAAAATTGCATGGTTGGAAATACTAGCAATGTTCATGTGCGTTGCAACGAATCATAATTAGAATAATACTTATTCACAAACTTGATACAAAACACTCTAATTTTGATATACATATATCACTAGAGATATATTATGTTTCAATTAGAATATATTCCTTGGGCTGTTGATACGTCTCCAACGTATCTATAATTTACGAAGTATTCATGCTATTATATTATCCATCTTGGATGCTTAATGGGCTTTATTTTACACTTTTATATTATTTTTAGGACTAACCTATTAACCCAGAGCCCAGTGCCAGTTCCTGTTTTTTCCCTTGTTTCAGTGTTTCAAAGAAAAGGAATATCAAACGGAGTCCAAACGGAATGAAACCTTCGGGAGAGTTATTTTGGGAACGGAAGCAATCCAGAAGACTTGGAGTGTACGTAAGGGAAGCAACAAGGAAGGCAAGAGGCAGGGGGCGCCCACCCCCTGGCCGCGCCCTCCACCCTCGTGGGCCCCTCGTGGCTCCCCTTACTGACTTCTTTCGCCTATATATGTCCATATACCCTAAAAACATCAGAGAGCAGAATAGATCGGGAGTTCCGCCGCCGCAAGCCTCTATAGCCACCAAAAACCAATCGGGACCCTGTTCCAGCACCCTGCCGGAGGGGGGATCCCTCGCCGGTGGCCATCTTCATCATACCGGCGCTCTCCATGACGAGGAGGGAGTAGTTCACCCTCGGGGCTGAGGGTATGTACCAGTAGCTATGTGTTTGATCTCTCTCTCTCTCTCTCTCGTGTTCTTGAGGTGATACGATCTTGATGTATCGCGAGCTTTGCTATTATAGTTGGATCTTATGATGTTTCTCCCCCTCTACTCTCTTGTAATGGATTGAGTTTTCCCTTTCAAGTTATCTTATCGGATTGAGTCTTTAAGGATTTGAGAACACTTGATGTATGTCTTGCCGTGCTTATCTGGGGTGACAATGGGATATCACGTGATCCACTTGATGTATGTTTTGGTGATCAACTTGCGGGTTCCGCCCATGAACCTATGCATAGGGGTTGGCGCACGTTTTCGTCTTGACTCTCCGGTAGAAACTTTGGGGCACTCTTTGAAGTACTTTGTGTTGGTTTGAATAGATGAATCTGAGATTGTGTGATGCATATCGTATAATCATACCCACGGATACTTGAGGTGACATTGGAGTATCTAGGTGACATTAGGGTTTTGGTTGATTTGTGTCTTAAGGTGTTATTCTAGGACGAACTCTATGATAGATTGAACGGAAAGAATAGCTTCGTGTTATTTTACTACGGACTCTTGAATAGATAGATCAGAAAGGATAACTTTGAGGTGGTTTCGTACCCTACCATAATCTCTTCGTTTGTTCTCCGCTATTAGTGACTTTGGAGTGACTCTTTGTTGCATGTTGAGGGATAGTTATATGATCTAATTATGTTATTATTGTTGAGAGAACTTGCACTAGTGAAAGTATGAACCCTAGGCCTTGTTTCCTAGCATTGCAATACTATTTACGCTCACTTTTATCGCTTGCTACCTTGCTGTTTTTATATTTTCAGATTAAAAAAACCTATATCTACCATCCATATTGCACTTGTATCACCATCTCTTCGCCGAACTAGTGCACCTATACAATTTACCATTGTATTGGGTGTGTTGGGGACACAAGAGACTCTTTGTTATTTGGTTGCAGGGTTGTTTGAGAGAGACCATCTTCATCCTACGCCTCCCACGGATTGATAAACCTTAGGTCATCCACTTGAGGGAAATTTGCTACTGTCCTACAAACCTCTGCACTTGGAGGCCCAACAACATCTACAAGAAGAAGGTTGTGTAGTAGACATCAGCTGTTCTGGTGAGGTCACGGAGGGATGTGGTTGGTTTTATGATACTAATTATGGGTTTTTCTGCAAATTGGTAGACAAGTGGTGTGACGCCCCCAATTCAATCGTACACTAATCATGCACGCAAACGTGTACGATCAAGATCAGGGACTCATGGGTAGATATCACAACACAACTCTAAAACATAAATAAGTCATACAAGCATCATAATACAAGCCAGGGGCCTCGAGGGCTCGAATACAAGTGCTCGATCATAGACGAGTCAGCGGAAGCAACAATATTTGAGTACAGACATAAGTTAAACAAGTTTGCCTTAAGAAGGCTAGCACAAACTGGGATACAGATCGAAAGAGACGCAGGCCTCCTGCCTGGGATCCTCCTAAACTACTCCTGGTCATCGTCAGCGGCCTGCACGCAGTAGTAGGCACCTCCGGTGTAGTTGGAGTCGTCGTCGACGGTGGCGTCTGGCTCCTGGGCTCCAGCATCTGGTTGCGACAACCAAGTAGAATGGCAAGGGGGAAAAGAGGGAGAAAAGCAACCGTGAGTACTCATCCAAAGTACTCGCAAGCAAGGATCTACACTACACATGCCTGGGTATCTGTGTAAAGGGACAATATCGGTGGGCTGTACTGCAGAATGCCAGAATAAGAGGGGGATAGCTAGTCCTGTCGAAGACTACGCTTCTGGCAGCCTCCATCTTGCAGCATGTAGAAGAGAGTAGATGGTAAGTTCACCAAGTATCATCGCATAGCATAATCCTACCCGGTGATCCTCTCCTCGTCGCCCTGTTAGAGAGCGACCACCGGGTTGTATATGGCACTTGGAAGGGTGTGTTTTATTAATTATCCGGTTCTAGTTGTCATAAGGTCAAGGTACAACTCCGGGTCGTCCTTTTACTGAGGGACACGGCTATTCGAATAGTTAAACTTCCCTGCAGGGGTGCACCACATAACCCAACACGCTCGATCCCATTTGGCCGGACACACTTTCCTGGGTCATGCCCGGCCTCGGAAGATCAACACGTCGCAGCCCCACCTAGGCACAACAGAGAGGTCAGCACGCCGGTCTAAATCCTATGGCGCAGGGGTCTGGGCCCATCGCCCATTGCACACCTGCATGTTGCGTGGGCGGCCAAAAGCAGACCTAGCCTAGCAGGCGTTCCAGTCCAATCCGGCGCGCGCCGCTCAGTCGCTGACGTCACGAAGGCTTCGGCTGGTACCACGACGCCGAGTGCCCATAACTGTTCCCGCGTAGTTGGTTAGTGCGTATAGGCCAGTGGCCAGACTCAGATCAAATACCAAGATCTCGTTAAGCGTGTTATTATGAAGTAACCGCGAACGCCGACCAGGGCCAGGCCCACCTCTCTCCTAGGTGGTCTCAACCTGCCCTGTCGCTCCGCCACAAGTAACAGTCGGGGGCCGTCGCGAACCCAGGCCCACCTCTACCGGGATGGAGCCACCTTCCCCTTCAGCCCTCATCTCCGAACAATATCATAAGTAATGTAACAGTATAAAGTATATATCATATGCCCGTGATCACCTCCCGAAGTGATCACGGCCCATTAGTATAGCATGGCAGACGGATAAGAGTGTAGGGCCACTGATGGAATACTAGCATCCTATACTAAGCATGTAGGATTGCAGGTAAAGGTAACAACAATAGTAGCAAGGACAGGCTATGCATCAGGATAGGATTAACGGGAAGCAGTAACATGCTACACTACTCTAATGCAAGCAGTAGAGAGAATAATAGGAGATATCTGGTGATCAGGGGGGGCTTGCCTGGTTGCTCTGGCAAGAAGGGTTTGTCGGGATGTAGTCGATCACAGGGGGTACCGGCAGCGGTCTCGGGGTCTACCGAAAAGAAGTAACGGAGGGGAACACAATAAATAACAGAGCAATAAAAGCATCACAAAGCATAACATGGCGATACGCGGTGCTAGAGGTGATCTAACGCAGGGATAGGTAATACCGGCGAACGGGGGAAACATCCGGGAAAGTATCTCCGGTGTCGGGGATATACCCCGCGGTATGACCCGGCCGGAAGTATGACCCGGTCGGACTTGGCGCTTCATCGTGGACCCGCCGGAGGACTGACGACTCACGAGCCTGACGATTCATGGATGGCCCCGATGGCGGGTCAGATAGAAGACAAGGCCCAAGGCCCAGAAGGCCGGCTCACGTTTATGATGGGCCGGCTTAAGACGGAAGGCATGAGGAATATTTCCTTTACAAGGAAGCAAGACCCATACTTGTATCCGACTTGTAATAGAGAATAAGTTAGTTCTAATCCTACTAGGACTCTACATGTAAAGCCGCCTCTCCAACTTATATAAGGAGGGGCAGGGCACCCCAAAGAGGAACAAGAAACAATCTCTAGGGCTAGACACCGAGAGCCGGTTCCCGGCGACTCTCCCGTGATCATAATGAGACCTAGCCTCAAACAGCATGTAGGGTTGTTACCGGATGATGTTTGCCGGAGCCCGAAGCTGTCTAAATCCTCGTCTTGTGTTGCGTCTCTCGATTCCGCTCAACCCCTCTCAAGCTACCACATAGATGCGTTGGCCTCGCGACTAAGTCTTGACACTAAGGACATCTGCCGTGACAAATCCACGACAGTTGGCGCCGACCGTGGGGCCTGCGCACGGTGGTGTTGAGTTCTTGGAGGGATTTTTCCTAGGGTTCGAGAAGCTCGTGACGATCCCGATGATGCAGAGCCGGCGTTGTTCGCTGTGAAGTTTTCTGCCGTTGGCGTGGAAGGATTTACATCGTTGACCAACAGTTGGAACGGCATATACGAGATTGGATTAAGAGTTAGGGTTGTATCTGTGTACGCTGCAACACGCAACCAGGCGATTCATCGGACCGGATCAAATTTTGCTGCAAGGCCGTCAAATTTCCAAGTCGCCGAGATGGTTTCTACTATAATCTATTTGGCGAATCGGACACGCTACAAGTCCCAAGGCATCAACTATGGCTGCTTGTGATATTCTCTATGCGTGAAAACCAACATGTTCATCTACTAGAAGTACTACTTACGTAGAGGCAGTGCTATTGGAGTGCGATAGTTCATATATTTTCGAATCTTCCAATGGTTGTCGAGCGCTGCATCTACTGACCCATCAAGCCGCCACATCAAATCGGCCCGTATCCGAGTCAACCCGGCGCAACTCGCCGTCCGGTGAAAGGCCAAAAATCATCTTCCGCTTCTACTATTGGGTCACGCCATGTGTTAGGACAGATACATGCTGAATACGGCCTCTTATGTCTAATTACTCAATACATCGCATTCTAGTGAAAATTGGACGTGGCGTTTCTCTTGCATATCGGATCAATCTCTAGTTTCCAAAACTACAAGGTCAAAATTGCGGAGTGCTCAGCGCCGGCAAGCTGGGGACTCAGGCTCTGTTTCCATCCCCAAGTCATACCCGTGTCTGCTCTGGTTGGCTTCCACTTCGAGCGCCCGCCGGCCGTCTCAGCTCACTCCGAGTGCCTCCGCAACTGAGACCCGCAGCCATGCCGCCGGGTTATCCTCGCCAGCGCGTTTTGTTTCAGCTGCCGCGATCGAGCTATTGTGACTCGCCGCCCTGCTGCTCTAATCGCTGCCGTGACCATGGTTCACATCGATCATGACTTGCCTTGAGCAGCTCCCGGAGAGCCGCCCCACGACTTCCAAATTGCCGGGATCCAAAATCACCGGTTTACCAATGAGTCGCACGCTACTGTTCGGGTCTCGTTTTTATCGTAACCCGCCAAGTCGCCGCCCGTCGCCGGTTTGCCTCCGCCATCGCGTCTGCGGCCTTGCGCGAGCCGGACGTTCCAATGCTTGGCCTCCAGCACGCTGTTCTGAGCCGGCCTTGGCTTCACTTCCACCTTGAGCATGGCCCGGCCACCTTTGCTATTCAGTCACCTGCCGGTTTGCCACGAACGCCCCCATCATCGCCGGTTCACCGCGAGTTCCGCCGTAGCCACCTACAGGGGGCGTCAGCGGGCCGTAGATTCAAACTACCGCTCCATGAGCCGCCGGTGCTGCGTCGACCCGGATTTGCTGCATCGAACCGCCCCCGCTGCTTCTGTGGCCTCACCTGTCGTTCAAAAATATATCAAGGTTCAGCAATATATGAAGGAGAAGAGCTACAACAGCACCTCGTGTGGTCCTCAAGGGGGTCAGCAAAAAATCATTTGGATGCATATAGGGACCGAAGTGATAGTACTAAAGGTTATCTACAGATGCCACATACGGATCATCTGCCATACGAACAAATCAGGTGCTATTTTTTTAAACTTTTACTAGTATAATTAAGTATCATCCAAAGCTTTTTCACGGTATGCTATGCTGTACACAGGTTAATTGACTCATGGCCAAGGTATGATCCGGTCCTCGTGCGCCGGCGTCGGAGGCGACGTATACATCTGCACCGCCCGTGCCGGGTGCTTAAAGACTTGGAGAATAACCCAGAGGGTTTCTACTTGAACCGCCGGGACCATATTGAGTCGCCGACCAGCTTAAACCGCCTCTGTCGCGATGGATGGATCATCCGTTGTCCGAACAAAAAGCATCAGGTGATATCCGTCCGGTTTGTTTTCATAGCACATATTAATTTTTGTGTGAACAATTACTCTGGCCTGTAATATTTTTATGCAGGACGGCTACTAAAAGAAAAAAAGGGTGGTATTACACCGTGGAGGCATGCTCGGTTGTGCCGTGCAGCTTCACGGACACGCGTATCGCGGTCCGGTTTACATCAACGCGCCGGCCGACTCGCCCGTCTGCACCACCTTACAACGCCACGGACGACTCGCCCATCCGCCCTCGCCGTCGGTTCAAGCGTCCGCGCTGGTTTACAACGCGGAGGACAACTTGCTCGTCCGCACCGGCTTACAACGCCACGGCCGGCTCATCTGTTTGCTCCCGCGGCCGACTCGGCCGTGATTGATTTCAGCTTCACCGTGATGATCATCGACTCCGCGGTGGATAATTTCTGGCCTGACATATCAGGTGAAATCAATCCGGTAAATTTTTATATATTATATATTGTTTTCTTTAAAAAGGAGCAATTACTCTGGCTTGCGATGTTTTTGATGTAGGACAATTGTTCACTACATCAACACGACGTGGTTGACTCGCCCATCCGCGCGGCTTACCGCGCCGGCGATTGACTCGCCCGACCACACCGGTTTACAACGTCATGACCAACTCATCCGTCTGTACCACCTCTGATGCTACAGTTGTTTCTACCATCTGTCTCTCGCGGCCTGGTCTATATCAACATACCGGGCCACACCCGTCTGCGTGAGCTGATTATTGAGTATGAGCAAGTCACTGCTTGGGAAGCCCGGTTTTTCTTCCAACAAAATTGGAGGCACATTATCATGTATTATCAGCCGCCGTCTGCACTGGATGGCTCAATGGGCAGGCGCACAAGTCGCCGCCACTATAGTTTGGTTAAACTTCAAACAGCCCGGTGTTTCGCATTTTCGGACAGATGAACCCGAGGGGGAAAGTTGCGTGTTTGCTATGCTACGAATGTGTGGCGGACGAACGGGCTGCGTATCCGCATTTTCGTCTCATCGTTCTGAGCAACTTTCATGTAGAAAGTATTTTCATCTGAGCTACGGTTTATTTTATATGATTTTCTAAAGTTTTAAATCATTTTTAGAATTTATTTAATTAATTTAATTCAACATTATCCAGAATAGTGCACGCTGATGTCAGCATGACGTCAGCAGTCAACAGGGGTGTTGACTGGTCAAACTAACGTGTGGGTCCCGCATGTCATTGACTGTTAACTAACCTAACAGATTAATTAACTAAACTAAGTGATTAGGTTAATCTAATCAGGATTAATTAAGTTAATTAATTCTTTACTTAATTAATATTTTAATTAATTTTAATTATTATTTATTAATTCATTTTCTTAATTCTTTTTTTAAATTTCGTTCTGGGCGCGGGGCCCATATGTCATAGGCCCAGCGGGGCATAACGGGCGCACGGGCGCCGGGGCGTTGCGGGCGGAGCCCCGTGAGTGTGCGGGCGTGCGGGTGCTGGCCCGGGCGTGGCCAACGGGGCGGCTGGGCGACGGCGGCAAGGCGCCGGCCAGGTGAGGTGTCGGAGGTGAGGCGTGCGGCAGCGCGCGCAAGCTACAGCGGTGGAGGTGGTGGCGGGGTCGCGCGGCGGAGCAGTGGTCGGGGGCGAGGCTAAGGCGAGCAGCAGCGGCTGCAGGGAGTCCACGGCGAGGCGGGGCTCGAGCAAAGTGGACAGCAGGGTGCAGGGGTCGGGGCGGTGCGTTGGGGCCGGCCATGGCGCGGCCAGCAGGGGGGTCCGGGAGGAGCAGCAGTGCGGCGCGCGCGGAAGCTGGGGAGCGTGGCGGCGCGTCCGCGGCAGGCAGCAGGCGGAGCTGGAGCGGGGCTCGGAGTTTGTGAGGCGCGGCGCGGGAGCAGAGGAGCAGGGCACCGACGAGCACTCGGGGGTGAGCACGAGAGGGGCGGGGCCGGCGAGGTCAGTAGGCGGCAGGCGCGGGCCGGGTGCGCATGCTGGGTGCGGCCAGCGCGGGATGACCGCGGTCAGGGCGCGATGGCGGCTACGAGAGGACGCGGGGCGCGGTCGAGAGCTGCAGGGGGGCGACGGCGCCGTAGCGTGCGCGGGACAGGGGAGAGAGGAGAGGGCGTGACCCTCAGCGAGTAGTGTAGGGGAGTGGCAGTGGGGGTCGCGGAGGAGGACGAAGACGACAGGCGGCGACGGGGGAGCTCCGGGTGGATGGCGCTCGGCGACGGTGGTTCGGGGTGGCGTCGAGGTCGGTGGAGCACGTCGGGGAGGAGGCGAGGCGGTCCGGCGAGGCGACTGGGGTTGGCGACGGGGACGTGCGCCGGGGCGGCGACGGGGTGGCGTCTCCGGGCGGCGGCGTCCGCTGCCTCGATCCGATCTGGATCGAGGGAGGTGAGGGAGAGCGAGTGTGGGGAGAGTGGAGGGTGTCGGTGGTTTAGGGTTTGGCCTGGGGAGGCCATATAGGGGGCGGGGTGGGCCGGTCTGGTTGGCCGTTGGCTGGGCTAAGGCCCAGTTGGGTGTGGGTTTTGTTTTATTTTATTTTTCTTTTGTATTTTGTTTTATTTTACCTTTTGTTTTATTTTATATTTCTGTTTTACTGTTATTATTTTAGTTTCCTTTTGAATTTGGTTTTATAAACTACACCACCGGTTCCTAATTTAGTTTTAATAAGTATGCCACTGCCCCATAAGTTTTTGGCAATAAAACCAATAGTTTAATATTTTATCAATTTGAAAAGGGTAGTTAGTTAAATGTTTTGCTGCTGTTTTAAATATTTTAGTGCACTTAAACCTTTTATAAAATTATGGTTTCTCCACAATAATTACCTATGCATTATTTGGCAACACCGCAACATTTTAGTTTTAATATTTGAAAATCTTTACGGTTTGACTTTTATTTTAAGTTTGAATTTCGAATCAATTTTCAGCTAACACGAGATTAACAACAATAACCGTGGTGACATGGCATCATTAACGTGGGATTACTGTAGCCTAATTATCCGGGCGTCACAAGTGGGATGTTGGTGAGAAAAGGCAACAACTTACCTCACAGTCATTAGATGTAGATCTAATGGTCACAAACGACGGATGGCAGACACACCATCATCACCAACTTAGTCTTCTGTAGGAGTACTAGAAAGACCCGTGCATTGCACGGAACATAAAGATGCATTTTTTTATAAAACACTTGTTGTGATTGACCCATGCGAGAGTAATCCCATGTGTAAAAACTGATGATATCTCAAGAAATAGGAGATAAGGTGAAGAGGAGTGGGGCGTGGTGGTGATTGGTGGTCAGACTAAGCGAAGGCATGGGGATTGAGGACGCCGGCAGCGGCCACCAGGCCAGTTTGTTCCAGAGGCTTCCTTTTTTAATTGCTCAACAATGAGGTTGTTGGAGATAAGGATGAACGAGGGAAGGCCTTGTTTGCAAATGTGGAGACGGGTGCGGGTATCTTTTAGTTTAATTTCCATCCGTCAGATATAGATCGGACGGTCTATATTGCAAGATGGCATGCGTACCGTCATCACCAACTCGGTTTTTTATAAGAGAAGAAATATAAGTATGGAGATACAAATGTATTATCGATACTTGTTTCCGTAAACTAGCATCTACATTCTATTGAACGCCTCAGCATGTGAGGCCTTAGCACAATGACTTCTCCACTGTGTAAAACAAAGGTTTTCCCGTCGCCGATAAGGAGGGGGTGACGGCGGCGCGCTTTTTGGCTTGCTCTAGTCCTAGTAGTCATACTAGGTGGTCTAAGCACGTGTAGATTTATTCTTTTTCACGTCTCGTGTTTTGCCGTACTGCCACGACTGTTGATGAATAGACGGTAAGTTATTCACGGGGAAACCCTTGTTGAGCGTGTTTGCGAGAGAGAGAGATAGTGTGCGTGTGTGATATGTCTAGAGACTGAGGCAATGATAACAGATTCTTTGTGGCTATGTGTGTGGAGGATAGAGAGAGACATGTACATGGGGCTTTGTGTTGTGTAACGTGGAGACACATATACATAATTAGAGAGTGAGTGTGTGAGATACACATGCGGACATGGGGAGAGATGAGGATCCAGATTAATGGGTGTTTGTGCGTGTCTGTGTGTGTTTGTGCGCGCATTTGTGTGTGAGGGGGAGTGTGTGTATGTGGAGTAGAGAGACCACTAATGATGTAAACCTAGTATAAGGGAAGGGGGAATGGTGTGACATGTGTAGTAGCGGGATAGCATGGGTGCGGGCGGGGGGGCGGAATATTTGGAAGAGACATCGAGTGTGTGTGGGAGAGGGGTGTGAGAGCGAGCAAGAGAGAGAGAGAGAGAGAGAGGAAGAGAGGGGGCGAGAGAGGGGGCGTTTGTGTCCATAAATGGCGTATAGATAGGGAGACAATGTTGATGTTGTTTGAAATTGGCCTATGTACGGAGACGCAAGGGAAGCGAGTCATCGTGTGTGTGTGTGTGATAGGGACTTCATGAGAGATCTAGAATAGATGGTGTAGAGAACAATGTGCGAGATCGAGAACGATGATACATTAAGGAGCTATGGAAAGAGTCACGACATATATGTATACAGGGAGGAGCTGGGGCGGGTCCGCATGTGGGAGAGATAGAAAGAGGAGAGTGGTGCACAAGGAGACAAAGTGTGCTTGTTTGCAGTGGGGGTGGTGTGTGAGGTGAGTGTGCGAGAACCACATAACTAGGTAGATAGACGTTTGGGGGCGACGTTTTGTGTGTATGGGAAAGATACACTCTACATAGTGCGTGTGCTTGGGAAAGAGAGATGCCGGGAGACCTAGCTAGAGAGTGGGGAAGAGATGTGTGCATGCCCAAGAGACAAAGTGATAGAGACCTATATTGGGGTCCGGACTTTAGAAGAGAGAGGGGTGTTAATGTGCTCGTGTGTTGGTGTTTGGGGGAGAGAACAACTTCTCTGTGTGTGGGGGGGGCAACGAGGGGGGGGGTTGGCTTCAGATAAAGAGTGAGGTGTCTATATTTGAGGGACTTTAGCGTAATTGAGATATACATGGTCAATAGTGTGTGCACTCATGGTTGATCAATTTGTTTAACAGTTTGGACTATGAGATAACGATACTTTTGAACATGCGTGATATACCTTGATGTACCAGAATTACAAACCTAAGATTGGAATTTTGGAATTCGACTCCATCATTAGCTTTTGTAATTCATTTAAACGGAGGTACATTTTTAAGCCGGGATTTCGTGATTTCAAATTCATATATCAAACCTAGAGATATACACATACGGGCATGTTCAAACTTTATAATCATCCACTTTATTCATACACATACACATTTTTGCTTTTGTCATCATATTTAGGATAAACACATTTGGAATTTCATTTGAATTGGACCGTATGATGGTATTTTCTTGTAGTAGCTCAATGATCCATATTTGAATTGAACGGACAATCTAAGTTTCGAGTTGGAGACATTGATTTTCAAAACTTGCACTTTTTTTTGCATGCAAAACAAACAAATTCTCGGCCATGATATCATAATCGGTCGTACAAGAGCAGAATATAATTTCAGGCGCGAAAAGCTTTCAAACTTCCCGCTCACATCGAAATATCTCGCGCCCGAAAGTTTAGCCTTGCGATATCCCTGTTTTACCCCTGCCACATGAACGGAAAAGGGCTGCTTTGGTAACTCCATTGTTTTCCCCTCTTTGCCCCCAACATTCTTCCCCAGAGCCCCTCCCCTTCCCCTCCCCGACCCCCCCCCCAACCACGGCAAGCCGCCGAATCTAGTCCTCTGCCGCAGCGGTGGACCTCACACCCCGACGGATCTACCTTCCGCACCTTGGAACCCCCAACTGCCAACTCACCACTTCACCGAAGCCGCTTCAGCGACTGGCTTGTCCACCGCTCCAGATCTCCTTGACCGCCATCATGGTCCACCGCACCGGATATGCTTAGCCGACGCCCTCGTCCACCACAGTGTAGGCCCTTCACTGACTCCCTCGTCCGTCACTTCGCTGGCCCTTCATACAAGCCCTCGTCCGCCGCAACAGATCCGCCTCACCGAAAGCACTGTACAACGCGCCCGCCAAAGCCTTTGTCCACTGCACCAGACCCACTCCACGAACGCCATATTCAACTCCACCGGCCCTGCTGTACCGACGCCGCAGCCTCATCAGGTTATTTCAATTTGTACTCCATCGGGGTTTCTCTTTATCGTGCAACTGTTCACTTACCACAGATGAGCTTTCTTGTATGTCGACAGGCGCTGCAACCGTAGCACCGGAGCCGCTTCAGCGACGGCAACAGCCGGCCCAAACTCAACCGCAACACGAGCACCATCGACGATCCTTATCTATCAAATATGCCAACGATACCCATACGCCACCGAGAATCAGGTACTATTATCCAACGGCCGGCGCCTACGTTCACTTTCTTAGCATAAGGACCGCACCTTTGAATTTCTTCAGGGCATCATTCAGTTTTTCATGAGACGCGTTATTCTGATTGCACCTGTAGGGCCATACTTCTGGCAGTGAACATGTTACATGTGCTAAATTACATACCAGTGCACATATAGTTAATATGATTTAGTTTTGTCCTAAGTATTACTGTACTTCCTAGGTATCACTGCCTACTATTTTACTTCTTGCATGCTATATTTATGATAATGGTGTTGTCCTGATGCCACCTGTTGGTTCCATCAGACTACTTCATGTTCTCTATGCTTAATTGCACATCAGCAAACTAGCATGTGGTTCCGCTGGTTTTTGTTCGTTTTACCCTACATTTTCTGATGCTAGCTATTACATCACTGCTCCGAGCCTCTGTTGATTACTTTTTTGTGTGTTCTTGATCTTCCCAAGTTGCATGACTAATTTGATGCTTCTATTAATTATGGAGCTGCCAACCCCATCAAGCAAAATATTTGTTCTTTTGGGGCTGGCACCTCGAACAAGCACAAAAATAGAGGGAAGTAGATATATTGTCGTGTATGCACACACCCTTCTTTCATTAGTTTAGATGAACCATTGATGATCAATTCGAACCAGTGCATGCGATTAAAATTAATTTTACCTAAATCGAGGGTGCAGAATAAACTACAACAAGTAGATTTGCAACCACGGGATGCTGACGATATCTTCAAAGAACATTGCAACAACAGCGAGGCTTCACAGCAACATATGGTATGCCAGTGTGTTTTAGTACATGTGAAATGTAATGCGTGTGGGCTGCTTTCTTGGCTTGTGCCCTCAACCTGTAATCCTACAGAATAACAAATAGTTCAGTTGTCTGCTTTGCTGTATTGCTTGATTCGAATGCTTGTTTGTTACTTGTTACGCTATACCTGAGTTGGCCAATATATCAGCAGTGCCTGCTGTACTATCGTAAAGAAATGCATGCCTAGTTCATTTGAGTCCTTAACTTTTCCTCTGAACTTCATCACAAGACTGTCTTCGTAGTTTATATGAGGCCACACTGTTAAGTGCTTTCTTAGATTGTTTCAACTGCTTAGATGCCTTGGCAACTTAAATATAGCGGTGGTACACTCCCTTTCAACTAGGGATGTCAACTGGGTCCCGTTTAATCCCGATTAAAGTCCACTAGTGGTATGATAGTTCAAAAGAGTTTTTGTTTTTTGAGGAAAATGAACCAGGGAGCTAGCAAAAACTAACTAGATGGGACTGGCGGATGTCATTTATTTGCCACTTACATCCCTAGTTTCATCTTACCATTTTAATTTCTTTTCAGCTGATGCTGCTTCGAACCATTTAAATATAGCTTGCCATGCTCGGCAATAATTCGTATGTCGTTTACCATGTAAGCTTACTGCCTGGATCATGCGATAACTATCTCTTACTTATGTCCAGCGAAAACCTTTCAGGATGCTGTTCACACTAGGACACAATGTGCAACCCCATAATCTATTTGTGGAAGCAGTGCGCCATCCATGTTACCAGATGGTAGCAGTTCAGAGGCAACACCGCCGGGGAGCAGTCTGAGCACAGATATTATAGTTCTTGAGGCTCTACTAGAGGCAGAAAGAGATGGTGTGGCTGCCATGAATGAGGTAATCTCGATCTTGAAGCTGGAAATTATGCAATTAGCTGCACGCATTATGTAAGCAACCCAAGAATTGGAGGAAGTAAGAATGTTGCATTTGAAGACGGAGAGGTCCTGCTGCTTCTGCTATCTGAAGCCCAGGGTAATCCCAGTTCTTATTTAGATAGCAGTTGAAATTGTCATCAGATTATTGTACTTGCATGTTGTGTCATGTCTCTAAATGGATTATGTTGTAAGACCCCCTATGTTGTCCATGTGTTGTAAATGATCCAAATTTTTTAGGCGAGGTAATCCTCAGTACTTGTATGATTGACATAAGGTGAACTGTTTTTCATGTGAGCATATTGTATTGGATGAAATAACTGTTTGAATCAAAGTGTATCCAACCTACTGAATTCAAAGATCACGGCATCTCTAAATCATAATCATATATAAAGGTGGAATAAATCTTTGTTGTGGTTTTGAAGAAATAAATAACAAAACGTAGAATTATCTATGGATATTTGTAATCGAATAAAAATTGGATTTGGATTTAGTTGCCAGGGCCCAGGGCAAACGTGAATGCTAATTCTCCCAAGTTTTGAACGAAGCAGCTAAACACCCACTATCATTTGTAGGCTGCCCGAAGCAAGTGTTTGCGAGATGGAAATTACTGTCTACCCCTCACACTTGACATCCTTATCAACCGGATTTACACTGTTGTCGATAGGGGTAGACTAGTAACTTCAATCAGACGTGACACGACAGCCTCTGAGCCCATTTAGACACGGTGGGTGCCAAACGTGGGTGGCAAAACACATTTGATTCAAGCTCGTCTGAAAGACATGTGTCTCTCCCTCAATTTCCCCATTCATCCACGGTGGGCGGCAAAACAAACTCTCCTCGTCCAAAATCGATGTAGGCTAATATTTTGAATAGGGGCAGATGTGTAACTTCCCTCAGACGTGACACAACCGCCCTACCTGTCAGCCCTGTTCATACACCATGGGCGCCAACCGTGGGCGCCAAAACACCCTCTCCTCGCCCAAAATCGTTACCGGCAAATATTTGGGAGATGCGAGATTACCGTCCTATCCCCAACCGACGTGATGTCCGAAATTTTAAACGGGGGATAAGTTCGTAACTTTCCAACATTTCAGACAAGCGCGTCCCAAAGTTTGAGATCCCCCTCCCCCTCCATTTCCCCATTCATACACCGTCGGCGCCACGACAACCTCCCCACTGCGGCCAGCCTCCTCCGTCCGCCAGCCCATCCTCCAACTTGCTGGAGCCGCTACCCCTACCCCGTCGTCCACTGCAAGAGATGGACGTCTCTCATCCACGGCGCCGGACCAGGATCCTTTCATCGCGTCGTCTCGCTTCATCGGCGCCGTCGTCCACCTTGTCGTTGCTGCTCCTACGACCGCCTCGTCCACGACAACAGGATTTATCCCCCGACCCGGCTGTCTGCCATCTAAAGTCTTCTTCCCCGCCGCCGACAGCCATCGCACCCGCAGCGCCCTCAACGTATCAGCAGGGGCCTACACGGCGTCGCAAGAGAGGTGGTACTCTTCCATATGTGCTTAAGTTATTGATCTCACCCGGAAAATAGATCTTAAATTGTTTACTATACTTTTCTTGTTGTACCAAATCGTAGTGGCTAGTTGAATGCAAACATTGGTTGCGAAGTAGCTTTGTCCGGCTTGCACCTTTAGATCCGCCATGTCACGGTCACTATACTCGTAAAGCTTATGGTTTCCCCCCTTTATATTCACTACCATCATTGTAGGTGCTTCACTGCTTCGTGTCGTGCTAGCACTGCTCCTCAAGACCTCAACCCATCAAGCGAAACAACATGCCACTCATAATTCCAAAGCTTACGTGTTGAAATATGAATCTGATATGATGCTCATATTACTAAAACAGAGAACGTTTAATTGGTCACCTAATGTTCCTATATTCGTTTCGAAAAGCATGTGCGCCACCCACTGGTCCAGCTAGTTCCACTTTCCTGATTTTACTCTTGATGCTTAGGGTTTTCCCCTTTTATCTACTCTACTATGATCTGCGTAGGTGCTTTCTGTCGTACTAGCATTACTCCACCCTTCAAGCTAAACAACACAACACTCAAAATTCGAAAGCTTAGTTGTTCAAATATGATTGTGATATGATACTGATATTAGTTAAGAGACACATTTAGTTGGTTAGATAAAGGACCCACTTGAGTTTCCAAATGCATGTCGCATTTCTTTGTCACTTATTGACTGTACTTTCTTGTCCATACCAAATCTTAGTTGTTATTTCAAAGAAAACATCGGTTGCTAACTACCCTTTACGCGGTTTGCAGCTTCAGATCTGCCATCCCACTGCCACGGTCAACACTATACTCATCATGCTTACGGTTTCCCCACGATCAGCCTACGTGGTTCGTGTCGTGATAGCACTGCTCCACCCATCGAGCTAAACAAGCTTAGTTGTACAAATTCAAATCTGATATTATGCTAATATTAGTAAAACTGAGAGATGTTTAATTGGTTAGCTAAATGTTCCTACTTTAGTTTCGAAATGCATGTGAGCCACATATGGAGAGACCGGAAGGAATAGTATTTCTCTGTGCACTCTGGTTCATCATGGGTGGCGGTTCATCATGGGTGGCCAACCGACATTGTATAGAAAGACTTGTAATATCTTCAATCTGCTTGCTCTTCTGCTCTTCTTTAAGAGGATCCTCTTCTCTCGCGGTCGACTGGTCAGGTCGAGTTATTCTCCCTTAGTATAATTTGAATCTGTCAGGTCAGGTCGACTTGTTCTTCTTTACTATATGTTGAAGCTATCATCTGCGAAGTATCATCACTTCTGGAGCTCTCATATTTTGAGTAGTAGGCCACATTATATTAATGCACACAGCAAATTACAGCATGCATGGCACCTCTTAGAAGAATTGCAGAGATAGCACAAAGGGGTTTACAGGGAGGAAGTATTGGATTAGAATCACTTCTGCATTACAAAGATAATCTCACTTGTTTTTATGTTTTTATGCATGTCAGGTATTGAACATTATCAAAATGAATATGAGAATGGGCGCACGAGAGGAATATTGCGGAACAATCCACTGGCTAACAAACTTGGCATGGTGGAGGATGGCCTATCTTATTCACCCATCAAGGTGCATGCTCTAACTTGGCAAGGTTGTATTGGTCGCACATATTTTGCATCTGACCTCTTGCATTACTTCTACTTTGTTACACCATCTGCTTAGTTTAAGCATCATATATGAGTATATGCCACACCTATCCATTTTCTGTACCTATTCCATGTGTCGTCATACTATGTTTTTCTAGTCAAATGTTGTTCTTTCGTAATAGATGTCCAAAAGGAAGAGGGTGAGTGCAGATCCTCAAGGAGTACAAACTAGGTATTTGGAAAAGGTAGTGATACCTGTTAAATCAGATAGATCAGCAGCCATAGAAAACACAGGCCCAACTGTACCAGACTTTACCCCTATTCCAGTGGCCAAACCCCTATTAGAACTGTTGAGAGCCCGGCGTCAGGTACTGTCTATGATATCAATTCAAAATTTGAACTCCTAAATTTCTGCATGTGCCTTACCTTCTCTCTTGTATGAAAACTAATTTCAGATGAATCTCCTTGCTCAAAGGATCATAGGATCTCACGACAATACTGGGCTCTGCATTGCTCTTGTCAGTACCTCTTGGCCTTTGTCAGCATACTTACACTCATTGCTATTTGATTATGTAGCATCACTGTAAATGTTCGCTTCTTTATCCTCCCTTTGCTTGAAATTATAAGATCTATATTTACTCTTAGATAAATGTAGAATTAACACAATGGTTATGAAGTTTTGGATTGCTCATGTAAGTACCTGTCGTCAGGTACTCCCTCTGTATCGAATTAATAGTTGATCAATTGGATGTATTTAGAACTTAATAGTGCTAGATACATCCATTTGAGCGACAAGTAATAACGGACGGTGGTGGTATTACTGTACATGCATCGCGAGATAGTTGATTGTCTAGCATTACTCTGCATCTTATCTGCCCTGCCCTCCACTTTCTCCAAATTACATATCTACATTTACTCTTACCAAAATGTTGAATAAAGTCAATGCCACTACACACGTTGATGTCTGCATTCCTCTTGTCAGTACCTTTTGCCTTGTAACGATGTACTTAATTAATTGCTATTTGATTATGTATCATCAGTCTGCACCTGAGCTTCATTATCCTCTATTTCTTCCAATAGTATTTGATCTATATTTACTCTTTGCAAAATGTAGAATAATGGCAACGCTTATAAAGAATTTTCTTTGGGGAATTTATTGAATTATCCTTCCATCAACATGAAGAAGGGCTTTGTCCAGCCCGTGTTAACATGTAATGTAAGTTCATCCTTCTCAAGCCTTAAAACTTTGTTCTAGTATAGATTTGGATAGGCATCATTTCCTCCACTGCTGTTTACATCTGATTGGATGTTTGCAACAACTACCAGTTTTAAATTGTAGTTGTAAAAACATGTTCCTTATGCAGAACAAATCCATTTATTTGCTTATATAATTATGAAACCTGTTATGTGTCTCCTTGTTTCTCTTTCAGAGTCGTATCTCTTATGCCAGGCAGAACTTTAGGAAAGATAGTGAGCCAAACCATCTTGAGGACAGCGAGATGACCCCAAGGTCCTGTCTTGATGAAGACAGTGAGTTGAAGCTACTCACCAGCAGGTGTGAGACAACCTCTGTGCAGTCGCTGCCTCAATCAGTTCGACTTCTTCAGTCTCAACTTAAAGCGGAAAGGCTTGCTTCAGCTCAGCTCTGACTTGAAGTCAAAGATGTAATGAAGATGTCAGGGGACTGCCTTGCGCACTATGGTGCCATACAGCTAGGGATGAAGCATCTATCGTTGACACAACTGAGGTCTCATCATCTTGTACGGCTGCTTGCGGGGCCCGACCTTGCCAGGTCTAGTGCCTTCTGAAGTGCTCTCAATTTTGTATATTCTTTTGTCGGCGCGTTTATATGCACTGGTGGCTACCTTTGATGCCCAGTGTATGTAATTTGCGGTCATGTTGCGCTTTATTATCACCGGTAGCGAACTTTGATTCCCAGTGGATGTAATATGCCATAATTTCTTTATTGTATAGTCTAGGTTTATTCTTTGGTCGGTATGCTATAATTTAGGCCGGAAGGTTCAGTGGATCTCAGTGTTGTTGGTCTTCAGGCCGGCCCGTTACTCATATGGGCCAAAACGTGGGCCTATAATCATCTTGGGCCATTAGCAGGTCTAAACCTATAGTAGTTTCCCGCCTTTAACGGGCCATGGGCTACATATTTACTATAGTGACACTGGGCCTCCTACGGGCCGTAGAAACAATGGGCCTTCTAGGGTCCGTAGAAACAATGGGCCTTCTACGAGCCGTAGAAACAATGGGCCTTCTACGGGCCGTATCATCAATGAGCCTTATACGGGCCGTATGATCGATTGGCCAAACATGGGCCAAAAACAGACCGCATTATGGCTGTAAACGGGATAGAGTTGGAGTCGTCCGTTCATGGGCCGACCATAACGGGTCGTCGTTAATAGGCCGTATTTGATGACGCTATGAAAACGGCCCAACGTATTAACGGGCCACAAACGGGCCGACTGTAACCATGGGCTGAATTTGGCCCACAAGCAGAAAATGGCAGTAACGGGCTGATACGTCCATTTTGCATCATGCTTTTGTATCGATATTTATTGCATTATGGGCTGTTATTACACATTATGTCACAATACTTATGCCTATTCTCTCTTATTTTACAAGGTTTACATAAGGAGGGAGAATGCCGGCAGCTGGAATTCTGGGCTGGAAAAGGAGCAAATATTAGAGACCTATTCTGCACAACTCCAAAAGTCATGAAACTCCACGGAAGTTGTTTTTGGAAATAATAAAAAATACTAAGCGAAAAAATACCAGAGGGGCCCACACCCTGGCCACGAGGGTGAGGGGCGCGCCCTACCCCCCTGGGCGCGCCCCCCTGCCTCATGGGCCCCCTGGTGGCCCTCCGGTGCCCATCTTCTGCTATATGAAGTCTTTCGTCCGAGAAAAAATCATAAGCAAGCTTTCGGGACGAGACTCCGCCGCCACGAGGCGGAACCTTGGCGGAACCAATCTAGGGCTCTGGCGGAGCTGTTCTGCCGGGGACACTTCCCTCCGGGAGGGGAAAATCATCGCCATCGTCATCACCAACGCTCCTCTCATCGGGAGGGGGCCAATCTCCATCAACATCTTCACCAGCACCATCTCCTCTCAAATCCAATTCTTGTCTCTAAGTCTAGGATTGGTACTTGTAGGTTGCTACTAGTGTTGATTACTCCTTGTAGTTGATGCTAGTTGGTTTATTTGGTGGAAGATCATATGTTCAGATCCTATATGCATATTAATACTCCTCTGATTATGAACATGAATATGCTTTGTGAGTAGTTACGTTTGTTCCTGAGGACATGGGAGAAGTCTTGCTATTAGTAGTCATGTGAATTTGGTATTCGTTCGAAATTTTGATGAGATGTATGTTGTCTCTCCTCTAGTGGTGTTATGTGAACGTCGACTACATGACACTTCATCATTGTTTGGGCCTAGAGGAAGGCATTGGGAAGTAATAAGTAGATGATGGGTTGCTAGAGTGACAGAAGCTTAAACCCTAGTTTATGCGTTGCTTCGTAAGGGGCTGATTTGGATCCATATGTTTCATGCTATGGTTAGGTTTACCTTAATACTTCTTTTGTAGTTGCGGATGCTTGCAATAGGAGTTAATCATAAGTGGGATGCTTGTCCAAGTAAGGACAGCACCCAAGCACCGGTCCACCCACATATCAAATTATCAAAGTACCGAACGCGAACCATATGAACGTGATGAAAACTAGCTTGACGATAATTCCCATGTGTCCTCGGGAGCGCTTTCCTTTATATAAGAGTTTGTCCAGGCTTGTCTTTGCTACAAAAAGGATTGGGCCACCTTGCTGCACTTTATTTACTTTTGTTACTTGTTGCTCGTTACAAATTATCCTATCACAAAACTATCTGTTACCTACAATTTCAGTGCTTGCAGAGAATACCTTGCTGAAAACTGCTTATCATTTCCTTCTGCTCCTCGTTGGGTTCGGCACTCTTACTTATCAAAAGGACTACGATAGATCCCCTATACTTGTGGGTCATCAAGACTCTTTTCTGGCGCCGTTGCCGGGGAGTGAAGCGCCTTTGGTAGGTGGAATTTCGTAAGGAAAATTTTATATAGTGTGCTGAAATTTACTATCACTTGTTACTATGGAAAGTAATCCTCTGAGGAGCTTGTTCGGGGTATCTTCACCCCGACCAGTAGAGCAAAGAGTTGCTCCTCAACCTATTGAACCTACTGAAAATGAAAATGTGTACTTTGAAATTCCTGCGGGTATGATAGAGAAACTGCTAGCTAATCCTTTTGCAGGAGATGGAACACTACATCCTAATGAGCACCTAATATATGTGGATAAAGTTTGTGGATTATTTAAGCTTGCAGGTATGCCCGATGATGTTATGAAGAAGAAGGTCTTTCCTTTATCTTTGAAGGGAGATGCATTGACATGGTATAGGCTATGTGATGATATGGGATCATGGAACTACAAACGATTGAAATTGGAATTTCATCAGAAGTTTTATCCTATGCATCTTGTTCATCATGATCATAATTATATAATAATTTTTGGCCTCACGAAGGAGAAAGCATCGCTCAAGCTTGGGGGAGGCTTAAGTCAATGTTATATTCATGCCCCAATCATGAGCTCTCAAGAGAAATGATTATTCAAAAATTTTATGCTCGGCTTTCTGACAACAATCGCACCAATCTCGATACTTCTTGTACTGGTTCTTTTATGATGAAGACTATTGAATTCAAATGGGATTTATTGGAAAGAATTAAACGCAACTCTGAAGATTGGGACCTCGACGAAGGTAAGGAGTCAGGTATAACACCTAAGTTTGATTGTGTTAAATCTTTTACGGAGACCGATGTTTTCCGTAAATTTAGCACTAAATACGGACTTGACTCTGAGATAGTAGCTTCTTTTTGTGAATCTTTTGCTGCTCACGTTGATCTCCCTAAGGAGAAGTGGTTTAAATATCATCCTCCCATATAAGTAAAAGTAGTTGAACCTATTAAAGTTGAAGAAAAGACTATCACTTATAATGATCCTATTGTTCCTACTGCTTATGTTGAGAAACCACCTTTCCCTGTTAGAATAAAGGATCATGCCAAAGCTTCAACTGTGGTTCGTAAAGCAATATTAGAACCTATACACCTCCTGAGCAAGTTAAAGTTGAACCTAATATTGCTATTGTTAAAGATCTCTTGGCTGATAATATTGATGGGCATGTTATTTATTTCTATGATGAAACTGCTAGAACTGCTAAACCTTGTGCTAAAGATAAACATAGACCTGTGGTAGGCATGCCTGTTATTTCTGTTAAAATAGGAGACCATTGTTATCATGGCTTATGTGACATGGGTGCTAGTGCTAGTGCAATACCTATTGACTTATATAAAGAAATTATGCATGATATTGCACCTACTGAGTTAGAAGAAATTGATGTCACAATTAAGCTTGCCAATAGGGATACTATATCACCAATTGGGATTGTTAGAGATGTTGAAGTATTGTGTGGGAAAACTAAATATCCTGCTGATTTTCTTGTTCTTGGTTCCCCACAAGATAGCTTTTGTCCCATTATATTTGGTAGACCCTTCTTAAACACTGTTAATGCTAAGATCGACTGCAAAAAGGATGTTGTTACCTTTGGTCTAGGTGATATGTCTCATGAGTTTAACTTTTCTAACTTTCGTAGACAACACCGTGAAGAGGAATTGCCTAGTAAGGATGAAATTATTGGTCTTGCTTCTATTGCCGTGCCTCCTAGTGATCCTTTAGAACAATATTTGCTAGACCATGAAAATGATATGTTTATGAATGAAGAAGGGAAATAGATAAAGTATTCTTTAAACAGGGACCTATTCTTAAACACAACTTGCCTGTTGAAATCCTTGGGGATCCTCCTCCACCCAAGGGTGATCCCGTGTTTGAGCTTAAACCATTACCGGATACTCTTAAATATGCTTATCTTGATGAAAAGAAGATATATCATGTTATTATTAGTGCTAACCTTTCAGAGAAGGAGGAAGAAAAATTATTGAAAACTCTGAAGAAGCACCGTGCTGCTATTGGATATACTCTTGACGATCTTAAGGGCATTAGTCCCACTCTATGCCAACACAAAATAAATTTGGAGAAAGATGCCAAACCAGTTATTGATCACCAACGACGCCTGAATCCTAAGATGAAATAAGTGGTAAGAAAGGAAATACTAAAGCTCCTTGAGGCAGGTATAATCTATCCCGTCGCTGATAGTCAGTGGGTAAGTCATGTCCATTGTGTCCCTAAGAAGGGAGGTATTACTGTCGTGCCTAATGATATAGATGAATTGATTTCGCAAAGAATTATTACAGGTTATAGGATGGTAATTGATTTCCGCAAATTAAATAAAGCTACTAAAAAAGATCATTACCCCTTACCTTTTATTGATCAAATGCTAGAAAGATTATCCAAACATACACATTTTTTCTTTCTAGATGGTTATTCTGGTTCCTCTCAAATACCTGTGTCAGCTGATGATCAAGCTAAGACCACATTTACTTGTCCTTTCGGTACTTTTGCTTATAGACATATGCCTTTTGGTTTATGTAATGCACCTGCTACCTTTCAAAGATGCATGATGGCTGTATTCTCTGACTTTTGTGAAAAGATTTGTGAGGTTTTCATGGACGATTTCTCCGTTTATGGATCTTCTTTTGATGATTTCTTGAGCAACCTTGATCGAGTTTTGCAGAGATGTAAAGAAACAAATCTTGTCTTGAACTGGGAAAAGTGCCACTTTATGGTTAATGAAGGTATTGTCTTGGGGCACAAAATTTCTGAAAGAGGCATTGAAGTTGATAAAGCTAAAGTTGATGCTATTGAAAAGATGCCATGTCCCAAGGACATCAGAGGTATAAGAAGTTTTCTAGGTCATGCCGGTTTTTATAGGAGGTTCATTAAGGACTTCTCAAAAATTTCTCGGCCTTTGACTAATCTGTTGCAAAAAGATATACCATTTGTCTTCGATGATGATTGTGTAGAAGCATTTGAAATGCTTAAGAAAGCATTAATCTCTGCACCTATCGTTCAGCCACCTGATTGGAATTTACCCTTTGAAATTATGTGTGATGCTAGCGATTACGCTGTAGGTGTTGTTCTAGGGCAAAGAGTTGATAAGAAATTAAATGTTATTCAATATGCTAGTAAAACTCTAGACAATGCCCAGAGAAATTATGCCACTACTGAAAAAGAATTCTTAGCAGTTGTATTTGCTTGTGATAAGTTCAGACCTTATATTGTTGATTCTAAAGTAACTATTCACACTGATCATGCTGCTATTAAATATCTTATGGAAAAGAAAGATGCTAAACCTAGACTTATCAGATGGGTTCTCTTGCTACAAGAATTTGATTTGCATATTATTGATAGAAAAGGAGCTGAGAACCCCGTTGCAGACAACTTGTCTAGGTTAGAAAACATTCTTGATGACCCACTACCTATTGATGATAGCTTTCCTGATGAACAACTAAATGTCATAAATGCTTCTCGTACTATTCCATGGTACGCTGATTATGCTAATTACATTGTTGCTAAATTCATACCACCTAGTTTCACATACCAGTAAAAGAAACAGTTTTTCTATGATTTGAGACATTACTTTTGGGATGACCCACATCTTTATAAAGAAGGAGTAGATGGTGTTATTAGATGTTGTGTACCTGAGCATGAACAGGAACAGATCCTATGCAAGTGTCACTTCGAGGCTTATGGAGGACACCACGTTGGGGATAGAACTGCACATAAGGTATTGCAATCCGGTTTTATTGGCCTACTCTCTTCAAGGATGCCCGTAAGTTTGTCTTATCTTGTGATGAATGTCAAAGAATTGGTAATATTAGTAGACGTCAAGAAATGCCTATGAATTATTCACTTGTTATTGAACCATTTGATGTTTGGAGCTTTGATTATATGGGACCGTTTCCTGCCTCTAATGGATATACACATATTTTAGTTGATGTTGATTACGTTACTAAGTGGGTAGAAGCTATTCCAACTAGTAGTGCTGATCATAACACCTCTATTAAGATGCTTAAAGAAGTTATTTTTTCGAGGTTTGGAGTCCCTAGATATTTAATGACTGATGGTGGTTCACATTTTATTCATGGTGCTTTCCGTAAAATGCTTGCTAAGTATGATGCTAATCATAGAATTGCATCTCCTTATCACCCACAGTCTAGTGGTCAAGTAGAATTGAGTAACAGAGAGCTCAAATTAATTTTGCAAAAGACTGTTAATAGATCTAGAAAGAATTGGTCCAAGAAACTTGATGATGCATTATGGGCCTATAGAACTGCATATAAAAATCCTATGGGTATGTCTCCGTATAAAATGGTTTATGGAAAAGCATGTCACTTACCTCTCGAACTAAAACATAAGGCCTATTGGGCCATTAAAGAGCTCAATTATGATTTCAAACTTGCCGGTGAGAAGAGGCTATTTGACATTAGCTCACTTGATGAATGGAGAACCCAAGGCTATGAGAATGCCAAGTTGTTTAAAGAGAAAGTTAAAAGATGGCATGACAAAAGAATACAAAAGCGTGAGTTTAATGTAGGTGATTATGTATTATTATACAACTCTCGTTTAAGATTTTTTGCAGGAAAACTTCTCTCTAAATGGGAAGGTCCTTACGTTATCGAGGAGGTCTATCGTTTTGGTGCCATAAAAATCAACAACTTCGAAGGCACAAATCCGAAGGTGGTGAACGGTCAAAGAATCAAACATTATATCTCAGGTAATCCTATAAATGTTGAAACTAATGTTATTGAAACCGTAACCCCGGAGGAATACATAAGGGACACTTTTCAGAACGTTTCAGACTCCAAAAAGGAATAGGTATGTGGTACGGTAACTAAAACGACTCCAAAACAGTTCTAATGGAAATTTTTCTCCGTTTTGGAATATTTAGAAAAATAGAAAAATAAGAAGCAGTCTGGGAAGGACACGAGGCCTCCACGAGGGTGGAGGGCGTGCCCTACTCCCCTGGGCGCGCCCTCCTACCTCGTGGGCACCTCGTGTGCTCTCCGGACTCCGTTTTCTTGCACGATACGTATTTTGCTCGGTATAAATTCATTATATATTCTCCCGAAGGTTTTGACTCCTGTATCACGCCAATATCCTCTGTTCTTGTTTCGAGCTGTTTTTTGTCAAGGTTGTCAAGGCCAGGCATCATGTCGTCCCCCTCCTCCAACAATGGTGACAACGATGCTTGGCTAATGAAGATAGAGCTGAAGAGGGAAGAACACATGGAGATCAACAAGGATGAAGGGATCAAGAAGGCCACGGAGGACCAAGCTCCGGCAGCAGAAGACATCCTTCAACTTGATCACAATCTTCTTACCCCAACTGAGATCAAAGCTTTCAAGATGATTGAGTTAGCTCGTATACAAAACAAGTATCTCACACGTGAAAATATTTTGTTGAAGGAGCATATCACCGCACTCAAGGGCATTATCCGCAAGCTGGAGGATCTCTTACGCTCGATGTGCGACTATCCATCATCACCTCCACCTTCTTCACCAGCAAAGGAGATATAATCACATGGGTATGGGCACTCCCCTTGGCAACTGCCAAGCTTGGGGGAGGTGCCCCGGTATCATATCACCATCACACTCCTATCTTTACCGTTTTTCTTAGTTCGATCCTTTTAGTAATATCTTGATCTAGTAGAATAAAGTTTTTGGTATGATCTAGTTTTGAGTTTTGCTTTATGATCCCTCTATGTAATTGAGTCTGTGAGCTATATAATAAAGATTAGTGTTGAGTCAAGGGCTTGATTATTTTGCTATGATCTTGAGGGAATAAAAGAAAAGAGAAAGAATAAAAAGAAACAAAGAGATCATATTGATCTTATGGAGAGTAATGACTTCACATAGAAAGAGTATGATGATTAAAAGTTGTTGAGAGTTGACAAACATAGCTTTGGTCATCGTTGCAATTAATAGGAAGTAATAAATAAAGAGAGGTTTCACATATAAATATACTATCTTGGACATCTTTTATGATTGTGAGCACTCATTAAAATATGACATGCTAAAGAGTTGATGTTGGACAAGGAAGACAACGTAATGGGTTATGATTTCTTATATCTGAAATAAAGTATATTGTCATGGATCATCCAACATGTTGAGCTTGCCTTTCCCCCTCATCCTAGTCAAATTCTTTGCACCAAGTAGAGATACTACTTGTGCTTCCAAATACCCTTAAACCCAGTTTTGCCATAAGAGTCCACCATATCTACCTATGGATTGAGTAAGATCCTTCAAGTAAGTTGTCATCGGTGCAAGCAATAAAAATTGCTCTCTAAATATGTATGATTGATTAGTGTGGAGGAAATAAGCTTTATACGATCTTGTGATGTGGAAGAAATAAAAGCGACGGACTGCATAATAAAGGTCCATATCACAAGTGGCAATATAAAGTGACGTTCTTTCGCATTAAGATTTTGTGCATCCAACCATAAAAGTGCATGGCAACCTCTGCCTCCCTCTGCGAAGGGCCTATCTTTTACTTTTATCTTCTACCTTATGCAAGAGTCATGGTGATTTTCACCTTTCCTTTTTACATTTTATCCTTTGGCAAGCACAGTGTGTTGGAAAGATCCTGATATATATATCTAATTGGATGTAAGTTAGCATGAACTATTATTGTTGACATTACCCTTGAGGTAAAAGGTTGGGAGGCAAAACTATAAGCCCCTATCTTTCTCTGTGTCCGGTTAAAACTCCGTAACCACAAGTATTGCGTGAGTGTTAGCAATTGTGAAAGACTAAATGATAGTTGAGTATGTGGACTTGCTGAAAAGCTCTGACATAGACTCTTTCTGATGTTATGATAAATTGCAATTGCTTCAATGACTGAGATTATAGTTTGTTGGTTCTCAATGAAGTTTCTGATTCATACTTGACATTGTGAATAGATTATTACTTGAGCATAAGAAATCATATGGCAATATCCATATATGTTGCTGTTATAAGAATGATCATGATGCCCTCATGTCCGTATTTTATTTTATCGACACCTCTACCTCTAAACATGTGGACATATTTATCGTTATCGGCTTCCGCTTGAGGACAAGCGAGGTCTAAGCTTGGGGGAGTTGATATGTTCATTTTGCATCATGCTTTTATATTGATATTTATTGCATTATGGGTTATTATTACACATTATGTCACAATGCTTATGCCTATTCTCTCTTATTTTACAAGGTTTACATAAGGAGGGAGAATGCCGGCAGCTGGAATTCTGGGCTGGAAAAGGAGCAAATATTAGAGACCTATTCTGCACAACTCCAAAAGTCCTGAAACTCCACGGAAGTTGTTTTTGGAAATAATAAAAAATACTGAGTGAAGAAAATACCAGAGGGGGCCCACACCCTGGCCACGAGGGTGGGGCGCGCCCTACCCCCCGGGCACGCCCCCCTGCCTCGTGGGCCCCCTGGTGGCCCTTCGGTGCCCATCTTCTGCTATATGAAGTCTTTCATCCGAGAAAAATCATAAGCAAGCTTTCGGGACGAGACTCCGCCGCCACGAGGCGGAACCTTGGCAGAACCAATCTAGGGCTCTGGCGGAGCTATTCTGCCGGGGACACTTCCCTCCGGGAGGGGGAAATCATCGCCATCGTCATCACCAACGCTCCTCTCATCGGGAGGGGGCCAATCTCCATCAACATCTTCACCAGCACCATCTCCTCTCAAACCCTAGTTCATCTCTTGTATCCAATTCTTGTCTCTAAGTCTAGGATTGGTACTTGTAGGTTGCTACTAGTGTTGATTACTCCTTGTAGTTGATGCTAGTTGGTTTATTTGGTGGAAGATCATATGTTCAGATCCTATATGCATATTAATACTCCTCTGATTATGAACATGAATATGCTTTGTGAGTAGTTACGTTTGTTCCTGAGGACATGGGAGAAGTCTTGCTATTAGTAGTCATGTGAATTTGGTATTCGTTCGAAATTTTGATGAGATATATGTTGTCTCTCCTCTAGTGGTGTTATGTGAACATCGACTACATGACACTTCACCATTGTTTGGGCCTAGAGGAAGGCATTGGGAAGTAATAAGTAGATGATGGGTTGCTAGAGTGACAGAAGCTTAAACCCTAGTTTATGCGTTGCTTCGTAAGGGGCTGATTTGGATCCATATGTTTCATGCTATGGTTAGGTTTACCTTAATACTTCTTTTGTAGTTGCGGATGCTTGCAATAGGAGTTAATCATAAGTGGGATGCTTGTCCAAGTAAGGACAGCACCCAAGCACCGGTCCACCCACATATCAAATTATCAAAGTACCGAACGCGAACCATATGAACGTGATGAAAACTAGCTTGACGATAATTCCCATGTGTCCTCGGGAGCGCTTTCCTTTATATAAGAGTTCGTCCAGGCTTGTCCTTTGCTGCAAAAAGGATTGGGCCACCTTGCTGTACTTTATTTACTTTTGTTACTTGTTGCTCGTTACAAATTATCCTATCACAAAACTATCTGTTACCTACAATTTCAGTGCTTGCAGAGAATACCTTGCTGAAAACCGCTTATCATTTCCTTCTGCTCCTCGTTGGGTTCGACACTCTTACTTATCGAAAGGACTATGATAGATCCCCTATACTTGTGGGTCATCACGGGCTGTAAGTAACCGAATGCTGGAAATGAGCCCAAGAATAAATGGGCCCTGAGAAAGCCGAAAAATAACATAGGCTGCAAACGGCCCAATGGATTAATGGGCTGTTAATGGGTATAAAGTGATACACTGTTCATTACAGGCCAGTTTCACCATGGGCCGTTAATGGGCCAAGAGTTAAAAAGGGCCTCATATGGGCCGAAAGACATCATGGGCCATACATGGGCCGGAACTTAAAATGGGTTGGAATCATATTGGACGGCCTAGATGACGCTACTGGGCCTAATTCGGATAGGTCGTAACGGACCCTGGGTTAGCGGGCTGTAAATGGGCTATATGCGAACAGGCCATTAATAGGCTTTCCGTGGGCCGGCCCGCCACCTTTTGACCAAGTCAAACGGGCCGACCTTTTCACAGGAATGGGCCTCTGTTCGGCCATGCCACGTGTCGACGTATCATAGGCGCCTTCGGTCCAATGAGTGGATGACATCTGTCCCAACGGTGAGCCGGCACGTGTTTCCTCCACCCAATGATGATTTTACACGTGGAAAATCCCCATTGGTCGGGGCTGTTAGCGGGTTATCGGATCCAAAACCGTACCCGATAGCTTAACGGCGTTCCGTTACGGTGGATGCCATGTGTCAGTCACCCTTGACGAAAGCACTTCTGTGACGCGCGATTTATCGTCATGGAAGTGGACACTTCTGTGATGATAATTTTGGTAATGTCATGGAACACTTCTACGACAGCACAGGTATGACTATCTTGATTCTGTCATAAAATCGTCATGGATGTACATGCATGACAAAAAACGCGACCTACTATGACAAACACGTATCATCACGGAAGTGTATTTTTTTGTAGTGAAGTCTAGGGGGCCCACGAGGAGCCCACAAGGACGGAGGGCGCGCCCTAGGGGGGTGGGGGCGGCCTCCACCCTTGTGGTGGCCTCGGGACTCTTCTCCGATTTATTTTCATTCCAGTATTTTTTATATTTTCCAAAAATATTCTCTGTAAATTTTCAGGTCAATTGGACTCCGTTTGATATTCCTTTTCTGCAAAACTCAAAAGCAAGGAAAAAATAGAAACTAGAATTGGGCTCTAGGTTAATAGGTCCCAAAAATCATATAAAATAGCATATAAATGCATATAAAACATCCAAGATAGATAATATAATAGCATGAAACAATCAAAGAATATAGATACGTTGGAGACGTATCAGTAATCTGCGTTGGTATTTCCCCAAAGAGGAGAGGATGATGCACCACAACAGAGGTAAGTATTTCCCTCCTTTATGAAACCAAGGTTATCAATCCAGTAGGAGCCAAGTAACACTATGTAAGCAGCACCTGCACACAAACAACAAAAACTTGTAACCCAACGCGTAAGTTGAGATAGATTAAATTGTATAGGTTTTGATAAATAGATCTAACAAAAAAAGAAAGAAAGAAAAATTGCAGCAAGGTATTTTGGATTTAATATATGATAGGAAATAAACTCACATGTCTCTAATATATGTCATCTCTCTTTAATATATGATAGGAAAAATTGCAGCAAGTCTTTTTTAATATATGTCATGTCTCTTTCTGTCACTGAGATTGAGCACCGCAAGATCGAACCCATCACAAAGCACCTCTTCCCATGGCAAGAATAATCAATTCTAGTTGACCAAACCAACCAAAATTTCGGAGAAGAAATACAAGGCTATAACAATCATGCATAAAAGAGTTCAGCAAAGACTCAAATAATATTCATGATAGAACTGATCATAAACTCACAATTCATCGGATCCCAACAAACACACCGCAAAAAAGAGTTACATCAAATAGATCTCCAAGAACATCGAGGAGAAAATTGTATTGAAGATCAAAAAGAGAGAAGAAGCCATCTACCTACTAACTATGGCCCCTTAGGTATGTGGTAAACTACTCATGCATCATCGGAGGGGCGGCAAGGATGATGAAGAACCCCTCCGTGATCAAAGAAAGACTGGTGGTAGGAGCTAGAAAAGTACTGAGAGCAAGTGCAAGCCACCCGGTGAGGAACTTGTCATGAGTTGCTCCCTTCATTGCTTTGATCGTCTTGCAGAATTCGGTGACCATGGGGTGCTTTGGGGGCCTAGTGTGCCCGAACATCTCATCGAATACCTTCACCGCTTCCTTTTGAACAACATATTTGAGGCGTGGCCCTCTGTCCGGTAAACATAAAATTCTATGCACACTAGCAGCATCAATTGGAATCGTGCCCCTTCCTGGAAAGACCAAAGAAGTCCGGAATGCTTCATTTATGTGTTCAGCAACAAACAAGGACACATTGATCTTCGACAGCAAAGTAGGCTCCAACACATACCCGTAGCAGCGCGGACTCGGAGAAAGACTGGTGGTAGGAGCTAGAAAAGTACTGAAAGCAAGTGCAAGCCACCCGATGAGGAACTTGGCATCAGTTGCTCCCTTCATTGCTTTGATCGTCTTGCAGAATTCGGTGACCATGGGGTGCTTTGGGGGCCCGGTGTGCCCGGACATCTCATTGAATACCTTCACTGCTTCCTTTTCAGCAACATATTTGAGACGTGGCCCTCTGTCCGGTAAACCGAAATTTCTGTGCACACTAGCAGCATCAACTGGAATCGTGCCCCTTCCTGGAAAAACCAAAGAAGAACTCCATGGGTCATACGACTACACCAGAAATTTGGTCAAATCTGCAGGCAATGTGTCAGCCAAGTTCACCAAGCCTCCTAACATCTTCTCGTACAGGAAAGTCCTCTGAACAGGCGCCAAATCCATATTCATCTTCACAAACCTCCCTCATGAGGCCCTGATCCTCCCAGCCTATGAACGTCGTTGGGGAACATTTCCTTCATCTCCAACTTCAATCTCCCGAGGAAAAAAACAACAAAAAGGGACGAAAAATGAAAAATTAAAAAAATGTCATCTACATACAGGTTTTTGTGCAACTAAATATAAACTGGGTGCCAAGTATAGTTCACACATAGGTCATATGACAAAGAAAACTTTGCTTATTCTGAATGCAAACTTCACCGAAAAAGACTTTCACATTCGACATAGTATGTAAGGATGTTCAACAAATTGCTATGGACGGTACAAAACTACTGTACGTAAGGCGATGCAGATAAAACCATTACCAAAAGTTATGAGCTGGGTAAAAAACTTTCATAAAAGGTACTACCACCTAAACAAAATTGATGTGCAACAACAAAGGGGAGAGGTTCCAACTAGTAGCAGTACAATGTGCAACTGTAAAATACAAAAAAATAACAAGATTCAAATTGAGGTACCTCAACGGTTGCCGCAAAGGAGGAGGCGTCAGCTTTCACTCTCCGTTTTGCACGCTTTACAAGATGGAATTGATCACCATCCACTGCCTACAAAGCATGACACATATGCAAAACATAATCAAGAGAAACTAATGGGGAGGGTACAACATATATGCTAGAAACTGTTTGCATATACTCAAAAGGACCCATACTAAAAAAATCCATACATTGCCTTCAAGTACAAAAAAGTTGTTTAGCTTGTGCTAAAAATCCTTACCTCGACTTCCTCACCATCATCAGGATCAACAGAACTACACAAGACCCGCTCAACAGCCCTTTTCTCGTTCCGCCGATTAGCCTGGGGTACATTCCTCTGCATGGTACAAGAAACAGAACCAATATCAAGAGAATGAAAAAAAATCAGCACATATATAAGATCATGCTTGTTCAAGCCTTTGGCCAAAAAAATACCTCTCCTCCACTTCCACCGGCATCTCCCTCTTCAACCATTTTCACTGCAAAAAAAAACAGGTTGCACACATGTGAAAAACTTATTTGCACATATAATTTATTCTTGTTACACAGTTAAGAAATGTGGTTGCACACACATAAAAAAATGAACACAGTAAACAGACAGGAAATAAACCAATTCAAAAGTTTGAATATGAGTTCCCCCATTATTAGACAACTGCATTTGGTTTTGTGTGCAACTCTTACATATATGACTGCCAACTAGATACTACACAGTTTGCAACAACAAAAATATTGTTTGCATTTGTGTGCAACTCTTACATATGGAACTGCCAACTGGATAGTGCTAAGTTTCTGAATAAACAGACATAATAAAAGAACAAATGATCATTAAAAAACTCTGGAAAACTCTATGTATTTCTCTATCCCTCAAATTGTAGAAGTGGATATGGTTTAGGTAAGCTACAACAATAGGGCAAAACTAAAAAATGTCCAAGTTGCACACATAACAAGTCCAAGTAGCACACACACCCATGTAGAATTGCATATTACACCATTTTGAAAATGTTAGTTCCCCAAAGCAGGGATGAGCCAACTACATTTGGGTTCATGTGCAACTCTTAGATCTATAACTGCCAACTGGATACTCATCGATTTGCAAGTCAGCAGGAAAAATAAAAAACCAACATAAATCAACCTAAATTAACTTGCAACGTTTACAATACTGATTTATCTACCAATTCAAGTTGCAACAATACCTAGGGTTTGTGGGAAACTAGAAAATCAACCTAATCCATATGTTGGGCTAGGTTTGGCAAAATCATCAAAAATCAACCTAACTGTACGTGCATGGTCTGGATGCGCCTACATGGAAACGGGATCTAAAAGCCAAAAATCGCACACCAGAATCACCGCGAAAATGGCAAGGAATCACACATGCGCGCTCCCGTGCATCTCCAAACACGACCGCGAAATCTCACCGTCTCTCAATGTCGCCACGGGAATAGCCACTTCCCCGTCGATGGTCACTAGGAAGGATGGGGAAAACGGTCACAGCTGCGGGGACCCGCCGAGGGGAGAAGGCAGGTGGCGATCGTACCTGAGCCGGCGACGAGCAGCGGAAGCCGTCCCCCGCTACGCCTCCACCTTCCTGCGCCCCACATCAGCGGCGGTTGCGGTGGCGAGCCTCAGGTGAATCCTCGGTGAATCTCGTGAGGACAAGAGGAGGAAAAGGGGTGAGCGTCGATGTGTGGAGGTGGGAGGGGAGTGGCACGAAATTCGAAACTACCGATACCCACTACTTGTCGTCGTGCGTCGCCGTCCGCGCGCTCCAGGGTGTATGACATGTGAGGTCCACCACAAAAACTGCTAGACGCGTGACGCGAGGCTGGGGGGGGACGGGACCAGGGAACAGCTGGCAATCACGGCCGCACAATCCGTCTCGATTGAGCGATGCGTGGCTGGCCGCCCGAGACGTGAAACGAGCACGCGTGCACGATTGTGTATTTCTGTAATACTAGGACAATGCCCGTGCGTTGCTACGGGAGAGCATAATTTTACGACATAACTTATTGTGTGATTGTGTTTTTTTTGTCAAGAGGTTGGCAACTATGAAACAAAAATTCTCTCTCTCTCGGCCTGATGCTCCATCATCATCCATGAGTTTTGTTCTAGTTCAGACAAGTCCCTGAAAAAGTCCACGTTGCCTCATGTCGCATATTATCACATCCAATAGTGCCCAGTTCGGCATTCTAATTCATAATTCGAGTTCAATATGATTCAACAGAAGCTAATTAAAAGAAAATGTCATGTTCGAACCATATGAACTACAAAATACAATTTAGATACAAAATATAGAAACAAATTAATATTGATCTACAAATTGACATATCTTCCCTGCACGAGGGAATCCCCACCGCGCAATAATGAAGTCAATTTTACAGCCATAAGCGCCCCTTCTAATAAATGTGAATGGAAGAGAAAATGGTTGATTATTTCTTACCTATGTTGCTACGGATGACAAATCTAGCAGATGAATCAAACAATGATCAAGTGAAATGGATAACGTTAATGAATCCTTTAAGAATGAAAAATATGATATGACCTTTGATATTTGCCTTTCAAGGTTGGTGTAGGTATGGCACACATTGTGCAGGAGCACCACGAGGGTGGTGTGCTCGGTCGGCAAGTGCGTCAAGAGCTCACTGTTGTAAAGCTTGAGCATGGCTGTGGAAATCTTCAGTAGGAAATGATCAAAGTTTAAGATCGCGGGCGAAAGCATTTCGCGGCTGACTCCTCCAAACGCTACGGCCCGCTATAGCGGGCGATCGCGGCCGCTATGCCATTTAGCGGCAACAGTACAAGTGCATGTTTGTCTAGAAAAATAGAGTATTTTCAGCAGAAAAACAGAGTAATTTCAGTATAAATTCGAAGAGTAATTTCAGCAGATAAACAGAGTAATTTCAGTATGCCCCGCGATTGCCTGATTAGCGCCAGATCGCGTTTTTTAAGGCATAGTGTCGCGGGAAGCCTACCAGCCAACGATTACGCCGCGATCGCGGAAATGATATCAACAGTATGATCTATCTGCAACAGCCGTAACAGTACCTATGATTGTGGTTAGATCTTCAATTTCGTGCCATAGTTACTGATAGCGAGCCATCCTTTCTAACCCGCAGAAGTACCACTTGAAGCCGATTGCATAAAATCCAGGATTGGGTGTTGTAAAGTACAACTTTGTCGTTGGCAGAAGCAAAGCCACATGTTAGTATACATGTATTCTTCATATTCAGATTTCACAAATACTATCAATCTTTTGAGATTTGATCATGCAAATAGTATCCAGATGCGTACTAAAACTAAAAAAGATCCTGAAATCATCTGACAAAAATCCCCAAGCATTACATCTTTTCAGCATCCACAATTCAAGATCGACTAAACAAACTCTTCTAAAGGATAAGAATTCTATAAAACCAAAACATCATATTTCTCATAGATCTGAAAGAAGAAGAAAAAGAAAAGACCAACAAGTGCAGATTGGAACGAGAGAATAAGCTCACCTGGACATGATGCCATTGAGCGTATAGTTGCTCATCTCTTGCTCGACCACCTCCTTTCTTATTATTGTGGTGTGGCGCTCCAGCTTCACCGTACTAGTCCTGCTGCGTGAGCCATCCGCGATCCAGCACCGCCCTGCCGCCACTGCACGCGCTCCATCGACACCTTGTTCTTCTCATCATGTAGTCTCTTCGTCGCTTGCCATGCAAAATTAGCATCGCGTTCTCCTCGAGCAGCACGCTCAATGGTGGCTTTTTTTGCGCATACCCATGATCTATGTCGCCGCCGCCATGTGATCTTCGACGACGTTGACGCAGCTCTCGTGGTCCTCATGGTGCACCGAGCGCGCACGAGGCGACTCGCCAGCACGTCCATGGCCTTATTTGTGCGGTAGTCCTGCAAGGCGGCCACGTATGCGTCGAGTCTTGCGGGTCGGCGTTTGGAGAGATGTGGCGGAGGGCGACGTCCGCGGCTCCAAGGCCATGATCCCCCCGCGCCGCGCTTTGTGAGGTTGAGCTGCGCATGAGGCTGAGTAATCGAGTGTTGTAAGGGCTGAGGCATTCAACTTTTTGCGAGATTAAAGGGGCGAGGGGATTCCGATCAGATCATGTGAAATGCAAAATCGGGGGGATTGAGTGGATTGCGAGATTAAAGGGTTGAGAGGATCGCGAGATTAAAGGGGCGAGAGGATTGCGAGATCAAATTTTCGTCTTGGGAGGAAAGTGATCGGTATTTGCTGGGTTTTTTATCGTCATTTATTAGCTTGCCAAATCATGTGAAATAGAAAATCGGGAGGGTGGAGCGTACGTAAGGAGGGGTGGAAGAAAAGGTTGGACGAAAGATTTGACGTAAGAGGGGAGAGGGAACCTTAGGTTTTTTTTAGATAGTAGAGAAGAGAAGAGATAGAGATAGAGAAATCAGGGTGTTATTGAATTCTTTCTAAACAAACAGAACTTATACGTCCGTGGGATTTCCCCCCGTGGCGCGTTTGAGAAAACAGCGAGCAAAAACCATCGAAAATCAAGTGCCTAAAAACCCAAGACCCACCCACAGTGACACGCCACCCATCCCGGAAAATCCCCCACCGGTCCATCACATCACATCACCGAGCTCACCACCGCCGGCAGCCCACCCACCGAGTTGACCCCACAAAACCCCAGCTCGAGCACCCGGAGCCATGGCCCTCCTCGCCACGACCCCACTCCTCGCGCCGCTCGCCCTCTCCCCGGCCCCGATCTCCGCCTCCCAGAGCTCCCTCCTCTTCCTGCGCGCCCCCGCCCCAGCCCTCCTCTCGCTCCGCTCCGCCTCCCCCGGCGCCCGCCTCCTCGCGGCCGTTGCGTCCAAGGAGCCCGAGCTCGGCGGCGGCGGATCGGGAGGCGGTGACGGCGCAGGATCTGGGGGCGGAGGCGGCGGTGGAAGTGACCCGCAGGGGGGCGGGGACGAGGGGGAGGACGAGAAGATGGGTGAGGGGCTCTCCATGTCGCAGAAGCTCACCCTCGCCTACGCCGCGCTCGTCGGAGGTAACGAGCGCCACCTCCTTTCTTCGTAGCGAACTAGCGATAGATGCAGATGCGTTGGGTTTGAGTAAAGTATAGTATTCATGTGCGAATTTTGGCTCTTCTTTATCAGTATAACCGTTATTGTCCGCGTGATCCTGCTGATGCGGAAGTCTGATTCACGTAGAAGGTCAAATGGCAGACTGGACTCTGTCATCCTGGCATTTTAGCTGATGGCCAGTGGATTATCCCCAGTTTGTTAAACCACTCTTATTTCATGGCTGCATTTTACGCAAGATTACACCTTTTATGTATTTGATAATCAAGGTAATGTACTAATGTAGTAGTCTTTAGTCTGTAGTTGCTTTTGGGTTGTATATCAGGGGTGTAAGTCTGTTCTGTTATCAGTTGATAATGGAACCCAATCCAGTTTTGGATCGCATGAAAAAAATGTCAGGGGTGTAAGTGATGATGCTCCCAGTATTGTGTAAGACTCCATTTCCTTAATGAAAATGGGCCCAAGACGCCCCTCTTATTGAAAATAATAATAATAATCAAGGTAATGGAATTATTTGACGAAACAGTGATTAAGATTGGCATGCCAACTGTAGTAACCAGTAAGCAGGCTCGCCAACACTCGCTTGATTACTCTGTTCCTCCTTTAATTATAGCAACAATAAAACTTGGATTTGGTCAGCAAATTTGCAAAGATAGAAATTGGGTTCTTTTATACGTGTCATAGGATGCTCTTCTGGCTTTATAGTATGGACTGTCAGGTGCCCTCACTTAAAGGCTTAAGAACAAAGCACAGTGTAGGCTATCACGAGCATCCAGATCCAGATCAGAAAGAAGTGGTTGGCTTTATTCAACAGAGGGGTATTTCTTATTCATAATAACAGAGCTGTGTCTGATGTCTTTGGCATTTAGATTTATTTATTTTTTGTGGAGAAGGTCATTTGGCAGCTTGGGCTGTACTTTGCCGCAATTGTTTGAGCGCTTAACTCTCCCTTTATGGTGTTGTTTATGGACCCTGCTGTGGGAATGTGTGTGCATATCGGAGTCAAATTCCTTAGCAAGTGGCTGTTTATTACTCAGTGGGGTTATTGTGGCATTTGAACTTGTGACTACTAGATCCCCCCTCCCCCCATTTTGTTACCTTTTTGTCCTTGAGAGTTAAGCTAAATGAATAATGTGATGGTACAACAGTTAAAATTGACTTGGCGATTGCATAAACTAGTAGGCAGGCTCATCAGCACTTCTTGGTTACTCAACTTCTCCTTTTATCAGAGCGAAAATAGAACTGGGCCGTGCTTAGGAAATTGTATGTATTGACATGTATGCCTTTCTGTGTGTCTCAGAATGCTCTTCTTGTCCATAGTGCTAAGTGCCTACTTCCTTAATTAAATGCTTACAAATAAGCACAGTGTAGGATATCTCTCCTAAGAAGTAGGATATCATGAACACCCAGATACCAGAAAAGCTGGAAGTGGTTGGCTTTATACAACACACGTGTATTTTTATTCATAACAGAGCTCTAGTGTTATCTTAGTATCCGATACCTTTGTTATGTCTGTTGAACTAGCATAGGGCTAAATACCCCTGACATTATTTTAGCTCCATCAACCATCTTATAAAACTATGAGGTTATGCAACCTTTTACAGCATTATGACTGAAAGTACACTGATATACGCTGAAAATATTGACTGTTCTTGGGAAGTTGCAACATTTACAACATCTGATCGTTGTGCTCCTAACTTCTGTAGCTGGTGGAGTAATGGGTTACATGAAGAGCGGAAGTCAGAAATCACTGGCTGCAGGAGGCATATCAGCCCTGGTGCTGTTCTTCGTTCACACTCAACTCCCAGTGAGACCAGTCTTTGCGTCGGCGATCGGGTTAGGTATGTACTACTGTATGTAGTATTCCTTCATAGGGCATGTTTTGTATGGTCCTTGTCATTTTTGCTTGGGAATTGCATCGACCTAGATTCCTCTCCTCACGGTTGATGCCCTAATGTTTTCTTGGCTTTGCGTCATAGGTATATCGGCTGCACTGCTGTCAGTCATGGGATCTCGCTTCAAGAAGTCCGGAAAGATATTCCCAGCCGGCGTCGTGTCCCTTCTTTCCTTGGTCATGGTCGGCGGTTACGCCCATGGGATTATGCGTAGCTCGCATGCGTGATGCAGTCAGTGCGGTTACCATATGCACCTCCGGACTTAGACTTGCGAGTTCTTTTTCTTTTTTGGTGTTTCGAAGCAGTTGTCTGCATATCTTCTGTGTTTTCGGACCTTTGGTGACTGACTTGACTGGCTGTCGTGTTACATTGTCGTTGAACTCAAGTTGATGTTCAGTGAACTAAGTTTAGCATGTATGGGCGGATGGTGGAAATCAATAAGTTTGAGAGGATCATGTGTGAATGGTGATCTTATAGCAGAAGTTTCTATGGCCGTGTTGCACTTATTTTTACTTTGCTCCATGATTAGTTCATGATACTCCCCCAACACTACGTAGGTTCAGTACTCGCCGTTACACTGACGAAAGTTGCCTCCGTGAACAAAATCGGTTCGCTGCTGCACAAACGCAACATCAGAAAATTCAGTTTGCTTCTGCCACGTTTCAGGAACATCAGAAAATTCAGTTTTGCGTACTGTTTATGCAGGGAGCCGGAAGAGAGGAGACCCGAAACCAAGACAGGAAGACGCAACCAGACGAGAGGCCGCCTCTCAGATTGCACTGAAAACCCACCAACATCCTCAACAAACCACACAAAAACACAACATTTCCAAACCAACTGGGAACATTTGAAACGGAGACGGCACAGATGATATCATTTATCGACTACGATAACAATGTATCAGTCAGACAGGCACGACAGCCACGATTTACATCATCGACACATTCATCATAGCAGTACGGTTCCGCAGACCAAAACAAGTTCAGATACAGAGTAAACTACACAATGACAACAGAACAATGACAATAGAGGTTCTGGTCGGATCATTATTATCGTCACGAACGATGATGGTTCTACGGTGTAACATCACATCAGCTAACACACGCCCCTTTCCTTCCAAACATCAGGGGCAGGGCCGTCTTTCTTCTTTCATGGTTACTGGGCCTTGCCCTCCGCGACCACTTCCATCCCAGAAGATGCTCCCATGCCTTCGGATGGCTTCCCGGCGCCGTAAGGAGCTTTGCTCACCACCCTGCATCATAGGATCATTCCATAGTCAGTTCCAGCCAGCATAGGGAAGGACAAGTGAAACTGATTACAGCTACAGATGCAGGAGGACGAAAAAAGGTTGGCCATCGCAGTCGAGAACGCCGTTACTTTTTCATATGAAACATGACAAGAGCAAGCAGGGATGGAGATGCTATCTTTAGCCGTTTCGACTCCTCACACAAAAGCTAGCTTAAAGGCGATCGGTCGTCCTGAGAATTAATGGCTGTGACCAAAACTAGCTAAAAGTATAGTTCAGTATTTCTCCTGAAGAGTGGTGAAAGCCTTGATGGGGAAGCTTGTTAGGGCCCTAATGTTCTTTAATTTCGCAGCTGTTTCTGTGGTTTGTCTTTTGTAAGCTGATGTCCCCAGCCTAGCTTCGGTGTTCATTACGCTAATGCCAAGGGGCTTTAAGGAGAACTATTAACTTTTTCTCATAACTCGTGTCAATATTCAATAATCATATAATCCCAATCTACCAGCTGATATGTTACATCACTTGTTATGGAGTGATGCTCTAATGTGACCTGACTATAAACAAATCATACTACATGTTTATTAGTTATTACCAACTGAAACTACACAAAATGTTTGGTCTCTTGCAAGCATAGTTAAAAAAGGCGCGCCTAAGCGAGCGCTTAAGCGCGCCTAGGCTCTAGGCGTTGGCAAAACGCATTGCGCATAACTACGCTTAATCTGTGCATAACTGCGCATAAGCATGCACTTTGGTCATCAGTAAAGCGCAAGGCGGTGGCAAAACGCACAATTAACGCCTAGCGCTTTTTTGAACTATGCTTGCAAGTACATTTTAACAGAATCATGCAGATTTTTTATCACGAGTCATGGAGCACTTTTTTCGCATACATCAAACTTCTTCTCCTAGAACATTCAAGTTGAAAATAGAACGGTTATCATAATTTGGATTGATCATGAACGGGGCACAGAAGTACAAGACTTGGTTTTGAAGACTTGGCCTCATACAAATGCATTTCTAAATGCTGTGGTACACCATACACAGCATGTGGAAACACAAAACAACAAATGTAAGGGGGTCATAATACTCATAATACGCTCCAGAAGAACGTAGACTGCTACTTGTACTCTTCATTCATGCTAACCTGTCACGGCGCTTCTCCAGGAAGCGCTGAAGGGAGTGTCTCCTGGCGATGGGAAGATCTGCAAAGCAGGTAACATTATTTTTTACAATTTTAGATCATACAAAGACTGATTAGAACGAACATCCCACTTTTAGGTTTCAGAATAAAGATCTAGTGGCTTTACCAGCCTGAAGCTTGCAAATCGAGCCAGGATCCGCGACAGCCTGAGGTTGTCCATTTGCTACAGAAGTGCTCTGGAGTGAGAGCGACCGCGTAAGCATGGCTTGGATAGCATTGGTCGCAGACATCGCTGGAGGCTTAACAGCAGTGGTGCCATTGCTTTTTGAGGCCGCAGCTGCTGCTGCTGCAATGAGCATGATTGCTTGAGCCTATTGATGCCAATGTCACAGGTTAGCATAGAGTTTTGACAATTAAACCAAGAAAATGATAGATGCAAGAAGCATAAATACTACCTTCTCTGGTGGCACTGAGTCATACACACATACTGACCCACCATAAAAAATGGTAAGCTGTCCCGGATTTGCTGGAGGGCTCGACATTCGCAACATTCCAGACCTAATAATTAAACAGCATAAGTAGTTAGAATATGCAATGAAAGAATAATATGAAATCAAATAAATACACAAATGTATTGGAAAGTTGGCAGACACAGCACACATGGCACTCGAGCAACTGCATATACAAAAGTAAAAGGGCATTTAAGGGCAAAGTGCTATATGAAATCGGAGGTCAGGTTGGCTCACTGATGCATAATGTTAGGTTACATATAGTATTTACTAAACCCCTGAGGGCACATTGCTATCTTTTTAGTTGGAGGAATTAAAGGCAAAGATCAAATGTTGAAACGGCATTACTATGCACTTCATCTGCAACCAGCCATCTATTTCCAGACCAGAAGTGATTGTTCTACACTCTGTTTAATGGGTCCTTATGCACTGAAGGCTTGGTTGCAATCACCACATTCACAGGCTAGCAAAAGCAGCAGATAAATCCAAAACAAATTCTAGATAGTATAATATATGGGTTACACTAACTACACACAAAATTTCAGGTTCAAAATCATTCTATGTTCATAGCAACAAAATGAGAAAATTCTTACAATTTTTACAACAACAAAGCCTTTCAGTCCCAAACAAGTTGGGGTAGGCAGCAGTTGAAACCCATAAGATATGGAAACCAAGTCATGGTTATGGCACATGGATAGCTAACTAACTTCCACGCACCCCTGCCCATGACATAGAATTGTGCACTCACCATAGAGTGAAACTCTTCAAATTTTACACATAGATAGAAGTTTTGAAGTATGTTTAGAATTGTTCTCAAAAAAATTGTGGCACCCGTTAGCTAGAGTGCATGTTAGTTGCATCATAAGCCTTTGTGCAAGCAATACACCTCCCCTACTTGGTAACAGAAAACAAAATAGATCTTGGGAAGAGTTCCACGTGGCGACTAAATGACTTGTCGCTTAGCCACGACTTGTATGATACCCCGGTCCTGGGCCCACATCAGAATAGTCAGTTATTTACATTGTAAAACTTTTAAGTTAAAATTAATAACATCAACTACTTTGCAGGTACCAACAATTCTGAGTCTAACAACTTCTATAATGCATGATGTGATATCAGACAACAGCAGACTATGACTCTAATCGTGGTCCACTCTGAATTATTCAAGGCGTGGTGGACGGGTATGTGCCGCCTAGCGTCCAGTTACTTGTCTGACTAGTTCAAAGTCAGTCCAGGGTGGATGGACTGGACCCACGTAACTTCTGTTCCATCCTAAGAACTGGACCTAGCAAATTATATGTGCTGGACTCAATTGTTTTCTCCAACCGTTGTCTAAAATTAATAGATCCAAAACATCCTGCACCCATTAGACCTATATAAATTCAGAAAAAAAGCAGGAATGTTGATTCCAAGTGGCACGTTTTTAGTGTCACATTTTATTTGAACTCCAATACAGGATCCATCATTTCACAGCAGCCAATTAATTGAATGTAAACCAACAACAAATAGACATTAGCCAAACCTTACAGGAAAACATTCTACGATAGTAGGGGCAGAACAAATTAACGTGGCATAGATACGGTGAATAGCTGAACAATGCAAAGCACCGCAGCCGACAAATATGCCGAAAAGCCCCGAAGGTCAGAAGAAACACTATCAGGGTTAGCAAAGCGTTCCGTTTGCACGCTTGCAACACATGATGCTAGGCACAAGGGGCCTTAACATGTCAGGGGATGTCCGAAAGACTAGTAGTTCAACGTTGTGAATAGCTGGTCAGAGACCATGTCGTTGGTCCCCCGGCTTCACAATTGGTCATGAAGCAAACAGGTGGAAAAGTTTGTTAGTTTTTCCGTTTGTTCTTTTTTGCAGTTGATGAATCCTTGGTAGGGCTTTGCATGTTTATGGAAGTTATCTGGGTACCGAACTCAGCTTTAATCAGATCTACATACGCCTTCTCCCATGTTTCTCAAAAAGGATAGCTCGAGGTCGAGGTGTACATCACAAAGAGGAATGTAAGCGGCCTAAAGAGTTCTTCACTGTGGACCTGAATCAGCGGTTGAACTAAAAACTTTACATAACGCTTTGAAGAAATTGTAGAACAAGAAACCAGACAGTGAGGGGGGAAGGGCTGCCTGGATCTGTGCCCATCTTGGGCAAAGTTCCTCCCCGGCCGTAAGATTACTTGGTTAACTTGATAAGAAAAGATTTGCCGAAATGTTTATCATCAAGAGCAAAACAAGTTTGCGCTTTTCTTGCCATTAAATCAACCATGACCATGAAGGATAAGGAGTGGTAACGCCAGATTTCCAGCAACCCAAACGCCCTCCCAGCACCCGGATAAGAACACGGCCCCCTAAAATTCCCCCTAACTTGAGATTTCTTAACATCAGGCAAAGGTTCAGGAAACTGAAGCTGGGAGGATTTGGACCGCAGGGAGAGAGAGATAGGAACAACACTTGAACAGCAACGAGAAAGAACACAACACGCATTTCAGAATCCGCACCGACACCTACGCACTCCCCACGCCACCTAGCCGAGGACCGACGGAACCCACGGCAAGGGCTCCCCCGTGATTAGCACTGGGCCACGGGGTGCCAATGCGAAAGCGCGTGAATAAGAACAGGTGAAAGCGGGACAGGAACAACTTCAAGAACAAGAAGAACACCCGCGCACACGACACAGGCAATCCGGCAGAATCACGCCGGCGGACGCGGAATCCTCGACGGAATCCGCCATGGTTTCTTCCTGGAGCGGGGAGAAGGGGGCGGAGGAGGCCAGCTACCTGCCGTTGGCGAGCGGGGGTCGGCCGGTGAGCCCTGGCTGCTGGGTCTCCTGCTCCTTGTGCTCCTGCTCCTGCTCCTGCTCCTTCCTCTCGGCTTCCTTGCGCTGGGCCTCCCCCTGCTCCGCCTTAATAGTGGCTGCGCTCCTCTCCAGCAGATCCATCTCCGCCTCGGGTCTCAACTAACTGCTCCTCTCTCTCTCCCTCTCTCTCGTTGAAAGGGACTTCGGAATGAAAATTGGAGGAAGCCGGAGGGGGCTGAGATAAAAGAGGGACCGGCGGAGGAGTGGGTGTGTGTACAGCGGAATGCGCATGTGAATGTCGTGACTGGGCTATAATAAAATAGGGCCCCCATATATTTTATGCATTTAATTTTTTATGGTAGTACTGCCTTTAAAATACTTTGGCACTTGGCAGTGCCTCACTGGAGGAGATGCTGATCAAGTAGTTCTACAGTAGCAATGAATATTTTTGTACAGAAGACAACCTGCCATGGATTGGCAGGGGGAGTGAATGAATAAATATGTGCCAACTCAAAGAAAGAATCAATATGTGTCCTATTTTTGGTAGTGAATAGCTGGTAGGCAGTAATTTGATGTTTAACTGAGGGGTTTTCGGGTTCGGTTTTATGATGATTTCCGAAAAGATGTAACTTCGAAGATTTCTCGGGTATCTAAGAGACTAAGTCCGCACGCCACGAGCTTCGGGCGCGTGAGTTCCGAGCGCAAAACGACAGACGCTACTACTGTTGTATGGTTCTTCTTATCCATGCCTCGTTTGTCCGCATGTTTGCTTGGCGCGGCTTCGGGCCACTCCGTTTCGCTCCATTGACGTGTCTCTTTTGCATGATAGCACCCTCCTTCGTTTCGGTCTCTTGGCGCCTTGTTGCAGCGTTCCTGGTTTTTGACCATTGCATTGGCATTGTGATACTGACCGTATACCAGAATCACCCACACAATCCACCTCATAGCGTGTCGATGAGTCTGCCACTTCCTCCTGGTTTGGAAGGGGCGAGAGCTCAACACACTGTCAGATATGTGTTGTTGAAGCTTGGCCGCCAACTCCTCCATCATGCTTTCCTCACATATACCGACGCGCCAAGCTAGAGACCAGACGTACCCGGGGGAGACGACAAGACCATTACAACTGTCAAAGAGTAAAAGCTTTGAGATGACCTGAACCACGCGATTTATCAAACACTACTACAACGTTGACCTTATATGTCTGAGCAACATTTTGAAATAATTTCGATCCATTGCGCGGGTTCATTTATATGCGTCCAACTAAAATCCTTTGGTCTACACACATCCAGTTAAAATCCAGTAGGTTGTCAAGTTAACATTAGCGGAAAAAAAATCCAAACCAGATTCATGTACACCGCAATATGCTATTCGCAAAAAAAAAAGTACACCGCAATATGCAGATGTCGACCATGACATAAGTAGAAACACCCACACTTGCCACCTGTCAAATATTCCAAGCATAGCAATTTTTTTGTTTGGCAGCCGTAAAAAGCTGTAATTAAATTTCCAATGTATAAAAAAGTTACTAATAATTATTACTTCATTTCAAACTATGAGAAGTTCTATTTATTTTTGAATTAGATATACATAGACGCATTTTTCTCGAGAATGTACATAGACGCATTTTAGTGTGTTGCTTCATTCATTTTGAAAAAGATTTTATAATTTGAAACGGTGCTAGTAGGTTTTACATTCGATCCAAGTTTTACCAGCAGTTGTTACAACTACTACTGTGACGGTATGATCTGACTTGTTCTTTGAATCAAAGTCCGTATAATTTTTGACCGAGTCGGTGAGTAACATGACTCCCGACAAGGCACCGGCACATCAACGTCGCCGTGTCTTTCTGCAAAACCGTGAAAAAGAAAATGCCACGTATCGACGTGCGTGCTTCACCTGGCGTGCACTCCGGCGAGGCGTGCCGGGTTCCCGTGACCAGAAACGGGAGGCGAAAGGCGGCCGTTCCATTGCCTAAAATCGAGCGAGCAGAGCCCGTTCCGGCCAAACCATGTCTCCAAAGGCGGCACCCACGTGCTTAGACCAACTTCAATGAGGCGACCCATTTCGTCCGCCCGCATCTGTTTGGGTCGTCGCGGACAAAAGTGGTGGCCCAACGCGCCGACCCAAACGGACGCGCGTCCGTTTTCCGTCCGCGAGCCACCCATTCCAGGCCCAATTTTGAGCCGGATTTGCGTCAGCGCGGACACGAGACGGACGCGCGCGCGCCTACTCCTCTCTCCGGGCCCGCCTGTCGATAGCAGCCACCACCATTTCCCCTATTTTCCCCAAAAACGCTCCCGCCCGCGCGCGCCCCCGCCCCCCAACCAGTCATGGAGGACGCCATCGACCTAGACCTCGACGCTGCCGGCGGCCTCGCCTCCCTCGCCTCGTCCGGCGCCGTCGCCCCCTCCGGGAAAGGCAAGCCTCGTGCCCCGCGCAAGACCGCCGCGGCGACCAAGCAGAAGAAGGCGCTGACGCCCGAACAACGGGCAAGGGAGTCGGCCAAGAAGAAGGGTCGGAGGCACGCCGCGGACGCGAGGGATGAGGCCGCCACGCAGGCCGGCGCTGCCGCCGCCGCGCAGCAGGAGTTCACCAACGCCCGCGTCGCCGCGGCAACGAGGGAGGCGCTCTACATGCTTGGGGTAAACCCTAGCCAGCACAGCCTCGTCCAAGCCGTCGTCGCCGCGGCCAGCACCGGCTCGTCGGCGTTTCCTCGGATGGTGATGCCCGACTCACCCCGCGCATCGGCTTGCAACCCGGTCCCCGGCTTCCACGTCTACCTGCAGGCCTCCCGCCTCTCCGGGGAGTGCTCACCCGACGTGAGCGTGGTCGCGCCTTCCACGCCCGCGCCCACGCCCATCGACGTCAACGCCGCCCGGTGGTCGGTGGCTCGTCGTCTGGCGGCACGAGGAAACGCGCGCGACAGAAACATTTTGTAGGCATTTCAAACTTTGGAGGCATTCAAGGTTCAACACAATGGCAAGTGCTTCAACTGTAGGGAATCGTAGCATAATTTTAAAATTTTCCTACGCTCACCAAGATGCATCTATGGAGTATACTAGCAACGAGGGGAAAGGAGTGCATCTACATACCCTTGTAGATCGCGAGCGAAAGCGTTCCAATGAACGTGGATGACGGAGTCGTACTCGCCGTGATCCAAATCACCGATGACCAAGTGCCGAACGGACGGCACCTCCGCGTTCAACACACGTACGGTGCAGCGACGTCTCCTCCTTCTTGATCCAGCAAGGGGGAAGGAGAGGTTGATGGAGATCCAGCAGCACGACGACGTGGTGGTGGATGTAGCGGGTCTCGGCAGGGCTTCGCCGAGCTTCTGCGAGAGGGAGAGGTGTAGCAGGGGAGGAGGGAGGCGCCCAAGGCTGTGTTGCTGCTGCCCTCCCTCCCCCCCCCTTTATATAGCACCCCTGGGAGGGGGGCGCCGGCCAGGGATCCCATCTGGATGGGGGCGGCGGCCAGGGGGGTTGACTTACCCCCCAAGGCAAGTGGGGCGCCCCCTTGCCCTAGGGTTTCCAACCCTAGGCGCAGGGGGGAGGCCCATGGGGGGGCGCCCAGCCCACTAGGGGATGGTTCCCTTCCCACTTCAGCCCACGGGGCCCTCCGGGATAGGTGGCCCCACCCGGTGGACCCCCGGGACCCTTCCGGTGGTCCCGGTACAATACCGGTAACCCCCGAAACTTTCCCGGTGGCCGAAACTTGACTTCCTATATATAATTCTTCACCTCCGGACCATTCCGGAACCTCTCGTGACGTCCGGGATCTCATCCGGGACTCCGAAAAACTTTCGGGTTTCCGCATACACATATCTCTACAACCCTAGCGTCACCGAACCTTAAGTGTGTAGACCTTACGGGTTCGGGAGACATGCAGACATGACCGAGACGCCTCTCCGGTCAATAACCAACAGCGGGATCTGGATACCCATGTTGGCTCCCACATGTTCCACGATGATCTCATCGGATGAACCACGGTGTCGAGGATTCAATCAATCCCGTATGCAATTCCCTTTGTCAATCGGTATGTTACTTGCCCGAGATTCGATCGTCGGTATCCCAATACCTTGTTCAATCTCGTTACCGGCAAGTCTCTTTACTCGTACCGCAATGCATGATCCCGTGACTAACGCCTTAGTCACATAGAGCTCATTATGATGATGCATTACCGAGTGGGCCCAGAGATACCTCTCCGTCACACGGAGTGACAAATCCCAGTCTCGATCCGTGCCAACCCAACAGACACTTTCGGAGATACCCGTAGTGCACCTTTATAGTCACCCAGTTACGTTGTGACGTTTGGCACACCCAAAGCACTCCTACGGTATCCGGGAGTTGCACGATCTCATGGTCTAAGGAAAAGATACTTGACATTGGAAAAGCTCTAGCAAACGAAACTACACGATCTTTTATGCTATGCTTAGGATTGGGTCTTGTCCATCACATCATTCTCCTAATGATGTGATCCCGTTATCAATGACATCCAATGTCCATAGTCAGGAAACCATGACTATCTGTTGATCAACGAGCTAGTCAACTAGAGGCTTACTAGGGACACGTTGTGGTCTATGTATTCACACATGTATTACGATTTCCGGACAATACAATTATAGCATGAACAATAGACAATTACCATGAACAAAGAAATATAATAATAACCATTTATTATTGCCTCTAGGGCATATTTCCAACAGTCTCCCACTTGCACTAGAGTCAATAATCTAGTTACATTGTGATGAATCGAACACCCATTGCGTCCTGGTGTTGATCATGTTTTGCTCTAGGGAGAGGTTTAGTCAACGGATCTGCTACATTCAGGTCCGTATGTACTTTACAAATATCTATGTCTCCATTTTGAACACTTTCACGAATGGAGTTGAAGCGACGCTTGATATGCCTGGTCTTCCTGTGAAACCTGGGCTCCTTCGCAAGGGCAATGGCTCCAGTGTTGTCACAGAAGAGAGTCATCGGGCCCGACGCATTGGGAATCACCCCTAGGTCGGTAATGAACTCCTTCATCCAGACTGCTTCCTGTGCTGCCTCCGAGGCTGCCATGTACTCCGCTTCACATGTAGATCCCGCCACGACGCTTTGCTTGCAACTGCACCAGCTTACTGCTCCTCCATTCAAAATATACACGTATCCGGTTTGTGACTTCGAGTCATCCAGATCTGTGTCGAAGCTAGCGTCGACGTAACCCTTTACGACGAGCTCTTCGTCACCTCCATAAACGAGAAACATATCCTTAGTCCTCTTCAGGTACTTCAGGATATTCTTGACCGCTGTCCAGTGTTCCATGCCGGGATTACTTTGGTACCTTCCTACCAAACTTACGGCAAGGTTTACATCAGGTCTGGTACACAGCATGGCATACATAATAGACCCTATGGCCGAGGCATAGGGGATGACACTCATCTTTTCTATATCTTCTGCCGTGGTCGGGCATTGAGCCGTGCTCAATTGCACACCTTGCAATACAGGCAAGAACCCCTTCTTGGACTGATCCATATTGAACTTCTTCAATATCTTGTCAAGGTATGTACTCTGTGAAAGACCAATGAGGCGTCTTGATCTATCTCTATAGATCTTGATGCCTAATATATAAGCAGCTTCTCCAAGGTCCTTCATTGAAAAACACTTATTCAAATAGGCCTTTATACTTTCCAAGAATTCTATATCATTTCCCATCAATAGTATGTCATCCACATATAATATGAGAAATGCTACAGAGCTCCCACTCACTTTCTTGTAAACACAGGCTTCTCCATAAGTCTGTGTAAACCCAAACGCTTTGATCATCTCATCAAAGCGAATGTTCCAACTCCGAGATGCTTGCACCAGCCCATAGATTGAGCGCTGGAGCTTGCATACTTTGTTAGCATTCTTAGGATCGACAAAACCTTCCGGCTGCATCATATACAACTCTTCCTTAAGGAAGCCGTTAAGGAATGCCGTTTTGACGTCCATCTGCCATATCTCATAATCATAGTATGCGGCAATTGCTAACATGATTCGGACGGACTTCAGCTTCGCTACGGGTGAGAAAGTCTCATCGTAGTCAACCCCTTGAACTTGTCGATAACCCTTAGCGACAAGTCGAGCTTTGTAGATGGTCACATTACCATCCGCGTCCGTCTTCTTCTTAAAGATCCATTTGTTTTCTATGGCTCGCCGATCATCGGGCAAGTCAGTCAAAGTCCATACTTCGTTTTCATACATGGATCCTATCTCGGATTTCATGGCTTCTAGCCATTTGTCGGAATCCGGGCCCGCCATCGCTTCTTCATAGTTCGAAGGTTCACCGTTGTCTAACAACATGATTTCCAGGACAGGGTTGCCGTACCACTCTGGTGCGGAACGTGTCCTTGTGGACCTACGAAGTTCAGTAGTAACTTGATCCGAAGCTTCATGATCATCATCATTAACTTCCTCCCCAGTCGGTGTAGGCACCACAGGAACATTTTCCCGCGCTGCGCTACTTTCCGGTTCGGAAGGGGTGACTATCACCTCATCAAGTTCCACTTTCCTCCCACTCAATTCTTTCGAGAGAAACTCCTTCTCCAGAAAGGACCCGTTCTTGGCAACGAAGATCTTGCCTTCGGATCTGAGGTAGAAGGTATACCCAATAGTTTCCTTAGGGTATCCTATGAAGACGCATTTTTCCGACTTGGGTTCGAGCTTTTCAGGTTGAAGTTTCTTGACATAAGCATCGCATCCCCAAACTTTTAGAAACGACAGCTTAGGTTTCTTCCCAAACCATAATTCATACGGTGTCGTCTCAACGGATTTCGACGGAGCCCTATTTAAAGTGAATGCGGCAGTCTCTAAAGCATAGCCCCAAAATGAGAGCGGTAAATCGGTAAGAGACATCATAGATCGCACCATATCCAATAGAGTGCGATTACGACGTTCGGACACACCGTTTCTCTGAGGTGTTCCAGGCGGCGTGAGTTGTGAAACTATTCCACATTTCCTTAAGTGTGTACCAAACTCGTGACTTAAATATTCTCCACCACGATCTGATCGTAAGAATTTTATTTTTCTGTCACGTTGATTCTCAACCTCACTCTGAAATTCCTTGAACTTTTCAAAGGTTTCAGACTTGTGTTTCATTAGGTAGACATACCCATATCTACTTAAGTCATCAGTGAGAGTGAGAACATAACGATATCCTCCGCGAGCCTCAACACTCATTGGACCGCACACATCGGTATGTATGATTTCCAATAAGTTGGTTGCTCGCTCCATTGTTCCGGAGAACGGAGTCTTGGTCATCTTACCCATGAGGCATGGTTCGCACGTGTCAAATGATTCGTAATCAAGAGACTCCAAAAGTCCATCTGCATGGAGCTTCTTCATGCGCTTGACACCAATGTGACCAAGGCGGCAGTGCCACAAGTATGTGGGACTATCGTTATCAACTTTACATCTTTTGGTATTCACACTATGAACATGTGTAACATCACGTTCGAGATTCATCAAAAATAAACCATTGACCAGCGGGGCATGACCATAAAACATATCTCTCAAATAAATAGAACAACCATTATTCTCGGATTTAAATGAGTAGCCATCTCGAATTAAACGAGATCCAGATACAATGTTCATGCTCAAAGCTGGCACTAAATAACAATTATTGAGGTTTAAAACTAATCCCGTGGGTAGATGCAGAGGTAGCGTGCCGACGGCGATCACATCGACCTTGGAACCATTCCCGACGCGCATCGTCACCTCGTCCTTCGCCAGTCTCCGTTTATTCCGTAGTTCCTGTTTTGAGTTACAAATATGAGCAACCGCACCGGTATCAAATACCCAGGAGCTACTACGAGTACTGGTAAGGTACACATCAATTACATGTATATCACATATACCTTGGTGTTGCCGGCCTTCTTCTTGTCCGCTAAGTATTTGGGGCAGTTCCGCTTCCAGTGACCACTTCCCTTGCAATAAAAGCACTCAGTCTCGGGCTTGGGTCCATTCTTTGACTTCTTCCCAGTAACTGGTTTACCGGGCGCGGCAACTCCCTTGCCGTCCTTCTTGAAGTTCTTCTTACCCTTGCCCTTCTTGAACTTAGTGGTTTTATTCACCATCAACACTTGATGTTCTTTTCTGATCTCTACCTCAGCTGATTTCAGCATTGAATATACCTCAGGAATGGTCTTTTCCATCCCCTGCATATTGAAGTTCATCACAAAGCTCTTGTAGCTTGGTGGAAGCGACTGGAGGATTCTGTCAATGACCGCGTCATCCGGGAGATTAACTCCCAGCTGAGACAAGCGGTTGTGCAACCCAGACATTCTGAGTATGTGCTCACTAACAGAACTATTCTCCTCCATTTTACAGCTGAAGAACTTGTCGGAGACATCATATCTCTCGACCCGGGCATGAGCTTGGAAAACCAATTTCAGCTCCTCGAACATCTCATATGCTCCATGTTTCTCAAAACGCTTTTGGAGACCCGGTTCTAAGCTGTAAAGCATGCCGCACTGAACAGAGGAGTAATCATCAGCACGCTGCTGCCAAGCGTTCATAACGTCTTGGTTCTCAGGGATTGGTGCTTCACCTAGCGGTGCTTCTAAGACATAATCTTTCTTGGCTACTATGAGGATGATCCTCAGGTTCCGGACCCAGTCCGTATAGTTGCTGCCATCATCTTTCAGCTTGGTTTTCTCTAGGAATGCGTTGAAATTGAGGACAACGTTGGCCATTTGATCTACAAGACATAGTGTAAAGATTTTAGACTAAGTTCATGATAATTAAGTTCATCTAATCAAATTATTTAATGAACTCCCACTCAGATAGACATCCCTCTAGTCATCTAAGTGAAACATGATCCGAATTTAACTAGGCCGTGTCCGATCATCACGTGAGACGGACTAGTCAAGATCGGTGAACATCTCCATGTTGATCGTATCTTCTATACGACTCATGCTCGACCTTTCGGTCCTCCGTGTTCCGAGGCCATGTCTGTACATGCTAGGCTCGTCAAGTCAACCTAAGTGTATTGCGTGTGTTCCGAGGCCATGTCTGTACATGCTAGGCTCGTCAACACCCGTTGTATGCGAACGTTAGAATCTATCACACCCGATCATCACGTGGTGCTTCGAAACAACGAACCTTCGCAACGGTGCACAGTTAGGGTGAACACTTTCTTGAAATTATCATAAGGGATCATCTTACTTACTACCGTCGTTCTAAGCAAATAAGATGCAAAAACATGATAAACATCACATGCAATCAAATAGTGACATGATATGGCCAATATCATCATGCTCCTTTGATCTCCATCTTCGGGGCACCATGATCATCTTCGTCACCGGCATGACACCATGATCTCCATCATCATGATCTCCATCATTGTGTCTTCATGAAGTCGTCACGCCAACGATTACTTCTACTTCTATGGCTAACGCGTTTAGCAACAAAGTAAAGTAATTTACATGGCGTTATTCAATGACACGCAGGTCATACAAAATAATAAAGACAACTCCTATGGCTCCTGCCGGTTGTCATACTCATCGACATGCAAGTCGTGATTCCTATTACAAGAATATGATCAATCTCATACATCACATATATCATTCATCACATCTTCTGGCCATATCACATCACATAGCACTTGCTGCAAAAACAAGTTAGACGTCCTCTAATTGTTGTTGCAAGTTTTTTTTTACGTGGTTTGTAGGTTTCTAGCAAGACCGTTTTCTTACCTACGTATGACCACAACGTGATTTGCCAATTTCTATTTACCCTTCATAAGGACCCTTTTCATCGAATCCGTTCCGACTAAAGTAGGAGAGACAGACACCCGCTAGCCACCTTATGCAACTAGTGCATGTCAGTCGGTGGAACCTGTCTCACGTAAGCGTACGTGTAAGGTCGGTCCGGGCCGCTTCATCCTACAATGCCGCCGAAACAAGAAACGACTAGTAGCGGCAAGAAGAATTGGCAACATCAACGCCCACAACTTCTTTGGGTTCTACTCGTGCATAGTAACTACGCATAGGCCTGGCTCATGATGCCACTGTAGGGAATCGTAGCATAATTTTAAAATTTTCCTACGCTCACCAAGATGCATCTATGGAGTATACTAGCAACGAGGGGAAAGGAGTGCATCTACATACCCTTGTAGATCGCGAGCGAAAGCGTTCCAATGAACGTGGATGACGGAGTCGTACTCGCCGTGATCCAAATCACCGATGACCGAGTGCCGAACGGACGGCACCTCCGCGTTCAACACACGTATGGTGCAGCGACGTCTCCTCCTTCTTGATCCAGCAAGGGGGAAGGAGAGGTTGATGGAGATCCAGCAGCACGACGACGTGGTGGTGGATGTAGCGGGTCTCGGCAGGGCTTCGTCGAGCTTCTGCGAGAGGGAAAGGTGTAGCAGGGGAGGAGGGAGGCGCCCAAGGCTGTGTTGCTGCTGCCCTCCCTCCCCCCTTTATATAGGACCCCTGGGAGGGGGGGCGCCGGCCAGGGATCCCATCTGGATGGGGGGCGGCGGCCAGGGGGGGTGACTTACCCCCCAAGGCAAGTGGGGCGCCCCCTTGCCCTAGGGTTTCCAACCCTAGGCGCAGGGGGGAGGCCCATGGGGGGCGCCCAGCCCACTAGGGGCTGGTTCCCTTCCCACTTCAGCCCACGGGGCCCTCCGGGATAGGTGGCCCCACCCGGTGGACCCCCGGGACCCTTCCGGTGGTCCCGGTACAATGCCGGTAACCCCAGAAACTTTCCCGGTGGCCGAAACTTGACTTCCTATATATAATTCTTCACCTCCGGACCATTCCGGAACCTCTCGTGACGTCCGGGATCTCATTCGGGACTCCGAACAACTTTCGGGTTTCCGCATACACATATCTCTACAACCCTAGCGTCACCGAACCTTAAGTGTGTAGACCCTACGGGTTCGGGAGACATGCAGACATGACCGAGATGCCTCTCCGGTCAATAACCAACAGCGGGATCTGGATACCCATGTTGGCTCCCACATGTTCCACGATGATCTCATCGGATGAACCACGGTGTCGAGGATTCAATCAATCCCGTATGCAATTCCCTTTGTCAATCGGTATGTTACTTGCCCGAGATTCGATCGTCGGTATCCCAATACCTTGTTCAATCTCGTTACCGGCAAGTCTCTTTACTCGTACCGCAATGCATGATCCCGTGACTAACGCCTTAGTCACATAGAGCTCATTATGATGATGCATTACCGAGTGGGCCCAGAGATACCTCTCCGTCACACGGAGTGACAAATCCCAGTCTCGATCCGTGCCAACCCAACAGACACGTTCGGAGATACCCGTAGTGCACCTTTATAGTCACCCAGTTACGTTGTGACGTTTGGCACACCCAAAGCACTCCTACGGTATCCGGGAGTTGCACGATCTCATGGTCTAAGGAAAAGATACTTGACATTGGAAAAGCTTCTAGCAAACGAAACTACACGATCTTTTATGCTATGCTTAGGATTGGGTCTTGTCCATCACATCATTCTCCTAATGATGTGATCCTGTTATCAATGACATCCAATGTCCATAGTCAGGAAACCATGACTATCTGTTGATCAACGAGCTAGTCAACTAGAGGCTTACTAGGGACACGTTGTGGTCTATGCATTCACACATGTATTACGATTTCCGGACAATACAATTATAGCATGAACAATAGACGATTATCATGAACAAAGAAATATAATAATAACCATTTATTATTGCCTCTAGGGCATATTTCCAACATCAACCTCTCCCATTGCTATCGGGTCATCAAGGACGAAGAGAAGTTCAAGGCACAATATGCAGCGCTCAAGGTACGTGGGGGGAAGGGCGCCGTGGAGGATGTTGGGGAGGGCGAGCCGGCACGGCCGCGGGGGAAGACCAACTCCAAGAAGGAGGACAAGCGAGATGCGGCCACCAACACCTTGATCGCAAGCGTGGACGGCATGATGAATAAGAAGGACTCAAGGGGGGAGGAGCGCCGGCGTTTCAAGGCTGAGCAAATGGATGCTTTCATGGAGATCCAAAGGAGGAGGCTTGATCTTGACGCCGAGAAGCAAGCCAAGATGTTCGAGCTCGAGGCGGAGAAGCAAGCCAAGATGCTAGAGATCGAGGCCGCCAACACCAAGACAAAGGCGAAAGAAGTGGCTCTTGCAAGCATGATGACCGGGGTGGAGATCATGAAGGTGGATCTCAACGCCTTGTCGCCAAGGAAGAGGCCGTGGTTCGAGAAGATGCAGGCCGACATGCTCAAGTTCAACGACGAGTGATCTATGGCGTCGAGGGGCCATCTTTTTTATATGCCGGCATGACCACGGGAGCCGCGATGACGTGGTCGAACTCAAGTCCCACCATTTTTTGTGTGCTGGCATGTGTGCCGGCCGGCTGGCAAGTGCGCCGGCATGAACTGTGGTGTTTTCTGAAGCCGGCATTGTATGCCGGCGCTGGCATGGTGCCGGCATGAGACATGGCCGCTGGCATGATCGGCCGCGGGCCTTTTTTATTTAGAAGTTGAATGCGGACATAAAATGGGTCGGCACGTTGGGCGCATTGCCGACCCAAATGCAAAACTGGGCGGACGGCGGGCGGGCGGCCGACCCAAACGGATAAATGCGCCGTCCGTTTGGGTCGCCCCATTGGAGTTGCTCTTAACCGGCTCCGGCTCCGGCGTGCCCTCTCGATCCAGAAAACTCAGGCAAAGCAAACCGCCATGGCCGGGGATGTTTGCCCATGCTCAACAAAGGACAGAACCCTCTCGGAAACACCGCACCACGTGCTCCGGTGGAGCAAACTTTAGGCGAGATGCATGGAGACATGGCGCCGTCGGTCGGCACCGGAACAAGCCGGACCGTGCAGGGAGCCGAAGATGGCCACGCATGGCATAGAGGATGCCGAAAGGCCGCGTATGGCGTATCCTCGATCCGGGTCCGTCCAGGGAATTTCCATCGGGAAATCTGCCGTCGGGCAACCACCGCCCCCGCCTCGGCGGTTTCCGGTGGTCTTCGCCTGTCCGCACCTGCTAATTAAGAAATACGTACTGTACCAGTGGCTGGATTGGACGAACGATCGCGGCAACCTCCATGATCGATCGGCCTGGCTGGCCGGACAGCGGGCAGATCGAGCTTTGTTCCCAAGAAACACATGATGGAATGGTGCTACAGGACAGGTACCGGACATGCCTGTAGTGTGATCACGTATTGCCATAGCTAGCTAGCTAGCTGCTGACTCGAGTGACCCGTATACAGGACGGGCAGGTCGACGGCCAGAAGTCCTCCGCGCATTGATCGCGCGCAGTAGGGGACACACAACAGACTGGCAGAAAATTACACATTTCGTTCTCTGAGTCTCTGGCGCACTACGATTTAGTCCCGCAACTCAAGAAACACTACAATATGGTTCTTATACATGTGAATACATAACACCCTATGGTCTTTTGCGTAACACTCTACGGTCCCCCCTCTGCTGCCGCTGCGTGGTGCTGCTCTTTTGCGTATAGTCCCCTCGCATTTTGTGGAAACAACCGTGCTCCCCTGGTCCACGCGGCTCCACTTGTGATCCTCCTGCGCCGAGTAGTCAAATCGACAGCCTTACTCGGTAAGCCAGCCGCCTCCAGTCCACCACTCCGAGCCATCCACCGCTCACACCACCACTCCTCTCGCTTCGTCTCTCTCCCCCTTCACGCCCTCGCCCAAATTCCTAACCCTTCTCACCGACACCAATCGATCTGCAGCCGTTGCCTTCCGATCTCCAATGGAGATCACTCCTCCGCTAGCGCAACTCCACGTTCATGTGGCTGTCCGCGATGCAGAGAAGCTCTCCCGGCTGCGTGATATGCTCCTGGTTCCCTGACCTGGCGATGCTCTACGAGGATGTGGTCGGCATCGCTGATTGTCTCACTGATGATGAGAAGGCCCGCATGCGCCCAAATCGCTCTCTTCCAATGGAGTACCTGTACTGCGCGATGATGGAGGCGGAGAGCGACGAACCGGTGCAGAGTTACCGGTGGAGCGCACACAAATCAAGCCACGCGGATGGCGCAACTCATGGCACTTGGCAGGGCGCGGGTCAATCGGCTAGCCAGGGCGCGGGCGAGGGCGGCCAGGGCCAGCGCGATGCAGCTCCGGACGCGTCTGGTCATGCCGCTGTGGCTCTGAACGCGTTGTCTGGTGCCTCGCCAGCCAACCTGCATAGGAGGAGGGTGAGGGAGTCCTGGACTAAGGGGTCCTCGGGCGTCCGGCCTGTTATCCATTGGGTCGGACTGATGGGCTGTGAACACATGAAGGCCGAAGACTGTACCCGTGTCCGGATTGGACTCTACTTGGCGTGGAAGGCAAGCTTGGCGACCAACTATGAAGATTCCTTCTTATGTAACCGACTCTATGTAAACCCTAGATCCTCCCGGTGTCTATATAAACCGAAGGAGTTAGTCCGGAAAGGATATACACATTACCATAGCATATAGGCTAGACTTTTAGGGTTTAGCCATTACGATCTCGTGGTAGATCAACTCTTGTAACACTCATATTCATCAAGATCAATCAAGCAGGAAGTAGGGTATTACCTCCATAGAGAGGGCCCGAACCTGGGTAAACATCGTGTCCCCCGTCTCCTGTTACCATCGATTCTAGACGCACAGTTCGGGACCCCTTACCCAAGATCCGCCGGTTTTGACACCGACATTGGTGCTTTCATTGAGAGTTCTACTGTGCCGTCGACGAAAGGTTCGATGGCCTCTTCAATCATCGATAGCGACGCTGTCCAACGAGAAACCTTCCTCCCCGGACAGATCTTCATATTCGGTGGCTTCGTACTGCGGGCCAACTCGCTTGGCCATCTGGAGCAGATCGATAGCTACGCGCCTGGCCACCAGGTCAGATTTGAAAGCTTGAACTATGTCGCGGATATCCGTGGAGACTTGATCTTCAACAGATTTGAGACCGCGGCGATCGCTCCCCCTCGCTCCGATGAACATGACTTAAATCTGTCATCGGACCGCATCCAGGAGATGGTTCCTGTAACTGCTACGGCCTTAGATCCGGAGCAGATCGTACCGTCCGAGGCCACAGAATCCGTGGCATTGGAGCCGCACACGGACTCAACTCCTTGCAATATCTGCGTCAACGGAATTCCGGACTCGTTTTCGGCTATAAATTCCGAACCACGTACGCCTGCGTACACCGAGTTGGATCGGTTATCGATCTTCGAGTTCAGCACCGCAGACATCTTTCAACACTCGCCCTTGGGCGATATGCTAAATTCATTAAAGAACTTGTCCTTGGCAGGGGACTCACAGCCGAACTATGTTCGGTTCGAATTAGGGGCTGATGGAGAATTTTGCTTCCCACCAGCCACCCACTTCATAGCTACTGTCGAAAACTCAACCGACGTGCTTAACTGGGGCTCCGAAGACATCGACAGCTTGGACGGCGATGCCGACAAGGAGCAAGGCCAAGACCAGCCATTCACCAGAAGTTGGACGGCCACCTCTTCATACGATGTGTACATGGTCGATACACCAAAAGACAGCAACACCGGCACCGGAGGAAATAATACCCCGGACGACGCCGAACACAATGAAGACCCTGTCGGAGCAAAATCCGAACAGGAGGAACAAGAAAACGGGCAAGCCAGCCCCGACGAACAGGCCCTGCCCAACGACAATTCAGAGGACGACAACTACCTTCCGCTCTCCGAAGACGAGGTAAGCCTCGGCGACGAAGACTTCATCGTACCCGAAGGACCCCTCGAGCAGGAGCGTTTCAAGCGCAGGCTAATAGCTACCGCAAGGAGCCTGAAAAAGAAGCAGTAACATCTTCAAGCTGACCAAGACCTGCTCAATGATTGATGGACCGAAGTCCTGGCCGCCGAAGAATACAGCCTTAGTGGCCCAGCCAAAAGCTACCCGAAGCATACATCGCTACCTCAGTTTGATAACGAGGCGTTGGAGCCCGTACCATTATCACACCATGCGGCAGGTCGACGACAACCCGGTCCGGATAAAGAGGCAACTCAAGCCGAACTCCAGACCGCCCTACCTCGCTGTAAAGGCAAGAATAACACAGCTCGTGGTTGTACAGACGATCTTCGACGGGACTTGGACAGTAGAGCAGGACACGCAAGATCGATCTACGGATCGCGAGGGCATGTCCCGACACGCGACGACGGCTACCTATTCGGACGTGACAAACCTAGCCACACCCGAGCCGAAAACCACAAATGGACTCCTTTGGAGTCACGTCGCATTGTGGCCCAACATAGAGGCGCCGCACACCCTCTTTGCTTCACTGATGAAGTAATGGATCATGAATTCCCCGAGGGATTCAAACCCGTCAATATTGAACCATACGACGGAACAACCGATCCGTCGGTATGGATAGAAGATTTTATTCTTCACATCCATATGGCCCGTGGAGACGACCTCCACGCCATTAAATACCTCCCACTAAAGCTAAAAGGGCCAGCTCGGCACTGGTTAAACAGCCTGCCTGAAAATTTCATAGGCAGCTGGGAGGACTTGGAAGAAGCCTTCCTTGGCAACTTTCAAGGAACATATGTTTGGCCACTAGATGCCGATGACCTAAGTCACATTGTCCAGCAGCCCGGAGAGTCAGCCAGGGAGCTCTGGACTTGGTTCTTAGTCAAAAAGAACCAAATCGTCGACTGTCCGGACGCGGAAGCCCTTGCGGCCTTCAGACACAGTGTCCGGGACGAATGGCTGACACGCCACCTCGGCCAAGAAGGACCTAAATCCATGACAGCCCCCACTGCTCTGATGACCCGCTTTTGCGCAGGAGAAGACAGCTGGCTCGCTCGCAGAAGCAACAGCGCCAGCGACCCGGGCATTTCCGAAATCCGAGACGGCAACGGCAAGCCACGACGAAGCAAATACAACAGTCGCAATGATAATGAAAGATCACGCGACACAGCGGTCAACGCCGGATTCAGCAATCCCAAGCCCGATCAGCGGAAGAAGCCATTCAAGGCGAATCGCGACGAACCATCCAACCTGGACAGGATATTGGACCGACCCTGCCAGATTCATGGCCACCCCGATAAACCAGCTAATCATACTAACAGAAACTGCTGGGTCCTTAAGCAGGCCGGCAAGCTCAACACCGAACACAGGGGAAGGAGGCCGCCAGGCGACAGGGATGACGGAAAGGTTCACCAACGAAGCACTGGGGGTCAGAAGCAATCTCCACCAGAGGATCAACTACTCCCAGAACGGAAATAGCAACCCGGCTTCCGCCGCCCACTTCGTACACCTACAAAATTTGTACCGCGCATACATCATTATGCACTCAAGATACCATGGGCATTGGCGGAAGCACAATACGGACAACCCTGCAAGCACCCCAGTAACATTTTTTATTTATTTTCCTTTTATTCATTTTGTTCCTTCGCTATCCTTTAGAAATAGGTGACGAACAGGATAAACATCTGAAACTGGCTCTATCGGAGTCCGGATCTGTATACTCACCTAAGGGGCCACTTCCATCAAGGATTCCCCCCACCGAGGACTGGCGGCGCAGACGTGCGACAGGAGGTCCAAAATAAATTTTTGTAGACCGCACTCTCTATTTATTGAGTCTGTACTATGCCTGTTCCTCCGCCTCCAACCCCAAGCATGTAAAATAGCCAGGAGGATGGGTTTTTATATATATCATAAGTAGTCATTGGCATACCGCTCAGTTCCCAGTAAAACATATCCGAACTAATCATCCGTGTTGTCTCGCCACGGAATACGGCTGCCACAGTTGTTTCATAAATATACCTTGGCATAACGTGTCAGGGGCTCGTTATGGGAACAAATGAGTTGCCAGCAAAAGCCCGAACAGCTCTATAGCGCACTTCGGCGTCGCAAGTTTCGCCTTATATGCATCAGCTCCGAATCATTGTCTTGGGTCAATAGTTGGGTTGCCCGGCTCCTGTGCTTGCTACCCTACGTTCCGCTCTATCGGCTAGGGTAGTAAAGGGAGAACTACTGCGATTGTGCCCTGGTCTAAACCGGACGAGCACCTTAGTAGAGAAACCAAAAACTGACTGTCATGATGCGGCGTGAGCTGGTCAACCACTTGACGATTTCTTGGAATCTTTAGCGATTCTCCGTGTCACACGAAGGATCTATTTCAGATCAAATATGTAAGGCACCATACGCCGCATACATACCAGGGGCTATGTCGTAGTCCCACCATAAAACTCCTATGGCTAAGTGAAAGTGTTAACGCCCTATAGTCCGATTGCCTGGTTCGCCGCATTATCACCTCCTTCATGGACCAAGACGTTGGATAAAGAGTGATTAAATGCTTTTCCGACCACCCCCGTACTTCCTACGAGGGGGCTGAAGCCGACGACTGGAAAACTTTTAGATTGTATTAAAACGGCCGCACAGGAGGAATTCAAGCTTTCGAGCAAAACATAAAAATAGATTAACTATAAAAAGTTGTCTTTAACAATTCCCATACATCTTTATGTCTTTCGAGCACTGACCCTCTATCAAGCGGGCAGCCTCTAGGACATCTTCAAAATAATGCTCCTGTTCCGGACGGTCCTTGCCTTTGGGTGGACTCTTCGCCGCAACATCGATGGCCTTCATTTTCCCCCAGAATGTCTTGACTCGGGCAAAAGCCATCCGTGCACCCTCAATGCACGTTGACCGCTTCACAACATCAATATGCGTCACCGCGTCAATAAGCCTTTGCACCAAACCGAAATAGCTATTCGGAACAGGCTCGGTTGGCCACAACCGGATTATGACGTTCTTCATGGCAGCGCCGGATATCCTATGAAGTTCGGCCCATTGGGACATCTGTTCATTGAGCAACAGAGGGCGCTTTGATGCGCCAAACTGCGACCAAAAAAGCTTCTCCGTTGCATACCCATCCCGCGCTTGGTAATACCGCGCCGCATCGGAAGAACTCTTCGATAGGTCTAAAAACTCGTCCGGAGAACTCCATACTTGGTTAAGCTGATCATAGTTTGGATCACCGAACTTAGTTTGCAACAGAAATGGCTTACCAAAGTACTCCAGATTCACTTACGGTTTGGCCGAGGGCTTGTCCCCTTGTTGGAGCTGTTTAGCGGCATCGCTTTCCAAACCCAAGCCGCTCACCGGTGGCATCTTGCCCCTCTTAGAAGACCGCCCCTCCCAATCTTCGGAGGCGGCCCTTTTCCTCCTGCTATGAGAAGGGATACTAGATCCTTTTTCGCCTCTGTCTTCAGGCGAGGAAAGGTCGATCTCTCCGGACTCAGTGTCCGACTTACCTCCAGAACCATGGTCCTCTTGGGACTTCTCACTCTCCTCTTTAGCCTCCCTTACCGGCGCCTAGCATGGTGCCGAGGCCAGCATCCTTATTAGCACTGGAGTAGCTGAGTCTTCGGGAAGAGGAGCCGGACACCTAATCCATTCCACCTTCTTTATCCAGCCCTGGAAAAAGATGGATTGCTCAGTATCTTATTATGGGATGCTCGACTACGGGGTGTTCGGAAGTGTAATACTTACCGGGGTGATCGAATGATTGCTGTGGAGGCCGATGTCTTCAGTGGTGGCTGGCCATTGCTCTCGTTTCCCGAAAAACAACCTCCACATTCCTTCGTGCGTAGTGCCGAAGAAGTGCTGAAGAGTCCGCGGCCCTTCTGGGTTAAACTCCCACATGCGGCGAGGTCGGCGCTGGCACGGCAGAGTCCGGCGGACCAGCATTACTTGAATAACGTCAACAAGATCGATGCCCTTCTCGGCAAGGCTTCGGATGCGACCCTACAGAGTCCACACTTCATCAACGGATCCCCAGTCCAACCCCTCATTGATCCATGAAGCAAGCTGAATTGGGGGGCCGGATCGAAACGCAGGCGCAGTTGCCCACTTAGAGCCACAAGGCTCGGTGATGTAGAACCACCCCTGCTGCCATAAGTCGGAAGATTCGGCGAAGGATCCCTGAAACCAAACAGTGCTAGCGAGCTTGCCCACTTTGGCGCCACCGCACTCTGCCTGCTCCCCCTCTGTCACTTGCGGCTTCACATTGAAGGTCTTGAGCCACAAGCCAAAGTGCGGAGGAGTTCGGAGGAAGGCTTCGCACGTGACGATAAACGCCGATATAAGAAGAATAGAGTCCGGGGCCAGATCGTGAAAGTCTAGCCCATAATAGAACATGAGCCCCCGGACGAAGGGACTAAGGGCAAACCCTAGCCCGTGGAGGAAGTGGGACAGGAACACGACCCTCTCGCCAGATCTGGGGTAGGAATAATCTGCCCCTCGGCAGGAAGCCGATGAAGGATTTCTGCGGTCAGATATCTGGCCGCTCGAAGCTTTGCAATATCCTCCTCTGTGACAAAAGAAGCCACCCACCGGCCTTGACGGTTGGATCCGGACATAATCGGAGCTTGTGGTGGTTGAAACCCGGGTGTTGAAACTCGAGGTAGCAAGGGTAGAGGAAGGAGCAAGCTTGAAATAAAAATACGGGGCGGTACCCCTATATAGAGACTGTGAATATTAAACGTCTCCTCCCGGGCCTCAGAACTTGCCTGTTCCCAAGGAGTTGTACCCAAACGACGGTTGGGTTACCCACGTCCGGGTTGACATGAATCCCCTAAAAAAGAGGAGACACGATCTCCGCTTGGATAAGACACGCTAATAAAACCGCGTCTTAGGACGTGGGGCGACGGGCCAGCTAAAAGGCGGTTCGCAAATAATGGCTGAAGCAGGCGTGATGTCATATTGCCAAAGAGTTGTCGGGGGATTGGACTCGTAGAATATTATATCTTGTATAGTTGTGTATACAAGTCCGGATACAATCAACACATCTGAAGACTATCTTGGAGTTCGGAAAAAGGGGAACCTGACTTGCAATGCCGAAGACAATCTGCGCGCCGGACTCCTTGTCATTGAAGCCAGGTTCAGGGGCTACTGAGGGAGTCCTGAACTAAGTGGTCCTCGGGCGTCGGCCTGTTATCCATTGGGCCGGACTGATGGGCTGTGAACACATGAAGGCCGAAGACTGTACCCGTGTCCGGATTGGACTCTACTTGGCGTGGAAGGCAAGCTTGGCGACCAACTATGGAGATTCCTTCTTATGTAACCGACTCTATGTAAACCCTAGATCTTCCCGGTGTCTATATAAACCGGAGGAGTTAGTCCGGAAAGGATATACACATTACAATAGTTATATAGGCTAGACTTTTAGGGTTTAGCCATTACGATCTCGTGGTAGATCAACTCTTGTAACACTCATATTCATCAAGATCAATCAAGCAGGAAGTAGGGTATTACCTCCATAGAGAGGGCCCGAACCTGGGTAAACATCGTGTCCCCCGTCTTCTGTTACCATCGATCCTAGACGCACAGTTCGGGACCCCCTACCCGAGATCCGCCGGTTTTGACACCGACAGAGGGTGCATGCAACGACAAAGGAGGTGACCCTGCCTTGTCGCTCTCCCTGCTTCACCCGGCGCTCTTCAAGAATTGCACGATACACAGACGCGCCGTAGATGTATAACCAATCTCAATTTTTGTATTAGGGTTTAATAAGCATGAATGAGTACATTATATTATGTTATCACACACATTTAGAAAAAACGAGTTCAAATTATATAGTTATGTTACACACATTTCAAAAAATGTGTTCAAATTATATAGTTATGTTACACACATTTAGAAAAAAATTGTTTCAGATTATATACTAGTTTTATTACACACATTTCAAAAAATGAGTTCACATTATATTGTTATGTTAGACACATTTAAAAAAAGTAGTTTCAATTATATTCTATTGTCACACACATTCAGAAAAAAAAACAGTTCAAATTATATAGTTATGCTACACACATTAAAAAAAGTTCAAATTATATAGTTATATGCTACACACATTCAAAAAAAAATACTGTACTAGTGGCTGGACGAACGCGGGCTCAGCGACCTCCATGATCGGCCTGGCTGTCCAGACAGCGGACGGATCGAGCTTTGCTCCGAAGAAACCATGATGAAATCGTGCTACAGGACAGGCTTGTATTGCCGTAGCTAGCTAGCTAGCTGCTGACAGCTGACTCGTACACAGGACGGGCAGGTCGACGGCGGGGAGCTCTCCGCCATTGATCGCACGCAGTGGGGGACACACTTTAGATTAGGGAGACGGTGTACATGTGGCCATGTGGGCAGACATCACCTCCTGGTTTCGTGGACGGTGCGACCATCGTCCATGGTCCTAGGTGTTGACCCTGGGATCGATAAGCTAAGTTAGTGCCTAACCATGACTAGCTAACCTTGATTCTAAAAATCAACAGTGCCTCCAATTACACCTCATTGGGATTTTAGGTGGAGACACCTTTGGCCCGATTTACCCAGTAATTATTTATGACCATTGATATTCTTTTACAACTTCACAAATTGTAGAGGAAGATACAACTCTAGTCAAGTGGCTATTGATTGGACGGGCGGGTTAATGTCAGTCTTGTGTTTCTGGTAATTAGCAAGCCGGTTATTTGGTTTAAGTAATATATATTTATAACATTTTTATGCTAGTAGCATAGTTTATTGGAATTTTTAGGCAAATTGGTAACTTAAAAGATTCTTACCAAACATTTAAGGGGCTAAATTTACCGAACATTCTTACAAAACAATTGGAGTGAATATATGTCATGGCTTGGGAGGACAAATCAATATATGTCATGTTTCTCGGGTTATACAAAGTAACCAACCATTTGATGTTTAATTAAACTCCCAAGTTAACGTTTTGCATCCCACCCAAGTTATACAGGGAGTTGGCTTGACTTGGTTTTACTTGAACCAAGTCCATCTTATCTACCCTGATAGGTACCAAACGTCAGACACGAGCACATGGCAACTTCGAATGTTGCTTTTTTTATAGAATTTTTTTGATCTATTCGTCTTTAATCATGACAGTACAACGAACATCAAAGATAATAATAATTACACCCAGATTCATAGACCATCTAGGGGCGACTAAAAGTACTGACGCGAGCCGAAAGCACGACGCCGTCATCATCGCCCCTCCCTCGTCGGAGCCGGGCAAAACTTGTTGTAGTAGACAGTTAGGATGTCATCGTGCTAAGGCCCCATAGGACCGGTGTGGCAAAGACAGCAACCGTCGCCCATGAAGAGTAGCGTAGATCGGAAGGATCTACCTGAAGACACACAAACGTAGATGAACTACGACCAGATCCGAGCAAATCCACCAAAAATAGATCCGCCGGAGACAAACCTCCACGCGCCCATCGACGATGCTAGACACACCACGGGGATGGGGACTAGGTGGGGAGAACCTTATTCCATCTCCGAGAAGCCGCCGCCGTCTTGTCTTCCTGAGCAGGATAAAAATCCTAACAAAACTCGAAGTAACATCTAAAAAACGGAGCCCTCCTGCCGGCAAGGTCCGAGATCCGCCGCGCCGCCATGGCCCTAAAGCCACCGGAGACTGAAATTGATATCAAGAAACGTTAGGACCGGTGTGCCACGCACCTCAGGTGTGGCACTTATGGTCTTATCTTGCATTCCCTCGAGTCTTAACCTCTCTTGGTCACTCGAGCGCACTCCAGCGAGACGTGCCAGGTTTCCGCCGTGACTCGAATGGAAGGCGAAAGCCACCCCGTTGGATTACCCAGGTGGAGCGAGCAGATCGAGGCCGTTATGGCCAGACCATCAGACAATCACATGTATACGCACGTAACTATTCCATTTCATTTTCGCGCAGAACAGCACCCAGTGGAGCACACGACAGTGACCCGTGCCTAACCAGTTCCGGCATGGGTTATGGCCCTCTCCATCGGGATAACTCGGCCAACGGTGGGTGGGCAAACGAAGCAAACTGCATGGGCGTTTCCGTCGGCCAACAAAAATGCGCCATGACCCAAGGTACTGCACTCATATGAACCACGTGCTCCGGTAGGACAGCCTTCGGGTGGCGTGCATGGAGATGGGAGATATGGTGTGGGTACCAAAATAGGCCCAGTCGCACCGCAGAATCACTTGTACCGAGATGTGAAGATCATGCACGTTCTGTTCGGCGGGTCGAACAACCCGTGATCGATAGAGGAACAACTAGAGATTACCGACCAGCTGCGTGTCGAGAGCTAACTGGCTAACTGGCAAACCGTGTTTGCTTGTGCTTTGGCTTTAAAGTACTCGTCGGAGAGCTTTTCACCCGTGGCCCGTGGGTGTCTGTACAGCTCTTTTCTCTTTCTCTTGCTGTGTGCCGGTTGATTTTGATGCAAGTCAAAAGTTGAGAACTCTGCCCGGCTGCGCCTTCTTGGTGCGATGCTACCGGTTCATTAAGATAGAGTGTCACGTGATGTACTCTATAGTTACATGGCAGGGGATGTACAAAGGCATCAAAGGCGGTTGCAGTGTGGTACTTGAGGCGGTGGCCACACAAGACCTCTGGATTTGGCACTCCTTCTTTGGTATGTCAGGAACTCACAATGACATCAACGTGCTGTAGTGCTCTTCTGTCTTTGCCAAGCTTGTTGAAGGTCATTCTCCTCCGGTGAACTTCGAGACCAATGGGCGGCACTACAACAAGGCGTACTATCTAGCTGATGACATCTATCCGAGATGGTCGACATTTGTGAAGACGATCTCAAACCCTGTGCCAAGAGGCAAGAACGCCTGGTTTGCGAAGATTCAGGAGGTTTGCAGGAAGGATGTCGAGCGGGCATTTGGTGTGCTCCAATCTCGATTTGCTGTTGTCCGGTACCCCGCTCAGACCTGGTCGAAAGATCAAATGTGGGAGATTATGATTTGCTGTGTCATCTTGCACAACATGATCATCGAAAGCGAGCAAGAAGACCCAGTGTTTGACACTGAACCATACTACAGGCAGGGTCCTCTAGCCGAAGTTGATCACCAGCTACCGGCAACCTGGACTGCCTATCTCAGTATGCGTCAGGAGATCCGAGACCCATAGGTGCATCATCAACTGCAGCAAGATATGATAGAGCATCTATGGGGGCTCAAGGGCGACGCCGGGCGCGACGTGTGATGAAATATGAGTTTTTATTTGTTGAACTATATAATTTTTATTGAACTATTTTGTTGAAGTATTTGATTTTTCTGTGATGAAATATGTGATAAAAAAATTATGTTCATAATTAAACGCCGAGGCACGGCGAACCACGCCGAATATGGGCCTATTCTCGCCCATATGGGCCCTTTATTCGCCGAAATGGGGCTGAAAAGTGGGCCAATATCGGCGCCTGGGGGGGGGGGGGGCGACGACTGGGCGCAAAACCGCCCCCAGCGCCGATTGTATCGCCGGCTCGCCCCCCGGGGGCGATTTTTATGCGTCCTGGGGGGGCCAACGGCTGGAGATGCTCTAAGGCTAACTCCACCGCACGACCTCAAACGGACGTCCGGTTTTGGCCGGATTTTGTCCCTTTGGGGCGGCAATGGGTTCGTCCATGTCCGCCTCTGTCCGTTGAGTTGTGGGTGTGCCCAGCGCGCGGCCGCACCCCAAATCATGTCCGTGTTGGATGTGATAAAAAACAAAAAATAAAATAAAATGACTTAAAAAAGTAAATAAACACAGTTAAAAAAACTTAAAACATAAGTTAAGGGGTCATGGCCACAAAACGGCCCAGTTTCACGGTTCACTTAACGGCCCAGTGCCATAATTAACATAAAAACAAAATAAAAAACGCCGCCCGCGCGCTCCTGCCGCGCCGTCGATGTCGTGGCCATGCTGTCTTCAGTGGCCGCCGGTGTCGTCGTCGTTGCTGACGAGGTCGATGTAGTCCGGCGGCGTCCAGAGGTGGGCCGGCAGTCCGTGGTGCACGGGGGCGGCGGGCTGGAAGGTGGCAGGTGCCTGCACCACCACCTCCCGTGGCGAGGCGTCCCGCTCCGGTGACCGCGGCGGCGTGGTGCACCAGTTCACGCCCCCCACGGCGTCCACCATCTCCGGAGCCGTGCACGACCAGCTCCAGTGCTGGCCCACCAGGCCCGGGTGGAACGCGGCCACCGGCGACTCCTCCATCACCTCCTCCTTCGCCACCATCTCCAGTTCGGGGATGGCGACGTCGCCGGCCGTGGAGAGGTCCGTCGTCTCCTCGAGGCCCTCCCATTGGCGCTCATCGTGCATGCGCATGGAGTCCTCCATGACACGCGCCATGAGACGGGCCTCCTCCTCCGCTGTCATGCGAGGAGGTGGAGGTGGTGACGGAGACAGGGAAGGAGACGGCGTGGGCGTGAGGCCGCGCACCCGCGTACGCCCGCGCACCTCCCGACGTGGCCGCCGCGGCCTTGACACCGTGCCGGCGAAGTAGGACGCGCGCCGCACGTCGTGCTCGTCCTGGAGCCACATGTCCCAGAGCACGGAGTCGGGGGCGTACCTCTCGTCGTAGTAGAGGTCGTCGGGGAGGAGGCGGCGGCGGCGCTCGATCTCATCGCGGCGCGCACGGCCGCTCATCGGCACCGGCGGGATCGGGACCCGGTCGGCGGAGAGGTGCCAATTGTTGGGGAGGTGGACGTCGCTCCACGGGACCGGCGTCCTCGTCTCCCAGTAGCGCCGGCATACGTCGGCGTTGAGGTACTGTCGGTCGCGCTCGCCGGCGGCCCTAGGGGCGATGGTGAAGGGGGCAGGCGCGGGGGCTCGACGGGAGGTGCGTGGCGGTGATGCGGGCTCTTCCTTCTGCACGGAGCCGCGGCGGCGTCCCGGGGAGGAGCCGGCCTCGCGGTCGTGCTTCCCCTTGCGGCCGTAGTTCCATAGCCCCATGGCTGCGGCCGGCCGACGAGTTCGAGGACGGGGAGCGGCTAGGGTTTGGGGAGTGTCGGGTTTCGAGGGGGCAGAGAGGGGCCGGAGTAGGAAGTGTGGACGACGACGGGTCCACGGCTTCCCATTTAAGAAGAACGGCGACCGTTCGCTGGGGGATGACAGGTGGGGCCATTCGCGCATGCGCATTGATGTTGGCGGGTGGGAGGTAGGTGGCCGTCTGCCACGCGGCCCCGACGCGAACATTCGACACGTCCGTTCGCTGTCCGCCGCAACCCAAACCTGGCGCATGTTTGCGCTCGAAATAGGTCGGCCCGGACACATGGACCAGATGGGTCCAGGCCGTTGCGCGCGCGGGGGCTCGACGGGAGGTGCGTGGCGGTGATGCGGGCTCCTCCTTCTTCACGGAGCCGCGGCGGCGTCCCGAGGAGGAGCTGGCCTCGCGGTCGTGCTTCCCCTTGCGGCCGTAGTTCCATAGCCCCATGGCCGCGGCCGGCCGACGAGTTCGAGAACGGGGAGCGGCTAGGGTTTGGGGAGTGTCGGGTTTCGAGGGGGCAGAGAGGGGCCGGAGTAGGAAGTGTGGACGACGACCGGTCCATGGCTTTCCATTTAAAAAGGACGACGACTGTTCGCTGGGCGGATGACAGGTGGGGCCACCCTCGCGTGCGCATTGATGTTGGCGGGTGAGAGGTAGGTGGCCGCCTGCCACGCGGCCCCGACGCGAACGTTCGAGGCGTCCGTTCACTGTCCGCCGCAAAACCCGGCGCATGTTTGCGCTCGAAATAGGTCGACCCAGACACAAAACGGACCAGATAGGTCCAAGCCGTCGCGCGCTGAGCCGTCTGGTTTTTTCCTTCTACCCCAAACGAACGGGGCTGGACGGGATGAGGTCGCGCGGTGAAGTTGGCCTAACCTTTAGCACCGCGATCTGCGAGTGAGACCCACCTGTCTGCTCGTAGTTGATATTTCAATCTCAGTCTCGGTCCATAGTCATGAAGATAGGACTACTATTCCCTCAAAAAAAAAAATGAAGATAGGATTACTATATTTTTTTTTTCTTTAGCTAAAAAGTCTCATGCCGTGCGTCGTGTGAGTTTGAAGCACGTGTCACGAGCTTGTTCTGTATATCAGCTTTGTCAGCTTCGGTCAGTGGAGATTGGACGCAGGCACACGATATATGAACGAAACAAATACCATCTCAACAGAGATAAAAAAGCAAAGCGAAACAACCAATCACAATAACCTGTTAAAGAAAAAAAAAAGACTTAAAGGCATCTCCAACACCGATCCTCAAATTTGCTTCACCATCCGTCTGCGAACAGGGGAAACCAGTCCGCGGACACGGATACGGGAGCCGGACATCCAACGCTAGCTGCATATGTGAGCTTACATTTCAAACAGTGTTTTGACTAACCGGACGAAATTTATGCAAACACCACATTTTTCACCCAAATTTGGATAGAAAATAGCACAAATTATCCATACACAAAAAGCAAATAAGTCTAATACAACAATAATTCAAATTCAACGGGATAACCGGATGTTCAACAAGTTTTTCACGAACGGATCATATCGTCCCACATATACTGCTCCTTCAGCTTCAGCCTACAGTGTGGGTGCGTAAATGACCGTCCCTCTGTCCTATGGTATATCACGGCAGTGCGCGCGAGTGTAGACCAATATTGAGTGAAGATTCAATCAACAAGTTGAGCAAGAAGTAGCAAAACTTACGATCTCCTCCTCTGCAGAGTGCAATGGCCACCTGGCCTCCACCCGACCAACCGCGTCACAAAACATGGTGATGGGGGTCTGGATGGCGTACCATCGATACAATAACGACCTCACATTTGCGTTGTTGGATAATGTGCATGTCGTATAGCACAATGTGTTTTCACGCGTAAAACGAATCATGCACGCGCTGCCAGAAGGTCCTCCCTCTGCTCCTATCTACGAAATTCGGGGATACAACCAACCACGCATCGCACAACAACTCATCCTCCATGGTCGAGTACCCCGCCATCCTTCGTACTTAAAAAAACGACATGACATTCGAAAATTAGCGCAATGACATTTGGCCGAACATCCACCGGGCGTGGTGTCCGCCATGGACGACGTCAACAGGTGGAGCGGGGGGGGGGGGGGGGGGGGGGTTGTACCTGGCTACGCACGGGTCCTGGGTGGACGACGCCGTCGTGAAAGGCGAGCGGGCGCGTCGGTGCTGGTTGTCGAGGTCCGGCAATGCCGGTGTGCCCGCCGGAGAGGTACAACGACGACGTCGTAGGAGGGGGGTGCGTGTACCTGGCTACACACGGGTCTTGGGTGGAAGACACCGTCGTGAAAGGCGAGCGGGCAATGCCGGTGTGCTGGCCGGAGAGGTACAACGATGGCGTCGGAGGAGGGGGTTGCGAATGCTAAACAAGGGGGAGAAAGGGCGGAATGAAAAAAAAAATAAGACCAGGATGAGGGATTTAGTGGACCTGGGGTGTCGGAGTCCTACGTGTCTACTATCCGGACTTCCAAAACCCTCACACCCCTCATTTTGCTTCCGGTTCGTGAGAAAAAATGTGTCCGGATCGCTCGTCAGACCGATATAGGTCCGTGTTGGTTGGCGCAACACGTCTGAACAGCGCGGTCCAAACATATGCAACCAGTTTGAGTGTATGTGTTGTGGAGATGCCCTAATCCAACAATAAAGAACCGCGGCGAAGTGCGGCTTAGCTTCTTCTAAAATAGAAGGCGAAAGGCACCCGTTTGATTACCCAGATGGAGCGAGCAGAGGCCGTTCTGGCCAGACCATCAGAAGGTCACATGTATGCGCACATAAACTTTCCATTTTGTTTTCGATCCGTGCGGCACCCAGTGGAGCACACGACAGCGACCCGTGCTTAACCAGTTCCGGCATGGGTTATAGCTCTCTCCATCTGGACAACTCGGCCAACGGTGGGTGGCCAAACGAAGCAAACTGCAAGGCCGTTTTCGTATATAAAACCACGTGTTCTGTAGAACAGACTTCGGGTGGCGTGCATGGAGATGGGAGATGGGAGGTTGGGTGGGTACCAAAATAAGCCTAATCGCACCAAGCTTTTTTCTTTTTCTTTTTTTGATAGAGAATCAATCGCACCGAGATTTGAAGATCGCCTTGCATTGTCACATATGGTGCCGAAAGACCAGGACGCGCCTTCTCAGTCTATCTAGAAAGCTCGATCGCCAAATCTTCCGTCGGGCAACCACCACACTCGCACATTGCCAGTCGTGTTTTCGTCTGCACGACTACGTGACAGGCAGGTGCATGCACGCCGCAGCCTCCGCGACCGTAGCGATGTGGGGGGCAACACAAAAGTCCAAGATCATACGCACCGTGATGAAGGGGTATAGATAGCGGTGAGCACGCACGCACTCTTCGTCTTCGTGTAGCCGCTTAAAAGTGTCGCACAGGACGGCCGATGGTGTCCGGACGCACGCATTGATCGCAGCGTGGGACACACAGTGGTAGTAGATAGATAGATAGATAGATAGATAGATGATCTGTGGCCATGTGAGCAGAGCAGGCATCGTCGCTTCCTGGTTCCGTGGACGGCTGGCGTCGTCGATCGATGGTCCGTGGGTTCGGCGGAATCCATGCAGCGTGCATGCACCGAGCACTTCCGTGGAACAACACACACATGCAAGTCGTGTTTGCTTGTGCATTGGCTTTAACACACTTTTTTTGAAGCTAAAACGCCCTCCGACTCTTTATTCATTAGGCGCTAGCATGTCTGACTGCAAACAATCAGTCAGCCACCCATGGATTGTATGATACAATCCCTCAAAAACAGAAAGTTTTAACGAATGCCTAGCTAGACGGTGTGCCGCCATACTAGTCCGACGACACGCAAACCGTAGCCTGAATCCCTGAAACCAAGTAGATATCTCCTTCATCTCCGTAATGAGGTGAAAACACGTCAACCTCTGAGGTGCATCCCAGAGCCGCTGGATCTCCTGACAGTCCGTCTCCAACACAACTTGCTGGAGGCACTGCCTTTTTTTCTCTCTTGCTATGTGCTGGCCGATCGATGCACAAGTCAAAAGTTGAACTCACCGGCCGGCTGCATCCTCTTGGTGCGATGCGAACTGTTAATTGAAAATTCATTGTCTAAAAAGAGGAAGATGGAGCGTCACGTGATCTGTATTCTACTTACATTCCGTACGTGAAGTATAACCTTTAGCACCGCGATCTGTGAGTGAAACCCACCTGTCTTCAATCTTAGTCCCGGTCCATAGTCATGAAGATAGAATTATGTGTTATTTTTGAATTCTTGAGCTCAAAAGTCTCATCCGTGCGTCGTGTTTGTTTGAAGCACGTGTCACTCACTTGTTTTATATCAGCTTTGTCAGCTTCGGTCAGTGGAGATTGGACGCACGGCAGTAAAATGAAAATAATACTAATAATCTTAAGCTGTCTTTAGCCACATTCAGCGGCTTTTACTTTCGTCCATTAGTTAAATCATACCCACACGAAAGTGAGAGCTAGATTAGCGGGCTAATGATACATATAATCACCTCTCACCTCGAGTGAGTGCGTGCACCACACTCAATATGATATATATACTCGAGGGCATCTACAAGACAAACAAATAGCTAGCTACTAAAGTCTGACAATGATGCTACGTAATTTAAAAAAAAAAGGAGGATGACCCTCGGCCTCTGCATCTGGAAGATGCATGCGGCCATTTTATTGATTATTCTCGAGGACCTTACAAAGTAGTACAACAATATACATGAATCCGTCATCTTGGCAACATCTGCCGCTACTCATATCCATATGATGAAGGGGTGCAAGCTGGGCCAAATACCCAGATCTCTCACCTAAGCCTAACATCTAAAGCCGGAGGCCTCGACCGAGCCACATACCGGGTCCGGGGCACAATCCAGTCCGACGCACTCACATGTGTCGTGGCCGCCATCTTCCACTAGTCCATCTTCAGAGCAGATTGAGGTGCCAACCTTGGCAGGATCCTCCGCCATCGACGCCACCATGACGCCAAACGACGACCACCATCTACGCTAGTCCATCTCCAAGCAGAAGGATCGCTACCACAGGACGAAGACCGGCGGAGAATAGATGAAACGCCGCACACATTGCCGCCGCCAAACACCTCACACACACCACAAAGCGCCCACCATGCTTCCGGGAACCCCGGGCGACGCCTTCAAGAAGGAGTGCGACGAGGGTACGACGCCGTCGCCCGCAAGGGGAACTAGAGCTTTCGCCCAAAGGAAGAGCACGGTGAAAAACAGGAGAGGACCTCAACAAGGCCTCCAAGAAGGGGACCGACGCCCAGCAAAGGCGCCGCCATTGTCGTGGCCTCCGCCGACGGCCAAGGCTTTCCGCCGGTCCCGCCCCCATCCCATCCACCCGGCCAAAGACCTGGCCAGGCCCCTAGAGGAGCGCACGTAGCCGAAAAAGGCGTTGGACTTCATCGAAGCAGGCACGCCGGGTGACGGGGCACCCCGACCCACTGTAGTAGACATCCACCGAGACCTCGCCGCCCGCACAGCCGAAGTCGCGGACCACCAGCACCCACGGCCGTCGCCACCGAAGAGGCAACGCCGTCCACACCGCCCGAGGCCGCCGCCCCGACATCCACCCACCGCACACATCTCGTCAAAACATGGAGAAAGACCCACACCGCCGCCACCAGGGAGCACCACACCGCGAAAACCCAAGCCGGGCAGGACGAGGCAAGGCCACGCCGGCCGGATCCGGGCGGATCCGGCGAACCCCGGCCCACCAGCCGCCAGATCGGAGTAGCAGGCCCCGATCCCAGGACCCAGCCGCCAGATCGGAGTAGCAGGCCCCGATCCCAGGACCCAGGCGGCCAGATCTGACGGGCGGAGTCGTCCTAGGCGACCAGGCGCGGGTCAACAACGCCGACGGCTACAGCCGCCGCAGAGGGCCAGCCTCGGCGGCCACCAGGGGAGCAGGGGAAGCGGGCGGCGGCGCCCGATGCGGGGTGGGGGGCTCTCTAGAGGTCGAGGCGGGTGCGCGGGGAAGCCCCCGCCGCCGCCTACCGCCACGCGGGCAAGCCCGACGACGGCTGCCGGCGACACGTAGGGTTTCGCCCCTGGGTCGCCCGAGAGCGGACGATGCTACGTATTGTATTCATTTTACTTCTCTCGCTCAACGTCTATACTATATATGCTAGTAGGAGAAAATAATCATTGTCTATGCGCCGAGCTCGATTGCTTTCCACGTGAACTCTTGTCTATGCGCGATGATGCTCCGCCCTGATTATTTTTATGCGCATCAAGGACAAGTAAACTATCTAGTGCCATATATTTTGAGCGACGACTGTGTATATTATCCTTCGTATAATTGGGGATACAAACTTTTTCCTCCATCTTGGCCGTTCTAGGTCAAAAGATTCCATGGAGTGGTTAGCTAGCCAGTTGGGGACATTGGACATCATTTAGCCACGGTGCTGCCGTCCACGCAGAAAACTGTTTGTCTAATTAAAGCAGACAGCTGATTAGTTAAAATCCTTAATCAAGCCTGGTGTTTGATGCCTTACTAAAGCTGGCTGGCAAGGTCATGGCGCACGCGGCCATATGTGTCGATCGAGATCTAAAAGTAATCAAATGCGCATGCCGAACTGTAGCCGATAGAATATCTTGTCGAACTTCCGAAGCACCAAAGCTAGCTAGCTGTCGTTGCTTGCGAAAAGGAAAATGGGACAAGATTCCCCCCTGAAATATGGGACAAGAAATGTGGTTTTTGGTTACTTGAAAATTTTCCAGTGGCCTTGCCGGACGGCGACGCGTATTGGCCATAATTTACAAAAACATTATGTAGTATTAATTAGTAAGAGGAGGAAAGGTTAAGGATTTACCCGGTGTGAGATATTGCATTATTCGAGGAACCCTAGATGCTGTCAAAGTAAAGAATCGTCAACAAAGGCGTTCTAGTGCGTTGGAGATTTTTATCCAAGACTTGGTATCATTCGATGATGCCATAGATGCGAGAGCGGGGTGACGCGACTTCCGGTGAAAATCATGCCGACTACGGTCATGGTGGACGATGACGGCGTGTGTGACGTCGTTCCCTTCTCGAGACATCGTTTCCCCGATCAGTTGATGATGCCATCTTTGATGTCGTTTTCCCTCCCGGGGGCATCGTTTTGGAGCAGGTGCTGACTGGAAGGGCCCAGACATGGAGCGGTGTTACCTCCTCCGCATCGACGATGGTGGATCTCGGCGGCGTGGCGCAGTGGGGTCTCGGCGTCCGATGCGTGTTGACAGACTCACGCAGGAGGATGGCGCTGTTTGGCATCATGATGACGTCGACGGCAGGCCTGGCAAGGTCAATGCGTCAGTACCTACTCTAAAGATGGATCGGTGGAAGACGGCAGCGGCAGCCTTGAGAGTGTGCGGACCGGTGTGTGCCCCAGACCCGACAATATTGCTTAGTTGGGGCCTCCGGTTTTAGATGGCAGGCTTTGGTGTGAGGATTGTTTGGTATTTGACTCGAAATATCGTCACCCCTTCATCAAGTGGATAGGAGTAGCGACAGATGTTACCAAGATGATAGTTTCAGGGTGTGTTTGGTTTATGCCTAAGGTTGCCTCACCAAAGGATTGGCTAGCCAAAATTTTGGTCGAGGTTTTGGTTGCCCATGATTTGGCCAACATTGACAAGAAAAATGAACTAGAGCTGGCTAGAGTTCATTGACATGCCGATAAATTGGCAACAATCCAAACAAAGACCAATCTTTGGGTCATGACCAAAATTTTACTAGGGTGCATTTTTGCCACAATCCAAACACACCCTCTGACTTACTGATGTATTACTTTATAAAGTCTTTCTGAACAATTAATATAGTGGCTGCATGCATCACCCTGATGCAGAGGCCGGGGTCTTCCTCCTTTCCTCCTTTTCTCAAAAATAAACATCACAGTAAAAAGAAAAGGCATTTACATGGTCACACATGTACTCCTGGACTTACCCTTTCATTCGGGAAAAAAACAATGAAATAACCTTCCGTAATTACGGCTCATTTACACAACACCACCAAAAGTTTTGGTAATTTCGGTAGCCAATTGTCAACCAACTAAGGGCTCATTCGGTTTGGAGGATTTTTATAGGAAAAACGATGGAACAAGGATTTCATAGAAAAATTCCTATAGATGCATTCGGTTTGTAGGAAACACGTACGGGAATTTCATAGAAATACTATTCATTTCCTGTGTTTTTGAAGGAATCTACACATCCATTCAAAACTCATTTTGTGCGTAGGAACGAGGCAAGACATTTCCTTAGAAAGACAAGTGCCATCCTATCAAATTCCTATACTACTCTTAACTAGAAGAACACCCGTGCATTGCAACGGGACCACATTAACTTTAAGAGTTCAATATAAATATTCTCATACATATCAAGTGACATTGGCGACCTTTTTTACCATCAAATCCTCACACAAACCTCTCTCCCTCCCTCTTCCTCACTCTCTCTCCCCTCCCCCTCTCTCTCTCTCTCTAACACACACACACATATCCATCTTATTGGATACGGGATCATAATCCATTTATTTCACACACACACACGCTAGTGCATAACAATATGGATTATGTGTTTTATATTTGCCACCACAACTGAGGGAATTAATTCATGTAAATCGGCCAGCCACAGCTCCAAGAATACGCGGAGGAGGTGGCCCGGGTCAGCGTCGGCGCCGTTCGGCACGGGCCACGGGCCCGCTTCCAAGTGCGTCTGCGCGCCGGCCACCCACGCCGGGTCCTTCAAGTGCCGCTTCCACCGCACCAACTCCCAGGGCCAGGGAAGCCGCCCTTCTTCGCCCTCTTCACCGGCCGCGGCCAACGCGGTGCCGCGGCACCCGGCCTCGCCGTCCTCGTCCTCCGGCACCGTCGCAACCCAGTGACGCAGCCCAAGCATCGGCCTCGAGAATCAAGAACGCTCGACAACGGAGAGGGAGGGGAAAATCATATACATGTCATAAGAAAGGGAGTCTATTTACTGCTCCCTTGATATATTGTTTCCTTTGTTTGGAGATTGATTATCATCCGTAAGTTAAGGTAAGGTTAATGTGATTAGCGATTTTTCTGAAAAACAATTATTTATTTTCTAATTAATGTGATTGCGTGATTTAAGGTAAGGTTAATTAATTTAGATTTGATCTTTAGAGATTGTTCATGATTGATTCTACATTACTAAATAACTTGCGCCAGTATGGAAAGTTCTGATCTGTTCAGATTTCTTTCATTGTGTGAGAGGGTGACGCGAAAATAAACCGATGAAGTGAGGGGAGGGAAGAAAAAATCTACGAAAAAACCCAGCAAAGGTGGGAGGAGGAACCAAAAAACCATGAAAGGTGGGACGAAAAAAAACTAAAAACGAGACTACCAACTACTTCATTAGGAGCCTGTGTTTTGATTTTCTTAAAACCGAACGAGGCCTTGGTATACTAGTACGGGAGAGGGCCGGGACAAGGGCGGGCCCATGTGAAAGTGACAGGGGAGGCGACGGCCGAAATAGGCCAACCTTGAAGGCTCCCCTGCAATGCAATACACGCACGCGTGAAATTCCCCGTGTGTGCCCGCGTATTTTACCCTCCGAATGGAGCCAGTACGACGTCCCGGTCCCTGTAGCTCCGTATGTTTTTTTGGAGAAACCCTCCCGCGTTTGCAGAATTTTCCATGGTTTCTTCCTTCTAGATGCGGGAGTAATGAGACATTTTACTTTCTGTCCTTTTTCTCGGCAGCGGCGGGTCCCGGGTAGGCGTTGCTTCACTGACTGCGCACTCCAGAAGACCAGAAGCACGGTGAATCGGTGATCATCATGGATCACAACCATTGTGCAGCGCGAGATTCCGTTGCCCAAATCTCAAACCTCATCGCCTAGTACGTGGCCACGTGATCTACTTAGTTTACTCCCGTCAGAGTCGCACGGACGTACAGTAGTTAATTAGCAGAGGACCAGAGGCGTTGGTGAACTGTTTTAAATGTACGGGGGCATGGCGGGCGTACATGTCGCTGCTCCAAGGTGCCCATCCAGCTGTGCCGTGTTTCAGGCTCAGAGTGGTCCATCACATCCTACAGCAATGCAAGCAATCGACGTGGAAGCCCCTCCCCATGCCAGCCCGGGCCCTCCCTGGCTCAAATTCTTCTCCTGCGTGCGGGCCATTTTGATGCGGAACTTGATCCACTTCGCGGCGCCATCTCTGCACATGCACTTGCTGGCTAGGCTAGAGCTAATTAACGGTAGGTTTGATCTTCCACGCGCTTCTCCTTCAGCTCTCTGCTTCCGTTTCTAATCTGTAGTTAGTTGGCATTATCTTATCGAGGGAGAAAATTGGATAGCGTTAAGGCATCTCCATCCGTAAATTTGCTTCTGCATTCATTTGCGGAAAGGAGGACCGGTCCAAGGACACTGATGCGGGAGCCGGCCATCCAAAGCTAGCCGCATATGTCCGGTTACATTTTAAATGAAATTCAACGAAAATAGGTGAGTCATAATAAAATTAATATAAATTGTTGTAAAAAAATATGTAAAGTGGTATAATAATAGCATGAAACAATAAAAGATTATAGATTCGTCGGAGACGTATCACCGCTGTTAGGGCATGTCTCTCTCTAAGTAGTTTTGGTGATTGATGACAATGCTTTTGCGGACTACTCGTGTGCGTTGAATATTTCAGAGATTCATTCATTGGCACGAGACGATTCCTTCCCCTCGGAGCTTTAAGTGAAGACGGTGTAGTCTCCTTCGTTTCGGTTTTGGTGGACTTGAATCGTAGTAGACACCATACTATCAAGAGGGGGTCCGCATTGAAAAGGCTAGGGTGGAATCAACACACACACTTTATTTTTGCACCCCCAGCTCCTTTCCTCTCCTTGGAGTTTTCCGCTTCGACAGAAGTGGGGATTGTGAGGTGCTAGCGGTAGTGCCGCCTATGGTCCTCAAGCGGCAGTACCGCTGTCCAACAGCGGTAGTACCGCTCGGGCGCACCGGCCGCAATACCGTCTTGCTTCGGCACTGTTACCGCCTCAATTCGAGGGCGTCTCTCTCGTGTCGGGTTGTGTGGCAGTAGTAGCGGCAGTACCGCTCGCGGGCGGCAGTACCGCGGCTACCGCCGCTACTAGTGCCGCCCCAGCCCTCTCTCTCTCTCTCTCTCTCTCTCTCTCTCTTCTGTTCCCCCTCGGTTGCCTCTACTCTCAGTCTCCGCGGTAGTACCGCTGCCACCAGCAGTAGTACCGCTCTGCTGAGCAGTAGTACCGCTCCGTACGGGCTGAAGGGGGGGTAACGGTTGGATAAGTCCCCCCTTATAAAAGAAGGTCTTCTTCTCCATAGAGACCCACCTCTTCCCTCCCCAAGCTTCATTGTTGCTCAAAGCTCCATTTTCGCTCGATCTTTCTCCCTAGCCAGTCAAACTTGTTGATTTTCTAGAGATTGGTAGAGAAGGCCCCGATCTACACTTTCACCAAGAGAAATTTGATTCCCCCCACTAATCCCTTGCGGATCTTGTTACTCTTGGGTGTTTGAGCACCCTAGACGGTTGAGGTCACCGCGGAGCCATATTCCATTGTGGTAAAACTTCGTGGTGTCGTTGGGAGCCTCCGATTAAGTTGTGGAGATTACCCCAACCTTGTTTGTAAAGGTTCGGTCACCGCCTCCAAGGGTACCAATAGTGGAATCACGGCATCTCGAATTGTGTGAGGGCGTGAGGAGAATACAATGGCCCTAGTGGCTTCTTGGGGAGCATTGTGGCTCCACACCGCTCCAACGGAGACGTACTTCCTCTTCAAGGGAAGAAACTTCGGTAACACATCCTCATCTCCACCGGCTCCACTCTTGGTTATCTCTTACCTTTACTTGTGCAAGCCTATATTGTGTTGTATCCCTTGCTTGCTTGTGTGCTTGTTGTTGGTGCATCATATAGGTTGCTCACCTAGTTGCATATCTAGACAACCTACTTTGATGCTAAGTTTAATTTGGTTAAGAAAAGCTAAAAATTGTTAGTTGCCTATTCACCCCCCTCCTAGTCAACCATATCGATCCTTTCAACCGCCCTCGCTCTACAGATCCCTCGGCATCCACGACTGCAGGCACCTCTGGCAAGGGGGAAAACGTCATCTCCTCCGACGATGAGCAGGTCCAAACGCATCAGCAGCGGCCCCGCCTCCTCGCGGAGTCCGCACTAACGAACAAAGAATTTGTCTGTCAGATGGAGATCATGATGGAATGTTCGCTCCGTTAGATGGACCCAGCGCCACTGCTAGCCGCCACAAGTTAATGAGGAGCCACCATTCTAGGTACGCTACCGCATTAAGCTAGAGCCGGCATCGCCACTCCGGCGGGAAAAGGACGACCCCCCCGCCCCGCGTGCAACGGTGGAAATTGTGGGCCCTTGGCCACACCTTACCACCGCGGAGATAAAGGAAATATGCCCTAGAGACAATAATAAAATTGTTCTTTGTATTTCCTTATATCATGATAGATGTTTATTATTCATGCTAGAATTGTATTAACCGGAAACTTAGTACATGCGTGAATACATAGACAAAACAGAGTGTCCCTAGTATGCCTCTACTTGACTAGCTTGTTTATCAAAGATGGTTATGTTTCCTGACCATAGACATGTGTTGTCATTTGATGAACGGGATCACATCATTAGAGAATGATGTGATGGACAAGACCCATCCGTTAGCTTAGCATAATGATCATTAAGTTTTATTGAAATTTCTTTCTTCATGACTTATACACGTTCCTCTGACTATGAGATTATGCAACTCCCGAATACCGGAGGAACACTTAGTGTGCTATCAAACATCACAACGTAACTGGGTGATTATAAACATGCTCTACAGGTGTCTCCGGTGGTGTTTGTTGAGTTGGCATAGATCAAGATTAGGATTTGTCACTCCGTGTATCAGAGAGGTATCTCTGGGCCCTCTCGGTAATGCACATCACTATATTCCTTGCAAGCAATGTGACTAATGAGTTAGTTGCAGGATGATGCATTACGGAACGAGCAAAGAGACTTGCCGGTAACGAGATTGAACTAGGTATGGTGATACCGACGATCGAATCTCGGGCAAGTAACATACCGATGACAAAGGGAACAACGTATGTTATTATGCGGTTTGACTGATAAAGATCTTCGTAGAATATGTAGGTGGCAATATGAGCATCTAGGTTCCGCTATTGGTTATTGACCGGCGATGTGTCTCGGTCATGTCTACATAGTTCTCGAACCCGTAGGGTCCGCACGCTTAACGTTCGATGACAATTTGTATTATGAGTTATGTGATTTGATGACCGAAGCTTGTCGGAGTCCCGGATGAGATCACGGACATGAGGAGGAGTCTCAAAATGGTCGAGAGGTAAAGATTCATATATTGGAAGGTTGCATTTGGACATTGGAATGGTCCGAGTGGTTCGGGCATTTTTTCGGAGTACCGGGAGGTTACCGGAACCCCCCGGGAGAAGTTATGGACCTTATGGGCCATAAGAGGGAAGCACACCAGCCCACAAGGGGCTGGTGCGCACCCCCTTGGGCAGGAGGCCGATTAGGACTAGGATAAGGGGGCCGCCCCCCTTTCCTTCTCCTTCTCCCTTCCCCCTTTCGTGCTCCGTGTGGGAGGTCGAATCCTACTAGGACTAGGGAGTCCTAGTAGGACTCCACACCTTGGCGCGCCCCTTAGGGCCGGCTGCCTTTCCCTCTCCCTCCTTTATATACGTGGCCAGGGGGCACCCCAATAGGACATCAGACAATCTCTTAGCCGTGTGCGGTGCCCTCCTCCACAGTTACACACCTCGGTCATATCGTCGTAGTGCTTAGGCGAAGCCCTGCGCTGGTAACTTCACCATCACTGTCGCCACGCCGTTTTGCTGACGAAACTCTCCCTCGGCCTCAACTGGATCAAGAGTACGAGGGACGTCATCAAGCTGAACGTGTGCTGAACAAGGAGGTGCCGTACGTTCGGTGTTAGGATCGGTCGGATCTTGAAGACGTACAACTACATCAACCGTGTTGATAAACGCTTCCGCTTTCGGTCTACGAGGGTACGTGGACACACTCTCCCCGCTCGTTGCTATGCTTCTCCTAGATAGATCTTGCGTGATCGTAGGATTTTTTTTGAATACTACGTTCCCCAACAGTGGCATCTGAGCCAGGTCTATGCGTAGTTGTTATATGCACGAGTAGAACACATGAGTTGTGAGCAATAATAGTCATACTGCTTACCAGCAACGTCGTACTTTGATTTGGCGGTATTGTTGAATGAAGCGGCCCGGATCGACATTACATGACCGCGTTCATGAGACTGGTTCTACCGACGTGCTTCGCACAAGGTGGCTAGCGGGTGGCCGCTTCTCCAACTTTAGTTGAGTCGAGTTTGACTACGCCCGATCCTTGTTGAAGGTTAAAACAACACACTTGACGAAAAACCGTTGTGGTTTTGATGCGTAGGTAAGAACGGTTCTGGCTAGAAGCCCGTAGCAGCCACGTAAAACTTGCAACAACAAAGTAGAGGACGTCTAACTTGTTTTTGCAGGGCATGTTGTATGAGATGATCTTGTTTTGTTAAAGTTATCGGCAACTGGCAGGAGCCTTATGGTTGTCTCTTTATTGCATAAGATGCAAGCGCCATATAATTGCTTTAATTTATCGCTATACGATAGCAATAGTTGCAAAAGCAATAGTTGGCGAGACGACCATGTGACGACACATTGATAGAGATCAAGATGATGGAGATCATGGTGTCATGCCGGTGACGATGGAGATCATGGTGTCATGCCGGTGACGATGGAGATCATGAGGGTGCATTGGAGATGCAGATCAAAGGCACAAGATGATGACGGCCATATCATGTCACACATTTTGATTGCATGTGATGTTTATCCTTTATGCATCTTATTTTGCTTAGTCCGACGGTAGCATTATAAGATGACCCCTCACTAAATTTCAAGGTATAACTGTTCTCCCTGAGTATGCACCGTTGCTACAGTTCGTCGTGCCGAGACATCACGTGATGATCGGGTGTGATAAGCTCTACGTTCACATACAACGGGTGCAAGCCAGTTTTGCACACGCAGAATACTCGGGTTAAACTTGACGAGCCTAGCATATGCAGATATGGCCTCGGAACACTGAGACCGAAAGGTCAAACGTGAATCATATAGTAGATATGATCAACATAGAGATGTTCACCATTGAAAACTACTCCATCTCACGTGATGATCGGACATGGTTTAGTTGATATGGATCACGTGATCATTTAGATGACTAGAGGGATGTCTATCTAAGTGGGAGTTCTTAAGTAATATGATTAATTGAACTTTAATTTATCATGAACTTAGTCCTGATAGTATTTGCATATCTATGTTATAGATCAATAGCTTGCGATGTTGCTCCCAGTTTATTTTTTGATATGTTCCTAGAGAAAATAAGTTGAAAGATGATAGTAGCAATGATGCGGACCGGGTCCGTGAACTGAGGATTATCCTCATGGCTGCACATAAGAATTATGTCCTTGATGTACCACTAGGTGACGAACCTGTTGCAGGAGCACATGCAGACGTTATGAACGTTTTGCAAGCTCGGTATGATGACTACTTGATAGTTTAGTGCACCATGCTTTACGGCTTAGAACCGGGACTTCAAAAATGTTTTGAACGACATGGAGCATATGAGATGTTCCAAGAGTTGAAATTTGTATTTCAGACTCATGCCCGTGTTAAGAGGTATGAGACCTCTGACAAGTACTTTGCCTACAAGATGGAGGAGAATAGCTCAGCTAGTGAGCATGTGCTCAGAATATGTGAGTACTACAATCACTTGAGTCAAGTGGGAGTTAATCTTCCAGATAAGATAGTGATTGACAGAGTTCTCTCGTCACTATCACCAAGTTACTAGAACTTTTTGATGAACTATAATATGCAAGGGATAACGGAAACGATTCCCAAGCTCTTCGTGATGCTGAAATCGGCGAAGGTAAAAATCAAGAAAAAGCATCAAGTCTTGATGGTTGACAAGACCACTAGTTTCAAGTAAAAGGGCAAGGGAAAGAAACGGAACTTCAAGAAGAATGGCAAGCAAGTTGCCACTCACATGAAAAAGCCCAAAGCTAGATCCAAGCCTGAAACTGAGTGCTTCTAACTGCAAAGGAAATGATCACTGGAAGTGGAACTGCCCTAGATACTTGGCGAATAAGAAGGATGGCAAAGTGAACAAAGGTATATTTGATATACATGTTATTGATGTGTATTTTACTAGTGTTTATAAGCAACCCCTCGGTATTTGATACTGGTTCAGTTGCTAAGAGTAGTAACTCGAAACGGAAGTTGCAAAATAAACAGAGACTAGTTAAGGGCGAGGTGATGATTTGTGTTGGAAGTAATTCCAAGGTTGATAAGATCACCATCGCACACTCCCTTTACCTTCAGGATTAGTGTTGAACCTAAAACAAATGTTATTTGGTGTTTGCATTGAGCATGAATATGATTGGATCATGTTTATTGCAATACGGTTATTCATTTAAGTCAAAGAATATTTGTTGTTCTATTTACATGAATAAAACCTTTTATTGTCATACACTCAATATAAAATGGTTTATTGAATCTCGATCGTAATGATACACATATTCATAATATTGATGCAAAAAGACGCAAAGTTAATAATGATAGTGCAACTTAATTGTGGCACTGCCGTTTAGGTCATATTGGTGTAAAACGCATGAAGAAACTCCATGCTGATGGGCTTTTGGAATCACTTGATTATGAATCACTTGATGCTTGCGAACCATGCCTCATGGGCAAGATGACTAAGACTCCGTTCTCCAGAACAATGGAGCGAGCAACTGACTTATTGGAAATAATACATACTGATGTATACAATCCGATGAGTGTTGAGGTTCGCAGCGGGTATCGTTATTTTCTGACCTTCATAGATGATTTGAGCAGATATGGGTATATCTACTTGATGAAACATAAGTCTGAAACATTTGAAAAGTTCAAAGAATTTCAGAGTGAAGTGGAAAATCATCGTAACAAGAAAATAAAGTTTCTACGATCTGATCGCGGAGACGAATATTTGAGTTACGAGTTTGGTCTTCAATTAAAACAATGTGGAATAGTTTCACAAACTCATGCCACCTCGAACACCACAGCATAATGTGTGTCCGAACATCCTAATCGTACTTTATTAGATATGGTGTGATCTATGATATCTCTTACGGATTTACCACTATCATTTTGGGTTATGCATTGGAGACAGCTGCATTCACGTTAAATAGAGCACCATCTAAATCCGTTGAGATGACACCGTATGAATTGTGGTTTGGCAAGAAACCTAAGCTGTCGTTTCTTAAAGTTTGGGGTTGCGATGCTTATGTGAAAAAGTTTCAGCCTGATAAGCTCAAACCCAAATCGGAGAAATGCGTCTTCATAGGATACCCAAAGGAAACTGTTGGGTACACCTTCTATCACAGATCCGAAGGCAAGATATCTGTTGCTAAGAATGGATCCTTTCTAGAGAAGGAGTTTTCTCTCGAAAGAAGTGAGTGGGAGGAAAGTAGAACTTGAAGAGGTAGTTGTACCTTCTCCCGAATTGGAAAGTAGTTCATCACAGAAATCAGTTCCTATGATTCCTAGACCAATTAATGAGGAAGCTAATGATGATGATCATGAAACTTCAGATCAAGTTACTACCGAACCTCGTAGGTCAACAGAGTACGGTCCGCACCAGAGTGGTACGGTAATCCTGTTCTGGAAGTCATGTTACTAGACCATGAGGAACCTACGAACTATGAGGAAGCGATGATGAGCCCAGATTCCGCAAAATGGCTTGAGGCCATGAAATCTGAGATAGGATCCGTGTATGAGAACAAAGTGTGGACTTTGGTGGACTTGCCCGATAATCGGCAAGCCATTGAGAATAAATGGATCTTCAAGAGGAAGACGGACGCTGATAGTAGTGTTATTATCTACAAAGCTTGAATTGTCAAAAAAAGTTTTCAACAAGTTCAAGGTGTTGACTACGATGAGATTTTCTCAATCATAGCGATGCTTAAGTCTGTCCAAATCATGTTAGCAATTGCCGCATTTTATGAAATCTGGCAAATGGATAACAAACCTGCACTCCTTAATGGATTTATTAAAGAAGAGTTGTATATGATGAAACCAGAAGGTTTCGTCGATCATAAAGGTGCTAACAAAGTGTGCAAACTCCAACGATCCATCTATGGACTCGCGCAAGCATCTCGGAGTTGGAATATACGCTTTGATGAGTTGATCAAAGCATATAGTTTTATACAGACTTGCGGTGAAGCCTGTATTTACAAGAAAGTGAGTGGGAGCACTACAGCCTTTCCGATAAGTATATGTGAATGACATATTGTTGATCGGAAATGATGTAGAATTTTCTGGAAAGCATAAAGGAGTGTTTGAAAGGAGTTTTTCAAAGAAAAACCTCGGTGATGCTGCTTACATATTGAGCATCAAGATCTATAGATATAGATCAAGACGTTTGATAAGTTTTTTTCAATGAGTACATACCTTGACAAGCTTTTGAAGTAGTTCAAAATAGAACAGTCAAAGAAGGAGTTCTTGACTGTGTTGCAAGGTGTGAAGTTGAGTAAAGACTCAAAACCCGACCACGGCAGAAAATAGAAAGAGAATGACAAGTCATTCCCTATGCCTCAGTCATAGGTTCTACAAAGTATGCTATGCTGTGTACCAGACCTATTGTGTTCCTCACCATGAGTTTGGCAAGAGGGTACAATAGTGATCCAGGAGTGGATCACTGGACAGCGGTCAAAATTATCCTTAGTGGAATAGGGACATGTTTCTCGGTTATGGAGGTGGCAAAAAGTTCGTCATAAAGGGTTACGTCGATGCAAGCTTTGACACTGATCTGGATGACCCTAAGTATCAATCTGGATACATATTGAAAGTGGGAGCGATTAGCTAGAGTAGCTCCGTGCAGAGCATTGTAGACATAGAAAATTTGCAAAATGCATACGGCTCTGAATGTGGCAAACCCGTTGACTAAACTTCTCTCACAAGCAAAACATGATCACACCTCAGTACTCTTTGGGTGTTAATCACATTGCAATGTGAACTAGATTATTGACTCTAGTAAACCCTTTGGCTGTTAGTCACATGGAGATGTGAACTAATCACATAAAGATGTGAACTATTGGTGTTAAATCACATGACGATGTGAACTAGATTATTGACTCTAGTGCAAGTGGGAGACTGAAGGAAATATGCCCTAGAGGCAATAATAAAGTTGTTATTTATATTTCCTTATATCATGATAAATGTTTATTATTCATGCTAGAATTGTATTAACCGAAAACTAAGTACATGTGTGAATACATAGACAAAACAGAGTGTCCCTAGTATGCCTCTACTTGACTAGCTTGTTTATCAAAGATGGTTATGTTTCCTGACAATAGACATGTGTTTTCATTTGATAAATGGGATCACATCATTAGAGAATCATGTGATGGACAAGACCCATCCGTTAGCTTAGCATAATGATCATTAACTTTTATTGCTATTGCTTTCTTCATGACTTATACATGTTCCTCTAACTATGAGATTATGCCACTCCCGAATACCGGAGGAACACTTAGTGTGCTATCAAACGTAACAACGTAACTGGGTGACTATAAAGATGCTCTACAGGTGTCTCCGATGGTGTTTGTTGAGTTGGCATAGATCGAGATTAGGATTTGTCACTCCGTGTATCGGAGAGGTATCTCTGGGCCCTCTCGGTAATGCACATCACTATAAGCCTTGCAAGCCATGTGACTAATGAGTTAGTTGCGGGATGATGCATTACGGAACGAGTAAAGAGACTTGCCGGTAACGAGATTGAACTAGGTATGGTGATACTGACGATCGAATCTCGGGCAAGTAAAATACCGATGACAAAGGGAATAACGTATATTGTTATGCGGTTTGACCGACAAATATCTCCGTAGAATATGTAGGAGCCAATATGAGCATCCAGGTTCCGCTATTGGTTATTGACCGGAGATGTGTCTCGGTCATGCCTACATAGTTCTTGAACCCGTAGGGTCCGCACGCTTAACGTTCGATGACGATTTGTATTATGAGTTATGTGATTTGATGACCGAAGCTTGTTCGGAGTCCCGGATGAGACCACGGACATGACGAGGAGTCTCGAAATGGTCGAGAGGTAAATATTCATATATTGGAAGGTTGGATTTAGACATTGGAATGGTTCCGAGTGATTCAGGCATTTTTCTGGAGTACCGGGAGGTTATCGGAACCCCCCCAGGAGAAGTTACGGGCCTTGTGGGCCATAAGAGGGAAGCACACCGGCCCACAAGGGGCTGGTGCGCCCCCCTTGGGCAGGAGGCCGATTAGGACTAGGATAAGGGCCCCCCTTTCCTTCTCCTTCTCCCTTCCCCCTTTCCTACTCCGTGTGGGAGGTGGAATCCTACTAAGACTAGGGAGTCCTAGTAGGACTCCACACCTTGGCGTGCCCCCCTAGGGCCGGCTGCCGCTCCCTCTCCCTCCTTTATATACGTGGCCAGGGGGCACCCCAATAGGACATCAGACAATCTCTTAGCCGTGTGCGGTGCCCCCCTCCACAGTTACACACCTCGGTCATATCGTCGTAGTGCTTAGGCGAAGCCCTGCGCCGGTAACTTTATCATCACCGTCGCCACGCCGTCGTGCTGATGAAACTCTCCCTCGGCCTCAACTGGAGCAAGAGTACGAGGGACGTCATTGAGCTGAACGTGTGCTGAACACGGAGGTGTCGTACGTTCGGTGTTAGGATCGGTCGGATCGTGAAGACGTACGACTACATCAACCGCGTTGATAAACGCTTCCGCTTTCGGTCTACGAGGGTACGTGGACACACTCTCCCCGCTTGTTGCTATGCTTCTCCTAGATAGATCTTGCGTGATCGTAGGAATTTTTTTGAAATACTACCTTCCCAACAGGAGATAGCCGCCATGAGCCGCCGCCGCCTTAACAACGAGCTTACCAAGATCGGTGAGGAGTGTTCGCTTAGCGACTCCTCTGGCAACGTCGTCAGAACTCCGCTGGCTTCATCAGCATTGGCCGCCGCGGCCCTCCACATAGCGTAGGTGGAGGCGGAGCGACTCCTCCGCGAGCGGCAAGTAGCCGCCGGACAAGGCTGTCGCGGCTCTCCAACGCTCTACCACCGCTGGAGGGATGACGATGACAGCACGGACGGCGATGTCGATGTGACAGGGCAGGGTGCGCATGTGTATATGAGGTGGTTGTCCGGTATAGGGTTTAGGTTTTAGTCAAACGGTCAATATAATGATTTTTTTATGTAAATTAAGTCTGAACTTCAATGAAGTCTGTAGTGGTTGACGGATTTCGTCCGATTTATTTAAATCTACTTTGAAATGTATGTGGGTAGAGTTGAATGGCCGACTTTCGCACCGTGTCCGCGGACTGATTCCGTGTGCGCGGACAGATGCGGTGTCCAGTTTACGGGTCACGTAGATGCCCTAAGAGCATCTACAGGCAGGCACCCCATACTCGCCTCAAAACGCCCGAGCGGAAGGCCCAGCCAGTGTCCGGTCACAAAAAAACGACCCAGACATGCTCCTCAAACGGGCTTCAAACATCTGGGCTGACCGACACCCCTCATATCCGGCCCAAATATGGGGCGGATATGGGGGCACCCTAGTGCGTCCGCCACGTCGGACCTGACACTCGTAGCCAATTTGCACCAAATCCGCCCCCTCGACCTACTGGATCCATTTGCTCTCTTCTCTCTTCTTCCTTACCCGCACCGGACGTCTCGCAGCTCCGCCGCCCCCTTGCTCCACGGCCGTTCCGAGCCTCTGCGCCACCAACACCAGCACAACAATCCTCTCTCCGGTCCTCGCTGCCAGGCACGTCGTCGCCGGCCCGAACGCCACTGCGGTACGTCCGGCAGCACTGCGCTCTATGTGTTCGACCCTTTTTTTGGATTTATTTGTAGGAAAAACAATGAATTCAGATGCTTCGTCGGACGAGGAGTATAGACCGACAGAGCTCGATCAAATGATTCAAGATGAGTTCTTCAATTCAGACGAACAAGTGGACATGGTCATGCTCATGAGCATGCAAAAGGAAATGAACCGGCAGCATATTCTCAACTTCAAGGGCTCAATCAAAGAAAGAAGAATGATCAATCGGATAGGGTGTTACTTTGCACAATATGATTGTCGAGAATGAGGGTGATGGTGTTGCCCATACCAATGATTTTGATGCGCCTGAAGAACAAGTTCAAATTCCGGAAGATCAAGATGCAGATCAGCTTATGATCTTCCTGCAGATGCATCAGAATCTTCGAGATCATCAGATGCACGCGCAGCTACTCGATGATCTTGTGAAGCAGGATCCACAATAAAAACCATAGAGCTAATGTTTGAGTTGTGCATTTAAAATAAATTTTAGGTAAGAACTATGTATTTTTGATACCAACATTTGTTATTTACATGCGTTATTGACGTGTATGATGGACGTGCATAAATTTGCATGAATTTAAGAGTGGGGATTTAAAATATGTGGATGGACATCTCTGTAGATGGCCATCTTCTCTCCTTTATCTCTCTTCCACTTAATCAAATATCCTACGTGGGTTTGCTTACAGACGAGCGATCTGCTGCGTGTCGAGAACTAATAATGGCGGGAAGGTATTGTCAGGAAGCCCCAGACGCTATTTTACCCCTCGCTACATATTATGACGAGTACTGTACGTACTACTGATGGAACAGGGAGCACGGAGATTTGCTGCGAATAACCGACGACGCACCGACAGCGAGTATTTTGATGCGCGTGCATGATGCGACGCACTTTGTAATTCTGTACTACGGGGAAACACCACATGCTAGTTGGACGTGTTTGCTTGTGCTTTGGCTAAGCAATTCATTTGGCTTTAACACACTCGTCAGTGAGCTTTTACCCGTGAGCATTGTCTTTTGCCTCTTGCTGATTGATGCACAAGTCAAGAGTTTAACTCCTCGGCCGGCTGCATCTTCTTGGTGCCATGCTAACAGTTCATTAAGAATACATTGCCTAAAAGGTAGATAGAGTGTCAGGTGATCTATTCTAGTTGAGTTCCGTACATGAAGCATAACCTTTAGCACCACGATCTGTGAGTGAGACTGATCCGCCCGTCTGGTTAGTTCAATCTCAGTCTCCGTCAAGGACTACAGTCACGAAGATGGTATGCATTTCTTTTCTCGAGCTAAAAAGTCATGGTTGGATGGCTATCTTCCGAATCCGTGTCTGCGGATTGGTCCTTCTGTATGTAGACGGATGCGGAAGGACTTTTGCGGGTTGCTGTTGGAGATGCCCTAACCTTTAGGGCTACGATCTGTGAGCGACTGATCCGCTTCGTCTGGTTATTTCAATCTCAGTCTCGGTCCAGGACTACAGTCATCACGATTAGTATGCATCTTTTTCTCTCGAGCTAAAAAGTTTCATACGGTGTGCCGCGTGTATTTGAAGCATGTGTCACTCACTTGTTTTATACTGTATCAGTTTTGTCAGCTTCGGTCAGTGGACATTGGACACACGGCAGTAAATGGAAAGTCGAAAACAATAATAATCATAAACTGTCTTTCAAGCCAAGTTAGCGTTCCAGCGACTTTTACTTCCGTCCATTAGTTAAGATGTACGACAAAGGGAAAGCTAATGACAGTTCATATAATCATCTCACCTCGAGTAAGTGCGTGTACCACACTCAATATGATATATACTCTCTCTTTTTTTGCAGTGAAATATGATTTATACTCGAGGGCATCCACAAGTCAAATTGCTACTGCTAAAGTCTGAAAATGATGTTACGTATTGTATTCATTTTCCTTCTCTCATTCAACGCCTATATATATGCCAGTACAAGGAAATTGTATTATTATTTTCCTTCTCTCACTCTATTGCTTTACACGTGAACTCTTGTTTATGAGCAATGATGCACCGCTCTGATTTGTTTTATGTGCCTCAAGGACAAGTAAACTATCTAGTACACATATTTTTCTGAAGGACGACTTTTATACTATTGTCCTTCCTAACTGGCGACACAAACTTTTTCTCCATCTTGCCCCTTTTAGGTCAAAAGATTCCATGGAGTGGTTACGCTAGCTCGTTAGGAACTGTTTGTCTAATTAATTAAAGCAGACAGCTGATTAGTTAAAATCCTTAATCCTGGCTGGTGTTGGATGCCTTAAAGCTGGCAAGGTCATGGCGCACGCGGCCTAATGAGTTGATCGAGATCTAGAAGTAATCAAATGCGCATGCCGAACTGTAGCTGATAGAATATCTCATCGAGCTTCCGAAGCATCTAGGCGGCTACTACTATCTAGATTTCGTTGCTTGCGGAAGGAAAATTTGACGAGAAATGTGAGAAGATTTTCCTCTAAAATGTACTACATCCATCTGGGTTTACTAGTTATTCTCGTATTGCGTTCATATTTTGATCATAATTTAACTGCTAAAATAAAAAATGTATTTAAAACTACAATAAAATACAAATGCAACAATATTTTTTTTAATGACACGCTTATCATTTTCAAGCCAAATATGTGGTCAAATTTTGATCCAAAATACAATGAGACCAATAAATTTAGACGGAGGAAGTATGGGAAAAGGAATGTGCTTTAACAGAGTGAGTACTTCTCAACTTACCCTTTCCCTTCGAAAAAGGTTATATGGCCATTTGAAAATGACGGTGTATTTACACAAAACTACAAAAGTTAGGTAATTTCGGCAACCAATTGTCAACCAACCGTTGGTAGCCTGGTAGGTGCCCCTACAGGAAGAGTGTGACAGGGGGCGAGGCCAAAATAGGCCAACCTCAAAGGTTCCCCTATACTATACGCACGTGTGTAAGTCCTGTGTGAGCCTGCATATTTCATTTCATTTCCGAAACGGAGCTACGATACGACACGTGTCCCTGTACCTCCTCTCGTTCTCCGTCCCTGTGTTTTCGCGGAGAAACTCTCCGCTCTTTGCATAATTTTCCCATGGCTTTTCTTTTCAGATTACTAAGAATTAGTTAGACGTTTTATATTGTCCGGCAACTCTCTGATTCCGTCTTGCATTCTATGTGTCCGACACATTGTCCGACCTAGTTATTTGTGCTTTTTTTTAGGTAAATGATGAATTCCGATGGTCGTCAGACAAGGAGTATGGACCGATGGAGCTTGATCAAATGATTCAATATGAGTTCTTCGATTCGTCGGATTCGGACGAAGAAGTAGACATGATAATGCTCATGAGCATGCAAGAGAAAATGGACCAGTAGGTGGAACATATTCTCAACTTCAAGGGCTGAATAAAAGGGAGAAGAGTGATCAATCGGGATAGGGTGTCCGGAGCACCGCTACTGCAGAGGGACTATTTTGCTACGAACCCAACTTTCCTTGATGATCCATAGTTTCGTCACCTTTTTCGCATGCTAAAATCATTGTTTTGCGCATTTTGGAGGGAGTGGAGGCACATGATGACTAATTCAAGCTCACAAGGGATTGCCGCAGCCAACTTTCTCTTTGCTAAGAAGAAGTGCACGACTGCTCCGATGATGCTTGCACTTGGTACTACCGCAGATGTCGTTAGTGAGATGGTCAGCATGGGGGGAGACCACATGCTTGAGGACCGCTGTCAAGTTTACCCGCGCCATGGTGCAGGTGTTTGGAGCAGAGTACCTGAGAGAACCAAACGTGCGGGACAAAGGAAAGTTGTTGGCTATTGGAGAGGCCAGAGGGTTTCCAAGAATGCTCGGATCAATTGATTGCATGCATTGACAATCAAAGAACTGTCATAAAGATTTGCGGGGAATGTATCAAGGTCACACCAAAGATAGCATGCTTTTGAGGAGCCGGATTTAAGGTATTGAGTTGTGGGCACGGCCATACGAAGGTTGTCTGGTCACTATCCACGAACGCCTCCGGACGCGTTCGCGGGCGTATATGGTGTTGAATTTGCTATATCCCGTTTCTAGTTGCTCAAAAGCAACTCTAGTAGATGCGCTATACCGCCGCCGACTCGTATATTTGCAGCGATTTTATAGTTTTCAGTCTTTTCGGGCCGGAACAGGTGTGCTAAAATTCTTCTGGCCCATTAAAAAATATACAGGCGGCCCGAAACTGCCCCATCCGCCGCTATATCTATGTAGTGGGGTGCGTTGTAGGGTTCCTGCCTTGGATAACCTCCGCCCCCGTCGCCGCTATCCTCTCCCCTCCGGCGTCTCTTTTAGTTTCTTCGGCGAGCGATTCGTGTCGTTTTCCCTATCCATGGCGGTAGGTGGTCGGGGACGTAGGGCCGCAGCGGCGCGGCTAGGCCGGCAGCTCCAGCCGGCTTGCCATCGAGACGTGGCGCTCATTGCAGGCGCACTCTCCTGCAGTGGCTGCCAGGGCGCGTGGAGCCGCTTCCTAGAGCTTGGCGACCAGCTTTGGTGGACCACCAAGAGGCTCCGCGACCTGGAGATCGATCACCATGTCGCGAAGGAGGCGGTGGTGCCCGGTGAAGAGGGCGCCGCCCAATGCCTCGAGACGATGAAGGAGGAGTCCAGCTCGCCAGCATCCTCTACCGGTCGGCGTGCGAGTAGTACCTCATGTTAAGCCGTGAGCCGCCGCCCCCAACGTCAAGCTAGTAGTTTATCTATGTTTTAAGTTTTTATTTAGATGATCTTCGGTGTGTTTCGAATGAACTATGCAGCGGGAACTCAGTTTATCTTAAGTTTTTTAAATTCGTTTACGGGTTTGCAAGATCTGTTTCGCACCGTGGTTTAACTACATGTAAAATCATTTTAGGGCGAACCGTATAACGATTTTGCAGGACCAAAGCACCTGCTAGAGTTACTCTACAAACTTTAGCCTAATGCGTGGAGTTGGAAACGGCCAGACGGGGCAGTTGAGATGGCATGGGTAGTGGGTACCAAAACTAACTCGTGCTGATCTGGAGATCGGCATGCATGTCACGGAAGGTGTCGTGAGATCACGACGCGTCTTCTCTGTCCGGCAATCTGGATCGCCAAATCTTCCGTCGGGCAACCACCGCCCTCACTCATTGCCAATCGTGTTTTTTTTACATCAGTACAAACACAAGCGCGCATACACTTATCTCTATGAACGCACACATGCACAATTTATCCCTATGAGCATCTCCGAGAGACTGAGGTGGCGTATCATTTTGAGATTTACGAAGTCACCGTAAGCGCCTCGTCGTCGACAGAAACGTCTCCTCCCACTGAAATTGCATCGCCAGAAATTCTGAAATAAATCCAGAAATAATGCGAGCAGCAGGATTTGAACCCTGGTGGGTTAGGAATACCACTGTCAACCTAACCTTCTCAACCACAGGTTGGTTCGCGCCAATCATGTTTTCGTCTGTACGTACTCCCTTCCAAAATAGATGATTCAACTTTGTACGAAGGGAGTACGTGACAAGGCAGCTGGATGCGCGAAGCAACTTCCCTGATCATATAGGTAATATTTTCTTATATCCAGCTAGTTATCTCCGGCAACCGCGTCGCCTAGCTTGGCGACTCGGGCGGCGACCCGATCCCCGCCGCCTCCCACTCCCCCACCTGCTCCTCCTCCCTCGCCGCCGCCGGTGGCCACCGCCGGGCAAAGCCCGTGCGGGGGTGGCGGCGGCGGGGCCTTCACCCGTCGCGCGACGTCCAGTCCTGGGGGAGCGGCGGCGGGTGGCGCTCGGCACTGTGGTGCCTGGCGGTGGACTGCGCGGCTGTCTCGCCTATCTCCGGTGATGCTCTGGCGGCGGGGGTGATGCTCGGCTTGCGGGTGCGGAGGGGGCTGTTGCAGGGCGCTGCGTGGGGCGGCTGGATCGAGCCGGTCGCGGCCAGATCTGGCTTCCCCGGTTTCTGCTAAGGGGGTCAGCGACACGGGTGCTCGGACGCCGGGGCGGCGGCCCCGGACCTCTTCGATCTCTGGGCGGCGCGGCCGCGGGCGGGCGGTGGCTCTCGTCAGCTGGGTGGGCGGCGGCGGAGCTGCTGTGGTTTGGCGTCTCTGCTGCGGCGGGAGGTGGTGCGACTCAGCGAGATTCGGGCGTGGCTCCTCCTTCCTCTGGCGGGGTCGGCTGGTCGGTGGAGACGGCGGTGTGCGCCCAGGACCCAGCAGCACGGCTGCTGCTGGCTGGGGGGTCGCGCGGGACGGCCTCTGCTGGGACGGGCGCGGGCGCTGGCGGGAGATTCCCTTCGGTGCTCTGCGGTGCAGGTTTGGTGGCGGTTGGTGGCCGGCTGGTTCGGGCTCGCGGTGGTTGAGAATCTCCGGGAGAAATCCTGCTCCGGCCTCTGCTGGATCCGGCGACGGCGACGCCCGCGGGCGCCGCACTCTTTCTTGGAAGCGTCGTTTTGGTGTGGTGCTTCTCCCCGCGGCCTTGGCTCCGGAGGGAATCCTCAGATCCGCGGGATCGGGCGATGAAGGCGTCTCCACGTCTTCTTCCTCCTTGGGGGCATCGTCTCGGAGCCGGCTACAACTGGAGACCGGTGGAAGGCGGCATCTTCGCCGCGGTGGATGGCGGCATCTTCGCCGCGTGGTTGCTGAGGCGGCCGTTTCGGGGGCGCTGATTTCTGTTTGGCAACAATAATGGCGTCGAGAGGAGCTTGGGTCGCGGCTCGGGCTTTGGTAGTCGGATCTTCCCGGCGTGTCCGAGGTGCTCTTTTGTGGGTTGCCTGGTTGCTTTATAGTCGGAGCTGCGGTGGAGCGGATCCAGGTGGTGATGATGACAGGCGCTCGGTGGTCGTTTGCGGTGGGCACGGTCGGCGCAAGTCCTGCATATTTCCCGCGCAATGATCGTCGTCAAAGTCGGAGCTGTCAGTTGTTCGTGCGTGTGGCCATCTGTTGGCATGTGCCGTCGTGGAGTGTGTTCCATGTCGGTGGCCAGGTTGGCCGGTCGTGCCCATGTGTTTATGGATTGGGTTGTTTCGGTTTTAGCCCGGTTTTCCGTCAATTAACCGGGCAATTCTCACTTCTTCTTAATCAATGAAAATGACAAGTCTTTTGCCTCGTTTAAAAAAAAAACTTCCCTGATCATCCCGCCCAGGCGGCAACACGTGCCATGATGAAGACTTGAAGAGGTATAGATAGCGGTGAGCACGTACGTGTAGGCGTAGCCGTGTTTGTGTATCCGCTTAAAATGTGGTACCGGACGGCCGGTGGACGATGTATTGATGATAGATGAGTAAATTGCATAGAAGTACCACAATTGGGGCATTGGAAGCAGATTGATACCAAGATTGGTAATTTTTACGTGTCAGTACCAACTTTGGGGCGAGGCGTTGCAAAAGAGGCTAAAAGTGATGTTTATACGTATTGACAGGGAAACTGACCGGTTGGGCCCGCCCGTCAGGCGCCACGCTGGCCAGTGCGCGCGTCGCCTGCGCTGGCTGCGCGCTGACTCGGACGAGGCCGGCTCGGCCCGTTGGTGCGACCGAGCCCGTTGGTGCGACCGACCCCGACCCCGCTCTGCCCTGTCCTTTTCCTCGCACCTCGCCGGCGGCTGCCTCCCCGCCCGCCCCGCCGCCGCCGCACCACGCTGCCGTAGCCATCGATCGAACAGCTCAGGCGCTGTCACCTCCCTCCTCTCCCCCGCGGCTGCTGTGCCCTCCTCTCCCCCGCGGCCGCTGTGCCCTCCTCTCCCCCGCGGCCGCTGTGCCCTCCTCTCCCCCGCGGCCGCTGTGCCTTCCTCTCCCCCGCGACCGCTGTGCCCTCCTCTCCCCCGCGGCTGCTGTGCCCTAGGCGACGATGGCCTCGGCGACTCCGGCAGGCGGCGATGGCCTGGGCGATGCGAGCGGCGGCGACCTCCCCCGCTTCGATGGCAGTGGCGGCTACTCCAGCTCGGAGTACAGTAGCGCGGAGGAAGATTTTGCGGAGCCGGCGTTGTCGATGGAGCAGAGGCTGCGGATGGCGCGAATTTGGGTGGACAACCCTAGCACCGCCCATCACTGGACTCATGGCTTCGGTGGTGTTCTGTAAGTGCTCCACTGTTCCATTCTTGCTCCATTCTTGCTCCATTCTTGCTCACTGAAATTGGGGATTAGGGTTAGAGTGTACTGCCTGCATGTTTAGCACTCTAATTGCTAGGCCTAACTAGAGCAGAGTGGTATATGTTAACTGCTGTTTATATGTTCATTCCTAAATACACTCCTCAACAGTAATGCAGTTGCTAGGCCTAACTAGTGCCTAACTAGTGCCTAACTAGAGCAGAGTGCAGTTGCTAGGCCTAACTAGATTAGAGTGGTATATGTTAACTGTTGTTTATATGTTAATTGCTAGGCCTAACTAGTGCAGTAAGCTCTGTTTATATGTTAACTTGTGTATATGTTAACCTAAACAAAACTCTGTTTATATGTTAACTTGTTTATATGTTAACTGAAACAAATCTTTGTTTATATGTTAGACAGTATGTTAAGTAAAATTGTTTATTAACCAATTTTGTCTGTTATTTCATTTTGCAGTTTGTATGATGACATTTTGGATGTTAGGTTCTTTTTGATGCTTCAGAAATGTTAGAGCTGAAGCTCTACAGTTCAGATGTAACATACCTGAATATGATTGCAGTGATGGAAACCCAGGGATTTAGTGAATATGATCTGCTGTTTCACATTGAGAATCCAGATTTAGGGGAGAAAGGATTGGAGATGGTAGAGAGTAATGCTGAGTTGCAACTAGTAAAGAGGCAGGTTGAGGAGTGTAAGGTTTTAAATTTGCTAGTGAGGGCATGTCCACCTCCTTGCAGCAAGTTTCAGAGGCAAGAATTATCCACTGTTGTGTTATATGATCTCAGTGAGCCACCCATCTATGCTGTTGATGAAGAAGGAGTTGCCTTTGAAAGTCAGAGTAGCAGCTGCAGTTTAGTAGCTCATGGTACTGGTGTTTGCACACAAGAGAGCAAGAATGTAAAAGGAAAACTGAAAGCTGTTTTGGAAATAGAAGAAGAAGAGGGATATGATGGCAGTGGTGGTTCTGATTGTGAAGGTGAAGATGACAGTGATGTAAACCCTTTTTATATGGGTGATGCTGATGACATAGAGATGGATGAGGGAAAGAAACAGAGAGAGTATGATGAAGTAGAAGAGGAAGAAACAGATGATGAAGAATCTGAGGAGGAAGAAATGGTGCATTACTCTGGTGACACAGAGGTTGAGGAACCTTTTGAAATGGATGAAGATGACAATGTTGTTTCACAGGATGAAGAAACTGTAATTGTACATGAAGAGAAGAAGAAGAAGAAACAGAAGCTTCTAGTTAGGAAAGGGCCTACAACAAGGACACATTCAAGTGTAGTTCAAGAGGAGGAACCTGATTTCCAACCTTCATCTGATGAAGAACAGAAAGGATTGTTGAAGGAGGCTGATGATGATGGTTATGAGCCATTGGCATTTGTGCTGCCAAAGAAAAGGAAGAGCAGGGCAAAGCAGAGGCCTCCTAGAAAATGGTACAATGAGAAAATGGAGGCACCACATGAGCAATTATGTCTACAGATGTGTTTCAAGGATCAACATCAATTCAGAGAGGCTTTGTTGAACTTACACATCACTCAAGGCAGAAACTTCAAATATCATAGGAACTCAGATCAAAGAATAATTGTAGAATGCAACCAAAAACATTGCAACTTCTTTATGGTGGCAGCAGTTATAAAAGGTGAAACTACTTTTGTAATTAAGAAGATGAGAATTAAGCACTTGCCCTATTAGTACAGAGACAACAAGGGTAAGTGCCAAGTGGCTTGCACAGAAGTATGAGTCACTGTTCAGATCTGATCTAACAACTAGCATTCAGACTTTGATTGATGCCTGCATGGAGAAGTATGGTGTGGATGTGCCCAAGTCAATGGCATATAGGGCAAAGAACCTAGCTATTGATGCTGTGCTAGGAGACCACAAGAAGCAATACCCTAGGTTGAAAGACTATGCTCAGACAGTGATTGATACAAACCCTGGGAGTAGAGTAGTAGTCACTACTGTAACTCCAACACCCACTGAAAAAATCCCCCATCCAGGTCCAAGATTCCATGCTATGTTCTATTGCATCAATGGAGCAAGGGAGGGGTTTCTCAAGGGGTGCAGACCATTCATTGGTTAGTTTGTTCACCTTGTGCATTAGTTACATATTGTTTCATCTAGAAATGAATTTGAATGTTTTTAATACTGAATTTGCTTGCTCAGGTGTTGATGGGTGCTTCATTAAGTTAACTACTGGTGCTCAACTACTTGCTGCCACTGGTAGAGATGGCAACAACAATATATACCCACTAGCATTTGGTATTGTTGGGCAAGAGGACACACCTAACTGGTGTTGGTTTCTACACCAACTTAAAATCTGCCTAGGAGGAGAAGTGGGAAGGTTTGGTCCATATACAATAATGTCAGATAGACAAAAGGTATGTGCTTGCATCTTATGTCATTGTTCCTATATGGTTGTTTTTTGCTAGATAGTAGCTTAGCTAGTTTAATTGTGTGTCCCAGGGCCTACTAAATGCAGTGAATACTGTCTTTCCTAAGTGCAACCAAAGGTTCTGCCTTAGGCATATCTATGCAAACTTCCAAAATGCTGGGTTTAGGGGGGAAGATCTGAAAAAGTGTATGGATAATGCTGCCTATGCATATAGTGAACACAAATTTAACATTGCAATGAATGACCTTAGAGCTGAGTGTGAGCAAGCTTGGGAGTGGCTTTGTCAAATACCCAAGAAAACATGGGCAAGGCATGCATTTGACACAAACTGCAAGACTGACCTTGTAGTTAACAATTTATCTGAGGTGTTCAACAAGTATGTCCTAGATGTTAGGAAGAAACCAATTAGGACAATGTGTGATGGAATAAAGGATAAGCAGATGGTGAGGTGGCATAGGAATAGGGAGAGTGGAAAGAAAGCTAGATGGGACATAACACCCCATTATAGTGAGAAGCTAGAGGTTGAGAAGGAGAGGGCCAAATATTGCAAACCAATTCAAGCTGGTGTGGACTTGTGGCAAGTTACAAGTGGGCAGCAAACCCATGCTGTTAACTTGCAAATGCACACATGTGGGTGCAGAAAATGGGACCTAAGTGGCATCCCATGTAACCATGCCATCTCAGCAATAAACAAGGCCAAAAGAAAACCAGAGGATTATGTCAGCAAGTTCTTCAAGAAAGAAATTTATCTGGCAGCTTATGAACCAATGATCTATCCAGTTCCTGGTGAGCATGACTGGACAAGGACACCTGGTCCAGACATTGACCCACCTGCATTTAAAGTGAAGAGAGGAAGAAAGAAAGAGAAGAGGATCAAGGGGAAATTTGAAGTCCCAAAGCCTAAGGAGACATCAAGAATGGGGACTATAACATGTGGCAATTGTGGACTGCAAGGACATAGGTACACAAGCTGCAACAAGCAGTTGAAGCCTGAGCTGGCTTTGAGGAAGAACAAACATGTGGTAATCCTCTAATAAGTAGTAACAGGTTTTCCTTCTTGTACATTCTATTTTTTTAAGTACTAACTCATTTTCCTTCTTTGTTTATGCAAGCCTCTTGCAAGGAATTCCAATGCTGGTGCTGCTGCTACTACACAAGCATCAACAACTTCTCATCCAACTCCTACAACAACACCAACAGCTGGAACAGGAGCTGGGAGAGGAGCTGGGAGAGGGGCTGCAGCTGCAGCTGCTGGGACTGGTGCTGCTAGAGGTGCTGGTAGAGGTGCTGGTAGAGGTGCTGGGAGAGGTGCTGGGAGAGGGAGAGGTACATTCTCTGCCCCAAGGCAATCTGGTCCCTCCACATCTACTGCTCCCTCTACATCTACTGCTACTCCAGCTTCTGGTGGTAGAAACAGAGGATGGAGAGCCTACTTCTATGCAAGTGGTAACCACTAAATGGCACATGTGCCATGTAATGTTCAAAACTAGATACTTCATGTGTGTTCTTGCATCCTATGGTACAATGTGATCTTGCTTGTGCTCTCAGTGTACTTTGCTGGTGCTCTTATTGTACTTTGCTGGTGTACTTTAAGAATCAATGACATATATGGCTTTTGTTCATGTGGATGGATGGATTTATTTATTAGTTAATGCCATTTCTGGAGCTGGCTTTTGTTCATGTGGATGGATGTGATCTTGCTATTTATTAGTTAATCAATGCCTGGAATGGACTATGTTCATGTGGATGGTTCTTTTTATATCTTTTTATAATTGATATGTTCATGACAATGGTGCATACTATTGGATAGAGTAACTCTGTTGCTGGATATATTGCTGGATATATTGTTGTATACATTGTTGGATATGTTGTTAAGGTCTAGGCTAAAAAAGAAGCACTTTGGGTTTTGGTGGCTCGGGGTCGACTGAACCACATAAAGGCATCAACTAGGGTTTTGGTGGCTCGGGGTCGACGGAACCACCTAAAGGCATCATGTAGGGTTTTGGTGGCTCGGGGTCGACGGAACCACCTAAAGGCATCATTTAGGGTCTAGGGTGGCTCGGGGTCGACGGAACCACCTAAACCTATCATCTAGGCTCTAGGGTGGCTCGGGGTCGACGAAACCACCTAAACCTATCAATTAGGGCTTTGGTGGCTCGGGGTCGACGGAACCACCTAAACCTATCAATTAGGGCTTTGGTGGCTCGGGGTCGACGAAAACACCTAAAGGCATCACTCTAACATAAGCATCACTCTAACATAAGCATCACTCTAACATAAGCATTACTTTTGCAAATGCATTTAAGCATTTAAGCATCACTATAACATAAGTAACACTGGAGTTCAACACATTATAGAATACACATCCATTGTTCACATTGATCACATTACATAGTGGAGTTCAAATGCACAATCCATCCTTTTCTCACAAAAGGATGAATAGCATAACTACTAGAGTTACAACCAGAGTTCAAAATTAGTACTAGAACCATACATTACACAACCATAATTCTAAGTTACTAGGTCATTGCACAACCATCATTCCCAAAAGGTCTGCAATGCCCACTAATCTCAAGTCATCTTGTTCAGTTCTGCAAGATGGCCTGGATCCCCTTGATCTTCTCCTTCAGCTTCTCCTCTGCCTTGATGAGCTCAGTAATCTTAAACTCTTGCATCTGCTTCTCTTCATTATGGTTTTCCTTGAGCTTCAGCAGATCAGCAACCTGGAGCTTCAACTCTAGCTTCTCTTGGGTGAGCTTCTCCTCAAACGTTGTCAACTCTGCTTTCTTCAACTCCAAATTCATCCTACCCTCACTCAACAATTCCTTCTCTTTCATATTCTTCAACTTCAAGTTTTGGATGACAGTTTCTTGAGCACTTGTCAGGTTGCACAGGATTTCATACTTTTGTTGAAGCTTCTGTGCAGCTGCATCTTTCTTTGCCATTTCTGCATTCATACCAGCCACCAATTCAGCTCTGCATTGGTGCTGATATGTGACAGCAGACTGCAGATAACTGAAATCCACAACCCTATCCTGCTGAAAGTCCACAAGTTGATGCACATCTTTCACTAACTTGTCATAGTCTGCATCCAGCTTGTTCTTTTCTTCTGTCAACTAATGAATAGTTAGAGCACTTTGAAGATTATCATTCACCCTAGCAGACTTGCTCTCTTCAACCATTGACCAAAGCTTCAGCAATGCATTCTCCATTGTTGGGGGCCACTGCTCATCAACCCACTGAACAAACCCACAATTCTGACCTTCCTGGAAAAATTAGAAGGGCAAAATTTAGTACAATACAACTACTAAGAGTACTAAGCAACAGTTAGTTCATGGCAGTACCTAATGTTGGCACTGACATTAACTGGATTTGCACAGCCATTTGCTAAGCAACAGGACCACATTGTAAAATAGATTAATGTAATCCTACAATGCATGATCAACTCATATATTTACCAGGCAGCAGAGTAACACTCCATTCAACTTAGAAGTTGCTAAGCAGCCATGTGCTAAGCAACAGCAGTTGCTAAGAATTGACCATTAATATAATGAAATCCTAACAGTAATAAGCAACACAATGTGAACTACTTTGCCCACCTAAATACACTACACTAGCCTGCAGCAACAAACTAGCTAATGAGACTACCTACTGTCAGCAGTAAGCAATTGTTACTAACTGGCTCCACTAAACTTAATATTGAGCAACACTGCATTTGGAAAGAAGTGTAAATAAATAGCATGTGCACACAACAGGAGCATATATTTTAGCAGAAATGCATTCCACTGAACTTAATAATGATCATTCCTAACAAATTTAGCATGCACATAACTGAATCACAGGTGGCAAACAAGACTCTGCCACTTTCAATGAACACACATCCAGTGCTTAATCACCAAGGCAAGAAAATTACCGGCTCTGCACATGCTAAGAACCTTCTCCCAGTCATTGTTCCTTCAAACGCAACAAGCCTCTCTGATGGCTTCCCATGCTTCTCGCACAACACTATCAGATCTAGCTCAAGACCCTTGTAATCCGGGTCCTCAAGAGAGAAAGGCACCTGCCCAAGCAAAATCCAAGTTACCATCATGTGCAGAGGACGAGGACAAATCAAATCAAACGAAATCCTAACAACAAAGACCACCTACACACAAAAATCCCCAAATTTCCTAAACCGAATCCTAACCCTAGCTCCAATGGAGTAACTTACCTGGTTCAGCCCATCGGTGGAGGTTTCGGAGTGCATGTACGGGAGGCTTGAGTTGTCGTCGCTGCTCTCGTCCTCCAGAACCATGGCTGCGGCGGCGTGCTGTGGCGGCCGGCGGTGGCGGGCGCAGGCGACGGCGAGGCAGGATGGAAGAAAGAAGAAGCGAGCGCGGTCGGGGTCGGGGTCTGGCTCGGTCGCACATAAACGGGCCGAGCCGGCCTCGTCCGAGTCAGCACGCAGCCAGCGCAGGCGACGCGCGCACTGGCCAGCGTGGCGCCTGACGGGCGGGCCCAACCGGTCAGTTTCCCTGTCAATACGTATAAACATCACTTTTAGCCTCTTTTGCAACGCCTCGCCCCAAAGTTGGTACTGACATGTAAAAATTACCAATCTTGGTATCAATCTACTTCCAATGCCCTAATTGTGGTACTTCTATGCAATTTACTCGTGATAGATAGATGGTACGTGGCCACGTGCGGAGGCACCGTCACTTCCTGGTTTCGTGGACGGCGTGGCGGCTACGTGTCAAGAACTAATTGCCGAATGGCGGGACGCTCTGGTCAGGAAACCCCAGAGGCCCAGACGCAGTTTTACCCCACTCGATAATGGTCATGGAACAGGGAGCACAGAGATTTGCTGCGAATAAATCGACGCATCGACAGCGTGCATGCACTTGCTACTTGTGTACTACCGGGAAGCAACACATGCCAGTCGTGTTTGCTTGTGCTTTGGCTTTAACCACACTCGGTCGGAGAGCTTTTCATCCGTGGGTGTCTGTACGATTCACTCATGGCATTGTCTTCTTTCTGGCGCTGTGTGCTGGCTGATTGAATCACAAGTCAAAAGTTGAACTCCCCGGCCGGCTGCATCGTCTTGGTGCCATGCGAACTGCTAATTAATTATGGGAGGGAGGGAGTAGTATATAGTGGTATATATGCCGTGTATCCAGTGAGTTTGAAGCACGTGTCACTCACTCGTTTTCAATCAGTTTTGCCAGCTTCGGTCAGTGCACATTGCTCGTACGTTAGCAGAATGATAAATTTCTAAACCGTCCTTCGAAGCCAAGCCAGTCTTTGAGCGACTTTTACTTTCGTCCATTAGTTGAGAAAAGACGTACGACAAAAGGGAGAGTTAGATTAGCGGGCTATAGACATAACTATAATCACCTCACCTCACCTAAGTGCGTGTACCACACTCAATATGATACTCGAGGACACCAGAGCATCTAGAAGACAAAGGAGCTACGTAGTACGTATTCATTTTACTACCCTACTTCCCACACTCAACGCCTATATATTCTAGTACCCGGAACTCTATTGCTTTCCACGTAAAGTCTTGTCTATGCTCAAAGATGCACCGCTCTTATTTGTTCTATGTGCATCAAGAACAAGTAAACTACTATCTAGTACAACATGTTTTTTTGAAGGACGACTTATACTATTGTCCTTCGTAATTCGCGATACAAACTTTTTTCTCCATCTTGGCCGTTCTAGGTCAAAAGATTCCATGGAGTGGTTAAGCTAGCTCGTTAGGGGCATGGAAATCATTAGCCAAACTACCATGGTACTGCCGTCCACGCCGAGAACTGTTTGTCTAATTAAAGCAGACAACTGATTAATTAAAATCCTTAATCAAGGCTGGTGTTTGATGCCTTAAAGCTGTCTGGCAAGGCCATGGCGCACGCGGCCTAATGAGTTGATCGAGATCTAGAAGTAATCAAATGCGCATGCCGAAATGTAGCTGATACGTGATAGAATATCTCATCGAGCTTCCGAAGCATCTACTACTAGCCAGCTAGCTAGCTGTCGTTGCTTGCGAAAGGAAAATGGGACAAGAAATGTGAGAAGGTTTTCCTCTAAAATGTACTACATCCATCTGGGTTTACTAGTTCCTCTCGTATTGTGTTCATATTTTGATCATAATTTTAACTGATAAAATAAAAATATGTAAAAAAATTGATTGGAAACTACAATAAAATACAATAATATATTTAGTGACACGAATTGTCGTTTTCAAGTCAAATATGTAGTCAAACTTTGACCCAAAATACAATGAGTCCCATTAATTTGGACGGAGGAAGTATGGGAAAAGGAGTGTGCCCTTTTGTGTGCAGGTACACAGCCACAAAAAGGAAACACATTTACACTATATCACATGTAGTACTCCCTCCATAAAAAAATATAAGATCGTGTAAAACACTAAAATAGCGATCTAAACGCTCCTGTATTTCTTTACAGAGGGAGTACTTCTGAACTTACCCTTTTCCTCCGAAAATGGTCGTATGGCCTTTGAAAACGACGGTGTATTTACACAAAACCATCGGAAGTTACGGAAGCGTTGTTCTAGTCCCGAGCTCACAGCTCGAGTGAACAGTAAAATAAAAAAGAATCAAAACATTCTGAAGTTTAGGAGCATCGATTTTTTTTGGCCACATATTACATGAATGTCGATGATGAAATTCTGCAAGCTATCAAAATATTTGTCAAAGTTTTATACAACAAAATTTCAGAATTTTTTGAAACAATTAATTTTATTTTCTACGTTCATCCGAGCTCTCAAGATCATAACAGCCGCAACCCTAAAGTTAGGTAATTTCGGCAACCCATTGTCAACCAACCGTTGGTAGCCTTGTCGGGGCCCCTACAGGAAGCGGTAGCACGATACGGGCGGGCCCAGGTGAAAATGACAGGGCGCGAGGGCCAAAACAGGGCCAGCCTCAAAGGTTCCCTACACTATACGCATGTGTGAAATTCTTGTGTGTGTCTGCATATTTTATTGTATTTGGGAAAACGGAGCTACGATACGACATGCTGTCCCTGTACCTCCTCTCGTTCTCTGTCCCTGTCCCTGTGTTTTCGCAGAGAAACCCTCTGCTCTCTGCATAATTTTCCCATGAATATTCTTTTTCAGATTACTAAGAATTGATTAGCAAACCTCACCTAGGTTATCTTATTCGCAGACTGCTGGTGGTTCGCACCCGTTAGAGTCGCCCAGAAAGAGAGTTAATCAGCAAAGAACCAAATGCATGTACTGGTGAACTGTTTTAAACGGGGTGGGTGATGGATGTACTGTACATGTCACTGCTCCAAGATGCTCATCCAGCCGTGCCGTGTTTCGGACTCGGAGTGGTCCGTCACATCCTACACTACAGCAAAGCAAGCAACCGACGTGGAAGCCCATCCACAAACCACCCCGACGGCCCCTCTCTAGCTCAATTCCTCTCTTGCTGAATGCGGCCATTTTGATTCACTTTGCGGCGCGATCTCTATGTAGTCTATGCACATGCACTTGCTAGGCGTCAACTAACGCAGACTATAGCTTCATCTTCCCTGGCGGTTTGTTTCTTCTAATTTGTGCCGTTGTTATCGTGGCGAGACCCGAGAGAAAGAAGCACGAGAAATGGGCGGTCCGTCCGTCGTAAGCTGGCGCATGCATGCATGCATGCAGCTCCCGTCCTGACAGATTAGGGCTTTGCAACCGCCGCGTCCACGTTTCGCAAGCGTTTTGCTCGTGCTCTTGTGGATCAGTGCGCTTTAATTGCTCGCTGCAGGCTACGGCTGGAGCTGGATGCGGATGTATCTGTACACTACAGCGGGCTGTGCCGTAGTATGTATACTATGGAGTACCTCCGAAAACTTTGATGTGTCCTTGGAAATGAAAGGAACCGTATACCTGCAAACGTACTACGGACTAGAGTAACTTGCGGAGCTTTATTTCGGTCTGTCTCTCGCGATTCACAGTGGAAGCAGGGAGCCAGCGCAATGTGTCGTCTATTCGGTCATCTCGTACAACCTTTCTCCATCGTTCGCTGCACCCCGCCCATGGCAATGGCAAAGGCAAAGGCAAAGGCAAAGACAAAGACGGCTAAACTCCTGTGGACGTTGGGCCGTCGATGGACACGGCACACCTCCCTCCCGTGTCCACAATCATGACCAGACCAAACGTGAGGGAATTCCAGCCTGCACGCCGATGGAACATCAACGCCACCGAGCTCTGTACGATGGCCCGTGACGAGTTCTGTCGCACACGCGCGCGCGTTTCATCGTCGACCCGGACCCCCACCGGCACCCAGGCCCGCCCGACACGGAGCGTCTTCGTGGGGAGCGCATGTGTTGTTGCCTTTGTTGCTCGCCCCCGAGTCCTGGCCTAGCCAGGAGCACGTACGTACCCTAGGTTAGGTAATCACCACCGTACCGTACGCCACAAAGCACGTCCAGGCTCTTTCGCTGCACGGGGAAATCGTGGCCACAGTGAGCGCGCGCGCCAAGAGCAAGAGCGGATTTGCCGGATTGCCCGTCATCGGATTTCACCACCAAGTACCAACCGATCTTGATGTCCTAGCTGCCACAGTATTTTTTTGATTATATAAGAGGAGGGGTTAAGTAAACAAGGTCGATTTCAAATGCTAAATAGGTGTGCATACCACAGCTCCATGCAGTATGATTTTGATCGACGTTGTATCGTTCGATTAGAGCATCTATCTACATCTGGTCGTCTTAAACCGGCCTCAAACACCCGGATGGATGGTCTGATCAGCAACCGGTCAAAAAAGAAACCGACCCAGACGGGCTCCTCATATCGGCCATTAACGTTCGGGCTGACCGGTACCCCTCGTATCCAAACGAAATTTGTGGCGGGCATGAGGAGGCCCGGGCGCGTCCGCCATGTCGGCTAGACAGCCTGGCCCCATCACAAATTGCACCAAATCACCTCTCTGACTTGCTGATTCCACTTGTTCCTCTTCTCTCTTCACTCTCGTCTGCGCCGGCCATATCCTAGCTCCACCGCCACCCTTGCTTTGCCGCCATTCTGAGCCTTCGGTGCCGCTAGCACCGTCACGGCCTCGGCGATTCCCCATGTAGCGGCTTCGTTTTTCATCTTGTCGATAATTGACATTGGTAAGGAGGAGATATTCTGAAAAGCTAGTGGTCATTTCTAGTTCCCCATGAAGTGTGGTCTATGTTTTGCCTCCGATTGCCATGGAAGAGGACCACCATGCCTTTACTTTTTGGATGTTGAACCAATTATCAATGAGCAGGCCAGCAAGAGAGAGCAAAAATTGTAAGCATGGCCCAAACAGGAATGGAACAAGACTGAGCAAAACTCTAAGCATGGCCCAGATGGGGGGGGGGGGGGGGGGGGGGTAGAGGCAACCAAACATGATGTGTGTGGCTCTCTAGCCATTCTCGGTCATGAAAATGGCCGTCCGCACAAATTCCACTTGGCACGATTTGCCAAATGAAGTATTTAAGCTATGGTGGCGCCCAGTTATTTTAGATTGTCGGTTTCATGACCATTGTATATATTCCTATAAATTGAGCATTAAATGGCGGCACTGACGAGTATGAACTTGATGTATTGGGCTTTCAAAATATGGTATACGGAACATCTTCATTGATTGCACATCTTTATGAAGCTCCGGAAGGAAGAAGAATTCCATAAGATAACCCCCAATTGATATATATCACGCTTTGTGAGCGTTATCGCGTTGTACATGCATGTCAACTGGGCAGGCCCACTAAGCAGAAGCGTTCCTAGCAATTTTAGGAAGCTTCTCTGACTGGTTTGGGAAGCTTCCATCTGGTTTTCAAAGGCATCCAGATGATTTTTTTTCTTCTTCTTCGTGTTTCTTTGCCCCTTTTTTTGTTTCTCGGTATTTTTTCCTTTCTCTTTTGCTATAACCTTTTGTTTTGTTTTCATTTTTTTCTTTTGTTCTGAAATTGACAAATATTTTTGCTTTTGTAAACTTTTATAAAATTCAAGAACAATTCCTTTAGTTTGAATTCAAATGCAATATTTAAAATTTATGATCACTTCTCAAATTCTCAAACATATTTTAAAAATTTGTGAACACTTTCAAAATACATGAACATTATTTGAATTGGTGAATATTTTTTATAATCCATGACTATTGTTTTAATTCATGTACATTTTTCAATTCATGGATCTATTTCGAATATGCGAACACTTTTTAGTTTCTCAAACATTTCTTTAAAATTCACGAACATTTTTTTAATCCATGAATATTTTTTGAATTCTTGAACATTTAATAAAAATCCACAAAATTATTTTAAATTTACAAACATTATTTGAATTTGTGAACTTTACTTCAAATACGTAACATTTTTTAATTCAGGAACATTTATTTCAAATTCATGAACATTTTGACAATTTAGTGAATATTTTTAAAATCTCAGGCATTTTTTTACTGCAAGTATTTTTCAATGCTTGAAAAGTTTTCTAAATCCCTTATTTTAAAAAAACATATATTTTATTGAATTAAAATAAAACCACTTGAAATAAAAAAGGACGAAGTGATAAAAATGAATAATTGAAATAAACTCACCTCCATCATGGAACGGAAGATGGTTCCCCCCTCCTCTATTCCGGTGACTCCTCTGACAACCTCTAAGGCGATCCATGGTTTCTCCGGCAAGATGCTTGTAATCCTAAATGATCTTTTTCGTGGCAAGACTGTTCGATTCTCACTGATTTATATAGGGGTCTAGCGCATTGCCATGTTGGAAAGGGTGACACTCCTTTATTATGGAAGGACATTTGGAATGGGATATTGCTATAAGAGCTTTTTCTGAACTTCACTCATTTGCTTATGAAGATAACATGTCCATTATGCAGGCTAAACACTCCATTGTGATTACAACGTGTTCCAATTGCGTCTATCTGTTGAGGCCCACCAGCAATTCCACCAGATGTCTATACTTCTGGATAATGCGAGCTCACATACTGAACATGACAAATGGAAATTCTTACCGGGCCAGGAATCTTTTAGTACCAAGAAGGTATATACTGCACTGATGGGAAATAATACTCCTGCCCCTTTTAAATCGATCTGGAAATCTTGTTATCTCCCTAAACACATGTTTTTCAGCTTTTTTTTTTAGGCAAACATGCTGTGCTGGCCGGGCTGGCAGGCCCGAGCCCGACGCGGCCCGTGCCGTACTGGCCCGACCCGGCCCAAGTCTCATTATTACCCACCACCCTCCGAATCAGATCATCATCAGTCTCGAACTCTGCCGTAGTGTAGCACAGCACACTCCCGCGGTCCCACCAGCTCAACTCAAGTCGGCAGATCCGTCCAGCCGCCTGCGCTCCCACGCCATTCTCCGCCGACGAAAGCTCCGCCGCAGATTTGCTACCCCGGATCTGCTACCGAGATGGTAACTTTCTTCCTCCCTCAACTCTCTCGGACCACCCCGCGCGTTCTTGGATAAGCGTAAATACGCTGCGTCTCTTCAGCTTTAGCAGAGCAGAACATCCGGTGCGCGTCGTTTTTCTTTTGACGAGATTGGTGGATTAGAGTAGCATAGCTATGGTGGTCAAATGCGGTATGGTCGTCCAGTAGAAATGTAGAACACGACTGGCTTGTAGGTCCTATCTGTAAATGAATTTGCTATGTGGACGGCAGCTGGTCAGTATTCACCAAACATGCAGTCTGGGAGGAAGATTTGGTGGAGTTTTCTCCGGTTTGCCTGGAGGAATATGATTTCCGTGTCGCCCGGGTAGTTTCAGCTTAAAATGGCAGATACTAGTTTGTAGCATAGAAATGGCAGGTAATTTCACATATTTGCTTTGTTTAGAGCTGCAAGTTAAAAGGCAGAGGAGAGTTCCTGAAGGCACAGCATATTTATCATGTACTTTGCTTCCCAAATGATGGCTATTAATGGTAGTGTTATGGTCCTTTTAGGATAGAGAAGCCAAGAAAGAAGGTTTCAGGAAGTATCTTGAATCCAGCGGCGTGCTCGATACTCTCACGAAAGGTTTGGTGTCATGTGAAGTACGTATATCTTTGTAAATTGCGGTCACGCGCTGGCTAATTATGTCTACTTCGTATGATGTTGCAGCTCTTGTTGCGTTGTATGAGGAGAACGACAAGCCATCATCGGCAGTCGAGTGAGTTGATTTGGATTTTGGCATGTTTATTCTCTTGACTCATATAGTAGAGGAGTGATTCTTGCAATTGGAGGCTGGTTGGGTAGCTCTTAGTTTGCTTAAAGTGACATCAAAATAATGTGTGTGGGTCGATATTCATGCTAGGACTAAGCATGCTCATATATCTCAGGTTTGTTCAGCAGAAATTGGGTGGTCCATCGATTTCCGACTATGAAAAGCTCAAAGCCGAGAAGTTGGATTTGCAACTGAAGTATAATGAGCTTTTAGAGACTCACAAGGAAACAAGTAGACAGGTAAACATGCTATCATGTTTGCAAAATACACCTAATGCCATCAAGGAGTACAGATTATGCAATGCCACTTTGCCTATTTACATGGGAGTCTCAGTCTCAGCTTCTAATGCATATTTGGATATTATAAAGTTGTGAAATAGCTATGTAACTATTCCACATAGCTAACATTAGGACAGCTGAATGGTGGGCTGGGCTGTGTTCGCTGTGGTGTGCTCGCACCGCACGTTCTCTCTCGAAACAGGCTTTCGCCCCGCTTTACTTGTTAAGTAGTTATTCACAAAGCTATAGAAAAATAAGTTCTGCTAGATTAAATATTTTTTTGAGGTCATCTAGATGGAAATAGTTGCCTTACCATTTCCAGGCGAAGCAAAGTTTACATTTGAAGGATGAACTGCAGAGACGGTCTTGTTAGAATTTGGACCCAACCATTAATATACATTTCTCTTTGCAGTTGGAGGAACTTAAGAATTTGAAGATCGACGCACCTTGGAACTAATGGAATCAGCAGATGTTGACATAGTAGGTGTTACCAAGCAAATATATATGTCTCTTCAATTTGGATCACCAAGTCATGTAAAAAAGAAACATTTCTTGGCTAAACTTTGCCAACCATGTGATGTAATACATTATACACTCCTTAGTCCCTTTGAATGACGTGTGTGTTCCACTCAAGACCAGAAATACCAACACCTTCATGGGCAAAGCTGAACTTCAGCACTATGATTCATACTGAAGAGTCGGATCAACTCCAAGTTGCTAAATTTGCCCGAGAGAGCAAAATTTAATGTTGTATAAAGCAATGCTACTGCTTGTGTTGTAACATATTTTTTTTGCCATGTATAAATCACATGGTCAATACCTAAAATTGCCAGGTCAAGATATTTATAACTTCCCATTTTTGGTTATGTACATAGTTTGAAAATTTTCCATGTGTAAAAATAGAAATGAGCCATGGCCTAAATAACATTTGCCATGAGTGACAAAAGCAACGAAGGGAGATTGTCAACATAATATATTAGGAGTATATAAGAAACAGAAAGAGTTGAATACATAAATAAATATCATTATGTACTGTAAATTATTCCCTCGGAATTTGCTTTTCATGTGGAAACATGGCAAAAAAAGGCATCAGAAAATGGCAAAACCCTGTCAGGTAGCAAACATGGCATCTATCGTCGCATATGTGGCAAATCCACTCGCACCAGAGCAAAACACCTATGCGAACCACCACCAACCCTACCCCTTTGAGCGTACGTTGTGAAATTGCTACGGGCCGATGACCGCCACCCCAAAATCGCCATAGGGAACCGCTAGTCACCTTTCTGTCCTCATTTCACCGCGCAGCCGCGGCCGGACCACACAACCATGTCACCACAAAACAGGCAACCGCGGCCGCTCTACCTCTAGCCGGGACACCACCAAACCTGACAAGCCCTACTGGCAACTCCGCCGCTCTACCTCTAGCCACGACACCACCAACCCTTACAAGCCCTACCGGCAACTCCGCCGCAACTCCGCCAACCAAAACCGAATACATTGCCAGTTCCTAACCCTGACAGAACTCACCTATTGGATTATGGCCAGTATATCAATTAGTTCATGCAAATTTATCTTTCATACTATTTTGCATCTCCATATACTTATTTACCAAAGATGTAGAGGCTTATAAACGAAAAAGCTGGATTGCTAGTAACTTGGTCCACATAATAATTACATCATCATTATCTCTTTCAAAGGAAAAATAGAAAGGGAACAAGATCAAGGAGCATCAACCACCTAACGACCGAGTAGCTCCTCTAGAATATTGGGGCGAATGATCTTGAGATGCTTAAAGCCATCAGTCAGCGTAACTGCCTTCAAATTTTGAAAAGACGCGAGGAACCTGTAGCATACCTCCTTAAGCCTGTCACGATCATGCTGCTCAGCCAGTGCCAATGTAGTTGCCACTGTACTTACATCCATGTAGTTGCACAACATATTCGCGCAAATCAATTTGAGCCTCTCCAGATTGTATCTGTCTGCCGCCACAAACAGATGTTGAGCCATCTCCACGATTTCACCTTCATCTATATTAGGCAGTGTGTCCGTGTAAATAAAGTGGAGCATCATCTTGAAAACCTTGGCTTCCATGTCATCAATCTGTATACTCTTTGCATCATTCTCCATCATGGGACCGAAGAGCTGCGCCATGAACACCGGCGATCGAGCAGCGAGCAGATGCCTATGCGCCACAAAGGTCTCCCCGCGGACGGCGGACCTCAAAGGTCACGTCTCCAGCCTCCCCGGTCTCCAAAATACGGCCAAATTGACGAGCCATGTCAGAAGGCGGCACTATCACAAATTCTTGTGTTGTGGGCGGCTTTCGGATGAGCTTGGTGACGCTGACATCGCATCTAATGCTGAAACAAGAGGTAATAGCACCTCAGGTATCCTAACTTGCACACAATGTGATGATTTAGTTCCAAAGTTACAAAACTTGACTCCACCATACCCCAACTTGCATCTCATGTGATGATTTAGTCCCAGGCCAATCACAGCTCGCCAATTGGCTGGACCAGTCAGCGCACGCAGTTTTGCACAAAACCCCCTGCCGTTTCCTTTTATCAACGGACGGACGAGATGAGTTTGAGAATCGGGTGCGTCGTACGGACGAGATGACAAGGGGTGAGAAATTTTTGCCGCGCTCGATCTCGGGTCTTCACTCTCTCTCGTCTGGCTAGCCGTGACATCTTGGAACAATTTTCATCTCGACTGTCGAGCTCTTTTCTGATCGTGAAACATGTCGCGTTCGAACGGGATGGGAGATTTGGCGCCATCATGGTTCGGTCGGTCATGGGCTCATCCCCATCCTGGACGCCCTGGACACGACCGCGTCGCGCGCCTGCGAGTCGCACACCTGCGTGCTGAACTTGCACCGGTACCTCGACCGCCAGCCCGCCGGGGCGGCCGCGTCCGGGCTGCCGCTGCCTTGGACGCCACGCCGCCGCCGTCGATCTTCTTGATCGCCCTTCGCATGCTGGAGCACTCCCTCTCCAGGCCCTGCACCCGGCTCCTCATGCCGTCCATGTCCACCCGCAGCGTTTGGCTCTCCTGCACCATCGTCGTCCGCCACGCCTCGCTCGGGCCAGCGGCGTGACGCACCGCCGCCGCCGGCCGCTGCGGATGAGGATTCGGATGCCGCGCTCGCGGGGAAGCCGTGGACGCCAGCAGCGTGCCCTTGATGGCGCGCCGGAGCTGCAGCTGCTCGGAGAAGAGCACCTGCAGCACCGCGCGCAGCAGGAGCCGCTCGTTCTGCGCCGCGTGCGTGCACGCCTCCACCGTCAGCTTCCTGCAGTCCACCACGCCGCACACCCTGTCCCGCTCCTCCGCCGTCAGCCGCGGATGCGCCTGCGCATGCATGCACCAGTCACAAGCCATGGAGTCGGCAACAAACTGCTACTCGACAAACGCGCATTCTTCCTTGACTTGTCAGAAGCAGTCAATGACAAATCGGGGAATGTACGTACCTTGAGGTAGATGTCGACGGCGCGGTAGACGCCATCGTCGTAGATGCGGGCGTGGTCCGGCATTGCCAGCGTGAGCTCGCAAAATTTGGTTGGCTTCAGGTTGGCGTCGGACGCTACCTCTGCCAGGTAGTTGTCCACCAGCTTGCCCACCTGCACCATTGCCACGGCCGACGGACGCGACGCCGTCGTCCTCGCCGCCGCTTCCTCCTCGGTGATTGCAGCTGACGACGACGCCTCGTCCTCGCCCACCTCCTCGGCAGGAAGTGCCTGGCCACCCGCTCGACGTAGTCCACGTCGTAGAGCGTCTCCGCGGCGCCGGAGTAGCTCGGGATGAGCACGTCCTCCACCGTTGCCTGTTCCAGCTGCGTCGCGGCCTTCCGCTCGATCGCCGCGCGCGCCGCGTCCGAAGCGCGCAGGATGTGCGCCGTCCGCAGCAGCGCGAACAGGAACTTCGCGGTCACGACGCTCCCCGAGCCCTTGTCCGCGGGGAGGCTCGCGACCACCACCTCCAGGAGGTCTCTCTGCTCCACCTCCGACGAGACCGGCGCGGACGCGCGGCGCCACCTCATGGACCTCGACAGCCCCGGGAGGGTGGCCTTGGCGTAGGACACGAGGCAGCCCTCCAAAGCCTCCGTCCTCACGTCCTTGCGCGCGGCCATGGCCGCCATCACCCGCTTGTACATGTGCAGGCCGAGCACGGCCAGGTCGCCGAACCAGGAGCGCGACGTCGCCGACGAGCGCGCGGCGATGGCGTCCACGCAGCGGGCGGCAATGCCGAGCTCCTCGGCGTGCGGCAGCAGCTCCTCGCAGGACTTGAGCGCCTTGGTGGCCTCGCCGGGGTGGCGGAGCACGGACTGCGAGAGGTAGGCCTCGGTGCGCGCGGCCAGGTTGTCCTCGGAGTGCTCCTCCGTCATCTCCAGGTACTCGGCCGCGCACCGCAGCGGGGCGACGTTCCAGGGCGTGAGCTCGACGCGGACGCCGTATCAGAACTTGGCCGCCGCCTCGAAGGTGCCCGGCCCGCCGGGAAAGTCCGGGAAGGTGATGCGGTACGCCTTGCCGTCATGCATCCTAACATGCTGCTGCTCCTCGTCCCCGTCCTCCTCCTCTGCTTCCTCAATCTCTGTTTCCGCCGCAGCATGCTCTTCGACATTGCCTTCAGAACTCCCACGCCGACGCCGCCGCTGGCTCGCTGGACGCTGCTCGTCCTGCTCGGCAAGCATGCGGCTGATCTTGCGGCTCTTGGACATGAGCGGGAACTGCGCGCGCAAGCACCAACTTCTCAGCGGAATTTCGTCGAGCACAGATTTAATTCAGGTGTGCTATACTGCGATTTGATTCAGGGAAACAACAGGGGGTTTTGTGCAAAAGTGTGCGCGCTGACGGGTCCAGCCACCTGGCAGCCAATTGGCGAGCTGTGATTGGCCTGGGACTAAATCATCACATCAAGTGCAAGTTGAGGTATGGTTTGGTCAAGTTTTGCAAGTTTGGGACTAAATCATCACATCGTGTGCAAGTTAGGGTATCTGGGGTGCTATTACCTCCTGAAACAACCTAAATTCTAGAAAGCGCAGCTGCGCTCTATCGTTCTCTGGAGCGCACGCGCTACAGACAAAGTCAGCCATCTCCCACTGCTTATCCACTCACCCACCACCCACACCTCCGTCACACCACCTGCCGCCCAAGCCTCCTCCATGGAGAAGCGACTGCCGCCCCCGCTGCTCCTCCGGGCCATGCCCCTTCGTCGCGCTCCTCCTCCCGGCTACGGGCCTGCCGCCTGGTCCTCCTCCCTTCTACGCGTGTCGCGCCAAGCAAACCCCCGGCCGCCGCTCCCTCTTACCTACTCCCGGCGACGAGCGGCACGCCCGGCACGCGCCCGACCACCCCCTCCTCCTGCCTCCTCCTGGGGATGCACGCCACTCCCGGCAGGGCTTGCTTCCTCGGTCACCTGCGCCGTGGTCGCCAGCCCGTTCTACATCCCTCCACTAGGCGGGCGCTGATGTTGGTGCTCAAGGATTCCATGGAGACCATGAAAGGGTGGCACCGCCGGCGGGCGTGGTCCTTCAAGGTGAGGGTCCTGGACGGGGCGCCATGGAAGGAGCGACATCTGCGACGCCGAGTTGCTGGTCGGGGCGAACGAGTCCATGTGTGTGTCCACTAGGGCGTACCCGGAGCTCTGGGCCTGCTGCGTTCTTTGAGTAGATGAGCACGGCTGGTGTTCACGGCTGGCTTGCTGCTGAAGAGGTAAAATTCTACAGAAGTTGTATTCACCGAACTAGTAGTATGTAGTATCTCAATCCGGCTGTAAGAGTTGCTCAAGAATTCGTAGCTGACGAGGGAGGATAGGTTAATGAGTGGAGGCAGGCAAGTAGTTGCTTTTCGCTAGGGTTAGAGTTACTCACAAAATCAGATGGCACTTGGAGGATGTATGTTTCCTACATGCGTAGATCGGATCCAATTGATAACCATTTATAATTTTCCACCATCTCTTTTGTTTTGTTGATCCCCCTCTGTATGTTGCATACACACAAGGTTCTTCATGCAGTCAGCTTTGTATGTTGAAATGACACTGATCACATATTTGTGATCCTAAACAAAAGAATCAGTCAAAGCATGCATAAATGAATGCAACTACGTGGGTCATCGGGCAGTTTGATTTCTAACAAACCATCTAAGTTTCCAAAAAAGTTATTTTCTAGAATATAACTGTACAGAAAATAGCATGTATTATCGTTCCTTTAGAAGGATCATGTTTTAGGGAATTTGGTGGCAGAACAAATCAACATGTACAAGTGTAAGTCTATCATACATTCTACTTGGATTTCACTTGGGTGGGTAGTGTTGGATTCACAATGTGACTTTTCACTGTATGGGGTTAGAGTAGTTGCTCAGATTTCATTATAAGTGTTGCATTTTGTGTGTGTAATATAGTTGCTTAGATTTGTTGGGGCATTTGCTCGGATTCGTTCTGAACAGTTTTTTGTATTTGGTCTTTTTGTAATGCAGTTGCTCGGATTCGATCTAAAGTAGTAATGCTAGGGACATCTGCTTGTTTCTGCTAGAACAATTTCCCATTTTTTGTGTTTCTCTGTAATTGAGTTGCTTTGATTTTTTTCTACAACATACGAGAAGGTGGATGAGGAGGGGGGCGGGAGTAGATCAGATAGTTGTCCATAAGAGGCTATTCAGACTGCTCATACATTTTTCTCTGCCTAAAGTAGATAATCTAAATAGTGATGCTAGGAGGGTTGCTTGGTTTTGGTAGGACGATTGCTTGTTTTTGCTAGGTCATTTGCTTCGTCATTTTTTTTTCTAGAACAGTTTTGCATTTTTTGTTTTTTATATTGAGTTAGAAGCAAAAGGGTCGCTCAATCTGATGCTTCACAGGGTGAAATGGTCGATCAACAAGAGGTACCCGTGGTTTTTTAAGATATACTTTTGATGAGACGATGAAGATAAAAAAGGAAGGCAACCGAAACGGGCGAAGAGAAATGGATAGGAAGTAATTCTAAAAAATACAGTATTAGTTGCATCACACGATAGAGGGAGTTGCTCGGTCCATACCAGTAGTTGCTAAAAAGACACAGCAGTGGAGATCGAGAGGTGTGGAAACCAATTCACGCTACCAAATAGTTTATTTCCATTTTTTAGGATGCAAAAAACTGAAAGCATGTCTTCAGTCTATCTTCTCTAACCTTTGTTCGCCTGAAGAAAACCAGCCCATGCCACGTACACATGTTTGCTTTTTTTATGTGATATAATGCTCCTATATATATATATATATATATATATATATATATATATATATATATATATATATGCTACTGTCACCTTTTTTATTTTTCTTTATAAAATGAAATGAATGTGTTCCATGCAACTCAGGGGGTTTTGTTGTTTGTTTTGCCTGAGATATAACTGATTTTACTGTCGTAAACTCACTATTTCGCAATTTGTTGTTTTAATTACAAGCATGAGTTTGTCTGCAAATTTCAACTAAAGTTGATTCAGTTTTTACTGAATACGTGGGGGCTTTATATTCAGCGACCTTCAGTCTACCTTTTTGTTGGGGACGTAACAGAAATTCAAAATTTTCTACGCATCACCAAGATCAATCTATGGAGTAATTTAGCAATGAGAGGAAGGGGAGTGCATCTACATACCCTTGTAGATCGCTAAGCGGAAGCGTTGCAAGAACGCGGACGAAGGAGTCGTACTCGTAGCGATTCAGATCGCGGTTGATTCCGATCTAAGCGCCGAATCACGGCGCCTCCGCGTTCAACACACGTGCAGCCCGGTGACGTCTCCCACGCCTTGATCCAGCAAGGAGAGAGGGAGAGGTTGGGGAAGACTCCGTCCAGCAGCAGCACAACGGCATGGTGGTGATGGAGGAGCGTGGCACTCCAGCAGGGCTTCGCCAAGCACTGCGAGAGACGAGGAGGGAGAGGGGTAGGGCTGCGCCAAGAGAGAGATGTTCTCATATCTATGGCAGCCCCAAAACCCCCACTATATATAGGGGAGGGGGAGGGGCTGCGCCCCCATCTAGGGTTCCCCCCAAGGGGTGCGGCCAGCCCTAGATGGGACTTGGAGGGGCGGCCAAGGGGGGAGAGAGGGGGGCGCACCACTAGGTGGGCCTTAGGCCCATCTGAGCCTAGGGTTTCCCCCTTCCCCCTTTCCCTGCGCCTTGGGCCCCTTGTGGGAGGCGCACCAGCCCACCTAGGGGCTGGTCCCTTCCCACACTTGGCCCACGCAGCCCTCTGGGCCTCCCCACCTGGTGGACCCCCGGGGCCCTCCCGGTGGTCCCGGTACGTTACCGATAGCACCCGAAACTTTTCCGGTGACCAGAACAGGACTTCCCATATATAAATCTTTACCTCCGGACCATTCCGGAACTCCTCATGACGTCCGGGATCTCATCCGGGACTCCGAACAACATTCGGTAACCACGTATCTATTCCCTATAACCCTAGCGTCATCGAACCTTAAGTGTGTAGACCCTACGGGTTCGGGAACCATGCAGACATGACCGAGACGTTCTCCGGTCAATAACCAACAGCGGGATCTGGATACCCGTGTTGGCTCCCACATGTTCCACGATGATCTCATCGGATGAACCACGATGTCGGGGATTCAATCAATCCCGTATACAATTCCCTTTGTCTACCGGTATAGTACTTGCCCGAGATTCGATCGTCGGTATCCCGATACCTTGTTCAATCTCGTTACCGGCAAGTCTCTTTACTCGTTCCGTAACACATCATCCCGTGATCAACTCCTTGGTCACATTGTGCACATTATGATGATGTCCTACCGAGTGGGCCCAGAGATACCTCTCCGTTCACACGGAGTGACAAATCCCAGTCTCGATTCGTGCCAACCCAACAGACACTTTCGGAGATACCTGTAGTGCACCTTTATAGCCACCCAGTTACGTTGTGACGTTTGGTACACCCAAAGCATTCCTACGGTATCCGGGAGTTGCACAATCTCATGGTCTAAGGAAATGATCCTTGACATTAGAAAAGCTCTTAGCAAACGAACTACACGATCTTGTGCTAGGCTTAGGATTGGGTCTTGTCCATCACATCATTCTCCTAATGATGTGATCCCGTTATCAACGACATCCAATGTCCATGGTGAGGAAACCGTAACCATCTATTGATCAATGAGCTAGTCAACTAGAGGCTTACTAGGGACATGGTGTTGTCTATGTATCCACACATGTATCTGAGTTTCCTATCAATACAATTCTAGCATGGATAATAAACGATTATCATGAACAAGGAAATATAATAATAACCAATTTATTATTGCCTCTAGGGCATATTTCCAACAGTCTCCCACTTGCACTAGAGTCAATAATCTAGTTCACATCATCATGTGATTAACACTCATAGGTCACATCACCATGTGACCAACATCCAAAGAGTTTACTAGAGTCAACAATCTAGTTCACATCACTATGTGATTAACACTCAATGAGTTCTGGTTTGATCATGTTATGCTTGTGAGAGAGGTTATTAGTCAACGGGTCTGAACCTTTCAGATCCGTGTGTGCTTTACGAATATCTATGTCATCTTGTGGATGCTACCACGCGCTACTTGGAGCCATTTCAAATAACTGCTCTACTATACGAATCCGGTTTACTACTCAGAGTCATCCGGATTAGTGTCAAAGTTCGCATCGACGTAACCATTTACGACGAACTCCTTTTCACCTCCATAATCGAGAAAATTTCTTAGTCCACTAGATACTAAGGATAAGTTCGACCGCTGTCATGTGATCCATTCCCGGATCACTATTGTACCCCTTGACCAACTCATGGCAAGGCACACTTCATGTGCGGTACACAGCATAGCATACTGTAGAGCCTACGTCTAAAGCATAGGGGACGACCTTCGTCCTTTCTCTCTCTTCTGCTGTGGTCAGGTCTTGAGTCTTACTCAATACTCACACCTTGTAACACAGCCAAGAACTCCTTTGCTGATCTATTTTGAACTCTTTCAAAATCATGTCAAGGTGTGCGTTCTTTGAAAGTATCATCAGGCATCTTGATCTATCTCTATAGATCTTGATGCCCAATATGTAAGCTGCTTTATCCAGGTCTTCCTTTGAAAAACTCCTTTCAAACAACCCTTAATGCTTTCCAGAAATTTTACATCATTTCGGGTCAACAATATGTCATTCACATATACTTATCAGAAATGTTGTAGCGCTCCCACTCACTTTATTGTAAATACAAGTTTCTAACAAACTTTGTATAAACCCAAAAACTTTGATCACTCCATCAAAGCGTATATTCTGACTCCGAGATGCTTGCTCTAGTCCATGGAAGGATCGCTGGAGCTAGCATACCTTTTAGCATCCTTAGGATCGACAAAACCTTTCTGATTGTATCACATACAACCTTTCCTTACGGAAACTGGTAAGGAAACTTGTTTTTGACATCCATCTGCCAGATTTCATAAATGCAGCTAATGCTAACATGATTATGACGGACTTAAGCATCGCTACGGATGAGAAAATCTCATCGTAGTCAACTCCTTGAACTTGTGAAAATACTTTTTGCCACAAGTCGAGCTTCATAGACGGCAACATTACCGTCCATGTCTGTCTTCTTCTTAAAGATCCATTTATCTCAATGGCTTGCCGATCATCGGGCAAGTTCACCAAAGTCCATGCTTTGTTCTGATACATGGATCCTATCTCGGATTTCATAGCTTCTAACCATTTGTCGGAATATGGGCCCACCATCGCTTATCCATAGCTCGTAGGTTCAGTATTGTCTAACAACATGATATCTAAGACAGGATCACGTACCACTCTGAAGTAGCACGCATCCTCGTCGTCCTACGAGGTTTGGTAGTGACTTGATCCAAAGTTTCATGATCACTATCATAAGCTTCCACTTCAATTGGTGTAGGTGCCACAGGAATAACTTCCTGTGCCCTGCTACACACTAGTTGAAGTGACGGTTCAATAACCTTATCAAGTCTCCACCATCCTCCCACTCAATTCTTTCGAGAGAAACTTTTCCTCGAGAAAGGACTCGTTTCTAGAAGCAATTACTTTTGCTTCCAGATCTGAAATAGGAGGTATACCCAACTGTTTTGGGTATTCTATGAAGATGCATTTATCCGCTTTGGGTTCGAGCTTATCAGCCTGAAACTTTTTCACATAAGCATCGCAGCCCCAAACTTTTAAGAAACGACAACTTAGGTTTCTCTAAACGGTGTCGTCTCAACGGAATTGCGTGGTGCCCCTTTTAAAGTGAATGCGGTTATCTCTAATGCCTAACCCATAAACGATAGTGGTAATTCGATAAGAGACATCATGGTATGCACCATATCCAATAGGGTGCAGTTATGATGTTCGGACACACCATCACACTGTGGTGTTCCAGGCGGTATTAATTGTTGAAACACTTTCCACAATGTCTTAATTGTGTGCCAAACTCGTAACTCAGATACTCATCTCTATGATCATATCACAGACATTTTATCCTCTTGTCACGACGATCTTCAACTTCACTCTGAAATTACTTGAACCTTTCAATAATTCAAACTTGTGTTTCATCAAGTAAATACACTCAGCATCTACTCAAATCATCTGTGAAGTAAGAACATAACGATATCCACTGCATGCCTCAGCACTCATTGGACTGCATACATCAAAATGTATTACTTCCAACAAGTTGCTCTCTTGTTCCATCTTACTGAAAATGAGGCCTTTCAGTCATCTTGCCCATGTGGTATGATTTGCATGTCTCAAGTGATTCAAAATCAAGTGAGTCCAAACGATCCATCTGCATGGAGTTTCTTCATACGTGCTATACCAATATGACTCAAATGGCAGTGCCACAAGTATGTGGTACTATCATTACTATTTTATATCTTTTGGCACGAACATGTGTATCACTGCGATCGAGATTCATTTTAGGTGCAAGACCATTGAAGGTATTATTCAAATAAACAGAGTAACCATTATTCTCCTTAAATGAATAACCGTATTGCGATAAACATAATCCAATCATGTTTATGCTCAACGCAAACACCAAATAACAATTATTTAGGTTTAACACCAATCTCGATGGTAGAGGGAGCATGCGACGCTTGATCACATCAACCTTGGAAACACTTCCAACACATATCGTCATCTCACCTTTAGCTAGTCTCCGTTTATTCCGCAGCTTTTATTTCGAGTTACTAACACATAGCAACCGAACCGGTATCTAATACCCTGGTGCTGCTAGGAGTACTAGTAAAGTACACATTCATATAATGTATATCCAATATACTTCTGTCGACCTTGCCTGCCTTCTCATCTACTAAGTATCTAGGGTAGTTCTGCTTCAGTGACCGTTCCCCTCATTACAGGAGCACTTAGTCTCGGGTTTGGGTTTAACCTTGCGATTCTTCACTAGAGCAGCAAATGATTTGCTGTTTCATGAAGTATCCCTTTTGCCCTTGCCCTTCTTGAAACTAGTGGTTTATGCTCCTATTTGATTTCTACTTTCGCGGTGTCAAACATCGCGAATAGCTCAAGGATCATCATATCTATCCCTGATATGTTATAGTTCATCACGAAGCTCTAATAGCTTGGTGGCAGTGACTATGGAGAACCATCACTATCTCATCTGGAAGATTAACTCCCACTCGATTCAAGCGATTGTGGCACTCAGACAATCTGAGCACATGCTCAACGATTGAGCTTTTCTCCCTTAGTCTTGCAGGCTTAAGAAACTTGTCAGAGGTCTCATACCTCTTGACGTGGGCACTAGTCTGAAATCCCAATTTCAGTCTTCGGAACATCTCATATGTTCTGCGACGTTTCAAAACGTCTTTGGTGCCACAATTCTAAACCGTTAGCATTACGCACTGAACTATCACATAGTCATCAAGACGTGTATGTCAGATGTTTCGCAACATCTACAGACGACGCTGAGGTTCAGCACACCGAGCGGTGCATTAAGGACATAAGCCTTCTGTGCAGCAATGAGGACAATCCTCAGTTTACGGACCCAGTCCGCATAATTGCTACTATCAACTTTCAACTAAATTTTCTCTAGGAACATATCTTAAACAGTAGAACTAAAGCGTAAGCTATGACATAATTTGCAAAGACCTTTTGACTATGTTCATGATAATTAAGTTCATCTGATTATTTAATGAACTCCCACTTAGATAGACATCCCTCTAGTCATCTAAGTGATACATGATCCGAGTCAAACTAGGCCGTGTCCGATCATCACGTGAGACGGACTAGTCATCATCGGTGAACATCTCCATGTTGATCGCATCTACTATACGACTCATGTTCGACCTTTCGATCTCTTGTGTTCCGAGGCCATGTCTGTACATGCTAGGCTCGTCAAGTCAACCTAAGTGTTTCGCATGTGTTCCGAGGCCATGTCTGTACATGCTAGGCTCGTCAACACCCGTTGTATTCGAACGTTAGAATCTATCACACCCGATCATCACGTGGTGCTTCGAAACAACGAACCTTCGCAACGGTGCACAGTTAGGGGGAACATGTCTCTTGAAATTTTAGTGAGGGATCATCTTATTTATGCTACCGTCGTTCTAAGCAAATAAGATGTAAACATGACAAACATCACATGCAAATCATAAGGTGACATGATATGGCCAATATCATCTTGCGCCTTTTGATCTCCATCTTCGAGGCGCGGCATGATCACCTTCGTCACCGACATGACACCATGATCTCCATCATCATGATCTCCATCATCGTGTCTTCATGAAGTTGTTTCGCCAACTATTACTTCTACTACTATGGCTAACGGTTAGCAATAAAGTAAAGTAATTACATGGCGTTTTTCATTGACACGCAGGTCATACAATAAATTAAGACAACTCCTATGGCTCCTGCCGGTTGTCATACTCATCGACATGCAAGTCGTGATTCCTATTACAAGAACATGATCAATCTCATACATCACATATATCATTCATCACATCCTTTTTGCCATATCACATCACATAGCATACCCTGCAAAAACAAGTTAGACGTCCTCTAATTGTTGTTGCATGTTTTACGTGGCTGCTATGGGATTCTAGCAAGAACGTTTCTTACCTACGCAAAAACCACAACGTGATATGCCAATTTCTATTTACCCTTCATAAGGACCCTTTTCATCGAATCCGATCCGACTAAAGTGGGAGAGACAGACACCCGCTAGCCACCTTATGCAACTAGTGCATGTCAGTCGGTGGAACCTGTCTCACGTAAGTGTACGTGTAAGGTCGGTCCGGGCCGCTTCATCCCACGATGGCGCCGAATCAAGATAAGACTAGTAACGGCAAGTAAATTGACAAAATCGACGCCCACAACTACTTTGTGTTCTACTTGTGCATAGAAACTACGCATAGATCTAGCTCATGATGCCACTGTTGGGAACGTAGCAGAAATTCAAAATTTTCTACGCATCACCAAGATCAATCTATGGAGTAATCTAGCAACGAGAGGAAGGGGAGTGCATCTACATACCCTTGTAGATCGCTAAGCGGAAGCGTTGCAAGAACGCGGACGAAGGAGTCGTACTCGTAGCGATTCATATCGCGGTTGATTCCGATCTAAGCGCCGAACCACGGCGCCTCCGCGTTCAACACACGTGCAGCCCGGTGACGTCTCCCACGCCTTGATCCAGCAAGGAGAGAGGGAGAGGTTGGGGAAGACTCCGTCCAGCAGCAGCACAACGGCATGGTGGTGATGGAGGAGCGTGGCACTCCAGCAGGGCTTCGCCAAGCACTGCGAGAGACGAGGAGGGAGAGGGGTAGGGCTGCGCCAAGAGAGAGATGTTCTCATGTCTATGGCAGCCCCAAACCCCCCACTATATATAGGGGAGGGGGAGGGGCTGCGCCCCCATCTAGGGTTCCCCCCAAGGGGTGCGTCCAGCCCTAGATGGGACTTGGAGGGGCGGCCAAGGGGGGAGAGAGGGGGGGCGCACCACTAGGTGGGCCTTAGGCCCATCTGAGCCTAGGGTTTCCCCCTTCCCCCTTTCCCTGCGCCTTGGGCCCCTTGTGGGAGGCGCACCAGCCCACCTAGGGGCTGGTCCCTTCCCACACTTGGCCCACGCAGCCCTCTGGGCCGGATGGCCCCACCTGGTGGACCCCCGGGACCCTCCCGGTGGTCCCGGTACGTTACCGATAGCACCCGAAACTTTTCCGGTGACCAAAACAGGACTTCCCATATATAAATCTTTACCTCCGGACCATTCCAGAACTCCTCGTGATGCCCGGGATCTCATCCGGGACTCCGAACAACATTCTGTAACCACGTATATCTATTCCCTATAACCCTAGCGTCATCGAACCTTAAGTGTGTAGACCCTACGGGTTCGGGAACCATGCAGACATGACCAAGACGTTCTCCGGTCAATAACCAACAGCGGGATCTGGATACCCGTGTTGGCTCCCACATGTTCCACGATGATCTCATCGGATGAACCACGATGTCGGGGATTCAATCAATCCCGTATACAATTCCCTTTGTCTACCGGTATAGTACTTGCCCGAGATTCGATCGTCGGTATCCCGATACCTTGTTCAATCTCGTTACCGGCAAGTCTCTTTACTCGTTCCGTAACACAACATCCCGTGATAAACTCCTTGGTCACATTGTGCACATTATAATAATGATGTCCTACCGAGTGGGCCCAGAGATACCTCTCCGTTCACACGGAGTGACAAATCCCAGTCTCGATTCATGCCAACCCAACAGACACTTTCGGAGATACCTGTAGTGCACCTTTATAGCCACCCAGTTACGTTGTGACGTTTGGTACACCCAAAGCATTCCTACGGTATCCGGGAGTTGCACAATCTCATGGTCTAAGGAAATGATACTTGACATTAGAAAAGCTCTTAGCAAACGAACTACACGATCTTGTGCTAGGCTTAGGATTGGGTCTTGTCCATCACATCATTCTCCTAATGATGTGATCCCGTTATCAACGACATCCAATGTCCATGGTCAGGAAACCGTAACCATCTATTGATCAACGAGCTAGTCAACTAGAGGCTTACTAGGGACATGGTGTTGTCTATGTATCCACACATGTATCTGAGTTTCCTATCAATACAATTTTAGCATGGATAATAAACGATTATCATGAACAAGGAAATATAATAATAACCAATTTATTATTGCCTCTAGGGCATATTTCCAACACTTTTGTATTTCTTGTTACTCCAGAAAATGAGTGCAAATTTCAACTGAAGTTGCTTCAGTTTTTACTGAATACATGGGGGCTTTATATTCATTGATCTTCAGTCTACCTTTTCTATTTCTTGTTACTCCACAAAATGAGTGCAGATTTCAACAAAAGTTGCTTTAGTTTTTACTAAATACATGGGGGCTTTATATTCAGTGATCTTCAGCCGACCTTTTTGATTTGTTACTCTACAAACCGGTTCTTACTGTCATGGAACTACTTGCAATTAGTTGCTCCAGTTTTTAACATGAGTTGCCTGGAATTACAAGAAAAGTTGATTTCATTTTACTAAATTTATAGGGGATTCTTCCCGGTTATATTTTAGTCTACCATCTTTTATTTTTGAGTCACTCCCCAATTAATTCTTACTGTCAGGGAACTGTTCGCTGTTGGGGAACGTAGCAGAAATTCAAAATTTTCCTACGTGTCACCAAGATCAATCTAGGAGATGCTAGCAACGAGAGGGGAGGAGTGCATCTACATACCCTTGTAGATCGCGAGCGGAAGCGTTCAAGAGAACAGGGTTGATGGAGTCGTATTCGTCGTGATCCAAATCACCGATGATCCTAGCGCCGAACGGACGGCACCTCCGCGTTCAACACACGTACGGAGTGGGGACGTCTCCTCCTTCTTGATCCAGCAAGGGGGGAGGAGAAGTTGATGGAGATCCAGCAGCACGACGGCGTGGTGGTGGAAGTAGCGGGATCCCGGCAGGGCTTCGCCAAGCGCAAGTGGGGAGGAAGAGGTGTCACGGGAGGGAGGGAGGCGCCAGGGCTTGGGGTGCTGCTCCCATGCGCCTCCCCACTATATATAGGGGTGGAGGGGGCTGGTTTCTTGCCCTCCAAGTCCATTGGGGCGTTGGCAAAGGTGGGGGAAAGAAATCCCATCATTTCCCTTCCCCACCGATTGTTATCCCCCTTTTTAGGGATCTTGATCTTATCCCTTCGGGATATGATCTTATTCCTTCTAAGGTGGGATCTTGGTGCGCCTTGACCAGGGGTGTGGGGCCTTGCCCCCACTACCCACGTTCATGTGGGTCCCCCATGCAGGTGGGCCCCACTTCGGAACCTTCTAGAACCTTCCCGGTACAATACCGAAAAATCCCGAACATTTTCCGGTGGCCAAAATAGGACTTCCCATATATAAATCTTTACCTCCGGACCATTCCGGAACTCCTCGTGACGTCCGGGATCTCATCCGGGACTCCGAACAACTTTCGGTTAACCGCATACTAATATCTCTACAACTCTAGCGTCACCGAACCTTAAGTGTGTAGACCCTACGGGTTCGGGAGACATGCAGACATGACCGAGACGACTCTCCGGTCAATAACCAACAGCGGGATCTGGATACCCATGTTGGCTCCCACATGTTCCACGATGATCTCATCGGATGAACCACGATGTCGAGGATTCAATCAATCCCGTATACAATTCCCTTTGTCAATCGGTACGTTACTTGCCCGAGATTCGATCGTCGGTATCCCAATACCTTGTTCAATCTCGTTACCGGCAAGTCACTTTACTCGTACCGTAACGCATGATCCCGTGGCTAACTCCTTAGTCACATTGAGCTCATTATGATGATGCATTACCGAGTGGGCCCAGAGATACCTCTCCGTCATACGGAGTGACAAATCCCAGTCTCGATTCGTGCCAACCCAACAGACACTTTCGGAGATACCTGTAGTGCACCTTTATAGCCACCCAGTTACGTTGTGACGTTTGGTACACCCAAAGCATTCCTACGGTATCCGGGAGTTGCACAATCTCATGGTCTAAGGAAATGATACTTGACATTAGAAAAGCTCTAGCAAACGAACTACACGATCTTGTGCTATGCTTAGGATTGGGTCTTGTCCATCACATCATTCTCCTAATGATGTGATCCCGTTATCAATGACATCCAATGTCCATGGTCAGGAAACCATAACCATCTATTGATCAACGAGCTAGTCAACTAGAGGCTTACTAGGGACATGTTGTGGTCTATGTATTCACACATGTATTACGGTTTCCAGTTAATACAATTATAGCATGAACAACAGACAATTATCATGAACAAGGAAATACAATAATAACCATTTTATTATTGCCTCTAGGGCATATTTCCAACAGTCTCCCACTTGCACTAGAGTCAATAATCTAGTTCACATCACCATGTGATTAACACTCAAAGTTCACATCGCCATGTGACTAATACCCAAGAGTTTACTAGAGTCAATAATCTAGTTCACATCACCATGTGATTAACACTCAATGAGTTCTAGGGTTTGATCATGTTATGCTTACGAGAGAGGTTTTAGTCAACGGGTCTGCAACATTCAGATCCGTGTGTGCTTTACAAATCTCTATGTCATCTTGTAGATGCAGCTACCACGCGCTACTTGGAGCTATTCCAAATAACTGCTCTACTATACGAATCCGGTTCACTACTCAGAGTCATCCGGATTAGTGTCAAAGTTTGCATCGACGTAACCCTTTACGACGAACCCCCTTTCCACCTCCATAATCGAGAAAATTCCTTAGTCCACTAGATACTAAGGATAAGTTCGACCGCTGTCATGTGATCCCTTCCTGGATCACTATTGTACCCCTTGACTAACTCATGGCAAGGCACACTTCAGGTGCGGTACACAGCATAGCATATTGTAGAGCCTACGTCTAAAGCATAGGGGACGACCTTCGTCCTTTCTCTTTCTTCTGCCGTGGTCAGGTCTTGAGTCTTACTCAATACTCACACCTTGTAACACAGCCAAGAACTCCTTCTTTGCTGATCTATTTTGAACTCCTTCAAAATCTTGTCACGGTATGTATTCATTTGAAAGTACTATTAAGCGTTTTTGATCTATCCTTATAGATCTTGATGCTCAATGTTCAAGTAGCTTAATCCAGGTTTTCCATTAAAAACACTTTTCAAATAACCCTGGATGCTTTCCAGAAATTCTACATCATTTCTGATCAACAATATGTTAACAACATATACTCATCAAAAATTCTATAGTGCTCCCACTCACTTCTTTGGAAATACAAGTTTCTCATGAACTTTGTATAAACCCAAAATCTTTGATCATCTCATCAAAGCGTTCATTCCAACTCCGAGATGCTTACTCCAATCCTTAGAAGGATTGCTGGAGCTTTGCATACTTGTTAGCATCTTTCAGGATTGACAAAACCTTCTGGTTGTATCACATACAACCTTTCCTCAAGAAAATCGTCGAGGAAACAATGTTTTGACATCCTATCTGCAAGATTTCATAAATAATGCAGTAACTGCTAATATAATTCTAACAGACTCTTAGCATCGCTACGAGTGAGAAAGTCTCATCGCAGTCAACTCCTTGAACTTGCCGGAAAACATCTTAACGACAAGTCGAGCTTTCTTAATGGTGACACTTACCATCATTGTCTGTCTTCCCTTTAAAATCCATCTGTACCCAACAGCCTTACGACCATCAAGTAGTTCTTTCAAAGTCTATACTTTGTTTTCATACATGGATCCTCTCGGATTTTATGGCCTCGAGCCATTCGTCGGAATCCGGGCCCACCATCGCTTCTCCATAGCTCGTAGGTTCATTGTTGTCTAGCAACATGACTTCCAAGACAGGATTACGTACCACTCTGAAGTAGTACGCATCCTTGTCGTCCTATGAGGTTTGGTAGTGACTTGATCTGAAGTTTCATGATCACTATCATAAGCTTCCACTTCAATTGGTGTAGGTGCCACAGGAACAACTTCCTGTGCCCTGCTACACATTAGTTGAAGTGACGGTTCAATGACCTCATCAAGTCTCCACCATCCTCCCACTCAATTCTTTCGAGAGAAACTTTTCCTCGAGAAAGGACCCGTTTCTAGAAACAATCACTTTTGCTTCCAGATCTGAAATAGGAGGTATACCCAACTGTTTTGGGTATTCTATGAAGATGCATTTATCCGCTTTGGGTTCGAGCTTATCAGCCTGAAACTTTTTCACATAAGCGTCGCAGCCCCAAACTTTTAAGAGACGACAGCTTAGGTTTCTCTAAACCATAGTTCATACGGTGTCGTCTCAACGGAATTGCGTGGTGCCCTATTTAAAGTGAATGCGGTTGTCTCTAATGCCTAACCCATAAACGATAGTTGTAATTCGATAAGAGACATCATGGTATGCACCATATCCAATAGGGTGCAGTTATGATGTTCGGACACACCATCACAATATGGTGTTCCAGGCGGTATTAGTCGTGAAACAATTTCCACAATTTCTTAATTGTGTGCCAAACTCGTAACTCAGATATTCATCTCTATGATCATATCACAGACATTTTATCCTCTTGTCACGACGATCTTCAACTTCACTCTGAAATTACTTGAACCTTTCAATAATTCAGACTTGTGTTTCATCAAGTAAATATCTCAGCATCTACTCAAATCATCTGTGAAGTAAGAACATAACGATATCCACTGCGTGCCTCAGCACTCATTGGACTGCACACATCAAATGTATTACTTCCAACAAGTTGCTCTCTTGTTCCATCTTACTGAAAACGAGGCCTTTCAGTCATCTTGCCCATGTGGTATGATTTGCATGTCTCAAGTGATTCAAAATCAAGTGAGTCCAAATGATCCATCTGTATGGACTTTCTTCATGCATATATACTAATAGACATGGTTCGCATGTCTCAATCTTTTCAAAAACGAGTGAGTCCAAAGATCCATCAACATGGAGCTTCTTCATGCGTTTTATACCAATATGACTCAAGTGGCAGTGCCACAAGTATGTGGTACTATCATTACTATCTTATATCTTTTGGCATGAACATGTGTATCACTACGATCGAGATTCAATAAACCATTCATTTTAGGTGCAAGACCATTGAAGGTATTATTCAAATAGACAGAGTAACCATTATTCTCCTTTAATGAATAACCGTATTGCGATAAACATAATCCAATCATGTCTATGCTCAACGCAAACACCAAATAACAATTATTCAGGTTTAACCCCAATCTCGATGGTAGAGGGAGCATGCGATGCTTGATCACATCAACCTTGGAAACACTCCAACATATCGTCATCTCACCTTTAGCTAGTCTCCGTTTATTCCGCAGCTTTTATTTCGAGTTACTAACACTTAGCAACCGAACCGGTATCTAATACCCTGGTGCTACTAGGAGTACTAGTAAAGTACACATTAATATAATGTATATCCAATATACTTCTGTCGACCTTGCCAGCCTTCTCATCTACGAAGTATCTAGGGTAGTTCTGCTTCAGTGACCGTTCCCCTCATTTCAGAAGCACTTAGTCTCGGGTTTGGGTTCAACCTTGGGTTTCTTCACTAGAGCAGCAACTGATTTGCCGTTTCATGAAGTATCCCTTCTTGCCCTTGCCCTTCTAGAAACTAGTGGTTTTACTAACCATCAACAATTGATGCTCCTACTTGATTTCTACTTTCGCGGTGTCAAACATCGCGAGTTGCTCAAGGATCATCATGTCTATCCCTGATATGTTATAGTTCATCACGAAGCTCTAATAGCTTGGTGGCAGTGACTATGGAGAACCATCACTATCTCATCTGGAAGATTAACTCCCACTCGATTCAAGTGATTGTAGTACTCAGACAATCTGAGCACATGCTCAACGATTGAGCTTTTCTCCCTTAGTTTGCAGGCTTAAGAAACTTGTCAGAGGTCTCATACCTCTTGACGTGGGCACTAGTCTGAAATCCCAATTTCAGTCTTTGGAACATCTCATATGTTCTGCGACGTTTCAAAACCGTCTTTGGTGCCACAATTTTAAACCGTTCAACATTACGCACTGAACTATCACGTAGTCATCAAAACGTGTATGTCAGATGTTCGCAACATCCACAAACGACGCTCGAGGTTCAGCACACCGAGCGGTGCATTAAGGACATAAGCCTTCTGTGCAGCAATGAGGACAATCCTCAGTTTACGGACCCAGTCCGCATAATTGCTACTATCAACTTTCAACTAAATTTTCTCTAGGAACATATCTTAGTAGAACTAAAGCGTAAGCTACGACATTATTTGCAAAGACCTTTTGACTATGTTCATGATAATTAAGTTCATCTGATTATTTAATGAACTCCCACTTAGATAGACATCCCTCTAGTCATCTAAGTGATACATGATCCGAATCGACTAGGCCGTGTCCGATCATCACGTGAGACGGACTAGTCATCATCGGTGAACATCTCCATGTTGATCGTATCTACTATACGACTCATGTTCGACCTTTCGGTCTCTTGTGTTCCGAGGCCATGTCTGTACATGCTAGGCTCGTCAAGTCAACCTAAGTGTTTTGCTTGTGTTCCGAGGCCATGTCTGTACATGCTAGGCTCGTCAACACCCGTTGTATGCGAACGTTAGAATCTATCACACCCGATCATCACGTGGTGCTTCGAAACAACGAACCTTCGCAATGGTGCACAGTTAGGGGGAACATGTCTCTTGAAATTTTAGTGAGGGATCATCTTATTTATGCTACCGTCGTTCTAAGAAAATAAGATGTAAACATGACAAACATCACATGCAAATCATAAGGTGACATGATATGGCCAATATTGCGCCTTTTGATCTCCATCTTCGAGGCGCGGCATGATCACCTTCGTCACCGGCATGACACCATGATCTCCATCATCGTGTCTTCATGAAGTTGTCTCGCCAACTATTACTTCTACTACTATGGCTAATGGTTAGCAATAAAGTAAAGTAATTACATGGCGTTTTCATTGACGCACAGGTCATACAATAAATTAAGACAACTCCTATGGCTCCTGCCGGTTGTCATACTCATCGACATGCAAGTCGTGATTCCTATTACAAGAACATGATCAATCTCATACATCACATATATAATTCATCACATCCTTTTGGCCATATCACATCACATAGCATACCCTGCAAAAACAAGTTAGACGTCTTCTAATTGTTGTTGCATGTTTTACGTGGCTGCTATGGGTTTCTAGCAAGAACGTTTCTTACCTACGCAAAAGCCACAACGGTGATATGCCAATTGCTATTTACCCTTCATAAGGACCCTTTTCATCGAATCTGATCCAACTAAAGTGGGAGAGACAGACACCCGCTAGCCACCTTATGCATCAAGTGCATGTCAGTCGGTGGAACCTGTCTCACGTAAGAGTACGTGTAAGGTCGGTCCGGGCCTCTTCATCCCACAATGCCGCCGAATCAAGATAAGACTAGTAACGGCAAGCAAATTGAACAAATCATCGCCCACAACTACTTTGTGTTCTACTCGTGCATAGAATCTACGCATAGACCTGGCTCATGATGCCACTGTTGGTGAACGTAGCAGAAATTCAAAATTTTCCTACGTGTCACCAAGATCAATCTGGGAGATGCTAGCAACGAGAGGGGAGGAGTGCATCTACATACCCTTGTAGATCGCGAGCGGAAGCGTTCAAGAGAACGGGGTTGATGGAGTCGTATTCGTCGTGATCCAAATCACCGATGATCCTAGCGCCGAACGGACGGCACCTCCGCGTTCAACACACGTACGGAGCGGGGACGTCTCCTCCTTCTTGATCCAGCAAGGGGGGAGGAGAAGTTGATGGAGATCCAGCAGCACGACGGCGTGGTGGTGGAAGTAGCGGGATCCCGGCAGGGCTTCGCCAAGCGCAAGCGGGGAGGAAGAGGTGTCACGGGAGGGAGGGAGGTGCCAGGGCTTGGGGGTGCTGCTCCCATGCGCATCCCCACTATATATAGGGGTGGAGGGGGCTGGTTTCTTGCCCTCCAAGTCCATTGGGACGTTGGCAAAGGTGGGGGAAAGAAGTCCCATCATTTCCCTTCCCCACCGATTGTTATCCCCCCTTTTTAGGGATCTTGATCTTATCCCTTCGGGATATGATCTTATTCCTTCTAAGGTGGGATATTGGTGCGCCTTGACCAGGGGTGTGGGGCCTTGCCCCCACTACCCACGTTCATGTGGGTCCCCCCATGCAGGTGGGCCCCACTTCGGAACCTTCTAGAACCTTCCCGGTACAATACCGAAAAATCCCGAACATTTTCCGGTGGCCAAAATAGGACTTCCCATATATAAATCTTTACCTCCGGACCATTCCGGAACTCCTAGTGACGTCCGGGATCTCATCCGGGACTCCGAACAACTTTCGGTTAACCACATACTAATATCTCTACAACTCTAGCGTCACCGAACCTTAAGTGTGTAGACCCTACGGGTTCGGGAGACATGCATACATGACCGAGACGACTCTCCGGTCAATAACCAACAGCGGGATCTGGATACCCATGTTGGCTCCCACATGTTCCACGATGGTCTCATCGGATGAACCACGATGTCGAGGATTCAATCAATCCCGTAACAATTCCCTTTGTCAATCGGTACGTTACTTGCCCGAGATTCGATCGTCGGTATCCCAATACCTTGTTCAATCTCGTTACCGGCAAGTCACTTTACTCGTACCGTAACGCATGATCCCGTGGCTAACTCCTTAGTCACATCTTGCTCATTATGATGATGCATTACCGAGTGGGCCCAGAGATACCTCTCCGTCATACGGAGTGACAAATCCCAGTCTCAATTCGTGCCAACCCAACAGACACTTTCGGAGATACCTGTAGTGCACCTTTATAGCCACCCAGTTATGTTGTGATGTTTGGTACACCCAAAGCATTCCTACGGTATCCGGGAGTTGCACAATCTCATGGTCTAAGAAAATGATACTTGACATTAGAAAAGCTCTAGCAAACGAACTACACGATCTTGTGCTATGCTTAGGATTGGGTCTTGTCCATCACATCATTCTCCTAATGATGTGATCCCGTTATCAATGACATCCAATGTCCATGGTCAGGAAACCATAACCATCTATTGATCAACGAGCTAGTCAACTAGAGGATTACTAGGGACATGTTGTGGTCTATGTATTCACACATGTATTACGGTTTCCAGTTAATACAATTATAGCATGAACAACAGACAATTATCATGAACAAGGAAATACAATAATAACCATTTTATTATTGCCTCTAGGGCATATTTCCAACATTCGCAACTAGTTGCTCCAATTTTTAGCATGAGTTGCTCCAATTTATACGGGACAGTTTTATTGTGCTATGCTTCTTGTTCTTTTTTCTTTTTCTTTTTTCCACACATGTTTTTATCCTAGGTTAACACAAACATGTCACACTTTTATCCACAGGAGAAAGGGCGTACATGGACTTAACAAGATTACGATGGAGCGACGGAGTTGGCAGGGGAGGGGGTAACAAGATCATGTCTTCTTTTGTCTATGTGCTTTTTTTCAGCAGCTAAGTTGTTTGGGAAATACACATGAGTTGCACATAAATTAGCTCATAGTTTCTTTCTTATGTTCTGGTCAGAAACACTTAGAGCTGCTATGTTTTTTTTTCCTTTTTTTATTTCCTAGATAACTTGTGCTAGACAGAATACTCTGACTTGCCCGACATAGCTTGCATCCTTTTTATGCACAATACATGAAAGATAACATAGTTGCCCACAATTAACCATACAATTGCCTAAAAGCATGTATCCCATTGCCCAATCCACATGAACAAAAACATTACCAAGACCACAATTTGGCCAACATCTAAAGGTTTTAGATACCTTCCAATTAAGTTTGTGTCAAGAATTTCTTCTCTTCGGGTGGGATCCCTTGGTGTGATCATAAACACTTTGGCGAATGATCATAGACGGTGGTGGGGTGCAGCTAGTCATGGGGACATAACTAAAACCATGGAGTTTTTATGAGATTAAGTTTATCTGTGAGCCCCTAAAAAGCAAACATGTGTGTGTTCTTTATCCCTTTTCAGGTGTCATAGTTTCCCACAATCAGCTATACAGTTGCCTAGAACCATGTATCCAGTTGCCCAATCCTCATGAACAAAATTATTACCAAGACCATAATTTGGCTTATATGTAAAGGTTTTAGATACCTTTCAATTAAGATTGTGTCATAGAGACACATCAAGAAATTCATCTCCTCGGGGTTGGATCCCTTGGTATGATCGTAAATACTAGGTGAAATGATCATAGAGGGGGAGCGGTGTGGAGCTGGTCATGGGGACATAACTAAAACCATAAAGTGTTTTTAGGGGATTAAGTTTATTTGTGACCCCCCTTCAAAAATGAACATGTGTACGTTCTTTATCCCCTTTTTAGATGTCATAGTTGCCTACAATCAACCGTTATGTTTTCTAAAACCATGTATGCAGTTGCCCACAATTAACCATACAGTTATCTAAAACCATGTATCCAGTTGTCCACAATCAACCATACAGTTGTCTAAAACCATGTATCCAGTTGCCCAATCCTCATGAACAGAAATTTTACCAAGACCATAATTTGACTAATATGTAAAGGTTTTAGATACCTTTCAAGTTTGTGTCATAGAGATGCATCAAGAATTTATCTCCTAGGGGAGGGATCCATGGTATGATCATAAATAGTTGGCGAATAATCATAGAGGGGGAGCAGGGTGGAGTTGGTCATGGGGCGTGACTAAAACCGTGAAGTGTTTTTAGGGGATTAAATTTATCCGTGAACCCTCCAAAAATGAACATTTGTATGTTCTTTATCCCTTTTTCAGGTGTCATAATTGCCGACAATCAACCATACAGTTGCCTAAAACCAAGTATCCAGTTGCCCACGATCAACAAATAGTTTGCCTAAAACCATGTATCCAGTTGCCCAATCCTCATGAACAGAAACATTTATCAAGACCATTATTATTTGGTAAATATCTAAAGGTTTTAGATACCTGCAATTAAAATTTGTGTCGTAGAGGTGGAGTCAAGATTTTCCTCTCCTCGGGTGGAATCTCTTAGTGCGACCGTAGAGGGGAGCGGGTGGAACCGTCAGGTTTCCTAGCTGGAGATATGAGGCACATGACTATGTGTGTGTGCGTGCGCGCGTGTGTGTTTTCTCCTCTGCTATTGCCTGGGTGCCCAAGAAAAACTGTGAAGTTGGTCAGGCTTGGACTACACACGAGTTGTCTGGTGAACTTAGTCTTTTCTATATGTGGCCGCTTTATCTAGATACCAAGTTAGAATGAGACTACACACGAGTTGTCTGATGAATGCATTGGAGTTGCACAAAAACACCCCAAAAGTTGCTGGCTTTTTAAGTACAACTTCAGTGCATATAAGTCATATGGTTGTTTTTCTTTTCTACCCCCAACGGGCTCTGTTGGGTGAACTTAGTCTTTTTTATATGGGGTTGCGTTTATCAATACTCGAAGTTGTTGTTCCCACCTCCTTGTTACAACAGAAATGGTTGGCGCAGTGGGGACGACGTCTCCTCCTTTAGGCGCAATCTAGTTTTGGACGTTGTGTTTGCTCGAGAGCAGTGGAGAGGGCATTGTCAGACAGTGGTTGGAGGTTGACCATTGGGTTAGTATCTCCATTTGTAGTGCGAGCTCTTTGTCCATCGCGGGGGCCTCGACTAGGAGGGGCGAATTCTGCTCCTCTTGTCGTCTGAGGAGATGGGATCCGGCTTCATGTTGGAGGGAGCAATTGACGCTGAGGGGCCCTGAGAACACCCCCTCATCGTTCGGTTTGGAGGATTTATGACGTATGGACTTGTTCGAACAAATTAGGTGACTGTCATTGGATGGTTAAAAATGTCTAGAGAGGCCGATTCTGACATTTTTTGGGGCGATTTTGGTGATCCACGTTGGAGTTGTCCTTATGGTAGGCATTTTTAAAGGTGAAACTAGTCAATTGGTAGTCATGGTAACCAACTTAGAAGGATCTTTCGTTGATAGGTAGTCATAGTAGGGGGAAAAGGAGTTGCTTTTCTGTATCACTAAAGTTGCCTCTGTAGCACACAAAGTTGCTCGAAAAAAAAGTTCGTCGAAACCTACTCATATGGGATCTAGTTTTGAAGAACTCATCGCGAGAAACCCAATGGTGAAAACGAATCTGAATTTTGACACTTGAATCAAAAGTTACAACTTTTTGAAATTTTTAATCCCCTAATAAATACAGATGGGATAGATAACATGACCACATGGGACAAGTCGCTTTCTTTCTTTCGTGCAATTGAAAAGGTCCTGGTGCTGTCGTTTCTTTAAAAGGAAAGTGTGCCCAATCCAACGAACGAGTGCACGGGCGCCGGCTAGCTAGGTCCCTGAAACAATCGTGTTTAAGATACTCCGAGTTTTCCAAATCGGCCCTTGTGATGAATCTGTGAGACGTGATTCCCTGCCCGCGCGCACAGCATATGGACGTCATGTACGGTGTCGTGATTTGGCACCGGTTCGCCCACCTGGTCCAGCAGGCTAAACCTGCATCTCATCTTGATAGCTTGCTTAGCATCAACATCATCATTATCATCACCATTGGTATCATAACTATGGCCGACAACATCGGCGCGGTGAAGAAATGGAGAAAAAGATATACAGTCGGTAGAATCTCTGTCGAAACCATCAGGGTAGTAAGCGATGCTCCAGATATGTCCTCCAACGCGTAAGACGCCGGCCAGAATAGCCCTGTAGACGCCGATTCCAAGGGTGTAAGAGTATCCCTGAACTGTGAGCACATGAGACCCGGACACACCTTCCGCAACAATGGTTGATGCTGTGCGCGGCGGTGTCTCGCCGACAGGCGCGGAAGAGCTCAACATGCTAGCTAGCTTGCTAGGGTCGTCGATCCAGTCGGCCCGATGGATCGAATATAGGAACAGATTGATTGCAGCTGACTTCAAGGGAGGAACGAAAGCTATGATCGGTATCTATAATATACTCCAGTAAAACACCAAGCTACGTGTTGTACACGGTTTCACCGTCCATAGCTTCCGACAATAAGATCGAGTCCGGATTCGTATATGATTATTATTTTTCTTTTGATGAGAAAAGGATTTATATATAGATTAGTACCCCTTTGTCCGTCTTATATTATGGGACGGAGGGAGTATATTACATGCTTATATACAAACACAAGCCGGGAAGAAGATACTATGCGTGACAAACTTAATATATGGGCAAAGCTGAACTTCAGCACTATGATTCATACGGAAGAGTCGGATTAACTCCAAGTTGCTAAATTTGCATGAGAGAGCAAAATTTGATGTTGTAGAGCAACGCTACTGCTTGTGTTGTAACATATTTTTTTCTGCCATGTATATAAATTACATGGTCAATAGCTAAAATTGTCAGGTCAAGATGTTTATAGCTTCCCATTTTTTGGAGTAAATAGCATAAAACTACTAGTTTACAGGTTAGGGTTCCAAAAAACTATAATTTTTTTAATTTTTCTCAGAAAGCTACCAAACAAGCGGTTGGCTGTTTCAAAAAACCCAAACCTGCAGTGACTAGCGATTTAACCGTTTTCCTACGTGCTGGGCCCACCTGTCAACCCACCTGGCCACGCGCGCTCATGGCGCAGCCGTTGACGGCCGTTAGCTCGGCCGGTCCGGTCGGAACCAAAGTGGGCGGTCGGGCCGCACTCTTTCTCAGTCTCCCCCTCCTCTCCCCCGCAGTGACCTAGGTGGGCGATGGCGGCGGCATAGCCAAATGCCGTCGGCGGCGAGCTATTGAGCCAAGGCGTCACCGGCCAGGAGGGCGATGGACATTCAGAGGTGGACAAATGGCTAGGCAGCTCGAGCATCCCGGCTCAGCGGTCGCAGCAGCCATCACCGCCCGCGGCTCAGGTAGATCCGGCGAGCTCAGATCCGGCAGTCCGCGCGGCTAGGGCAGTGGCGAAGTGCATCCACGCGGATCCAGATGGCGGCCACAGTTGTGCGTTGTCCTTTGGTGGAGTGAGGTAAGAAATTTCTGGGCCCTTCATACGTTTAGTTCAAATTAGAATTAGGGTTAGTACTTGTTTGTTCTTGGCAGGGTACTGTATTTTATTGGTTACGTCACTGTAGAAGATAGTGCATTTGGTTAGTTCATTTGGTCAGTGCATTTGGTCAGTGCATTCACTGTAATTAGAAAGTTCAGTAATGTTCAGTGCATTTGGTCATTGTTTTAAGTTTCAGTGACTTAAAAAATAATTGTTTGTCAATTTAATCCTACAACTTAGATGATCAGATTTGGGTCATGAGGCTACATTTTCAAGGAACAGATAATATGGAGAGAAAGTATTCAATTTCTTCAGATATCAGTTATCTGACCATATTAGCATTGGTTGAGTTCGAGGGCTATGGAATGGATGCTTTTTTGACTTATGTAAAGGAAGAGGGAAAGGGGCTGGAGGGGGTGGAGGCCCTGGATAGTGAGGAGGCATTAGAGGAAATGCTTGACTTATTTGTTGATAAGAAGGTACTGAACACCAATGTCAGAAAAGCTACTGATCCAAGCCCAACATATGTTAATATGGATCACATAATGCTTGAGGAACAGATCCCCATTGATCATGTTGGTGAACCTGTTGTTTACAGAGTTTCACAAGAAAGTGTTCTGTACCCCGCCTCTAATGCTAGTTTGCCAGTTCTGACCCCTGATGAGCCCTACCTGAACACACAGCAAAGCAGCAATTTGAACAAGGGGAAAACAGTTGTGTAAGAAGAAGATGTAGAAGAAGAAGCAGATGAAGAAGATGTACCAGAAGAAGAAGATGAAGTTGAAGATGACAAATCATCTTCAGATTTTGAGTTCTTTAGGGGTGATTACAGAGGGGAGAAAATATCTTACAAAGCTTGGTGTAGGGGTGAAGATGAGGCTGGCACTGATACTACAGAGCACTTTTGTGGAGCTAACTCAGAACCTTCTGAGTTTTGGCAGGAAGAACAAATTGTTTCTGAAGATGAACAAGCAGAGGATCCTGCTGCTCTAACTACAAAAGGAGCCAAAAAGCTTAAGCCAGTTAGAAAACCTGGCCCAACTAGCAAGTCTCACAGTGAGCCTGAGCACATCAAGTTTGAAGATTATGTCCCTGAAGCTGATGAGTACTGTTTTCCAGGTGATTTTGGCCTAAGTGATGAAGAGGATGCTCCAAGGCTGCCATCCGGAAGGAAGAGGAGGAAGAAACAGAAGAAGGAGAGGAGATGGTATGATCCATCCAGGCCTGATGCACATGAGCAATCTTCAATGCATTTGTGCTTTGAAAATGTAGTTCAGTTCAGAGAAGCACTTAGAAATTTTCATGTGAGGACTCTTAGGAGTTTTGAGTATCACAGAAATGAACCAACTAGGGTTATTGCTTGGTGCTTTGAGAGAAAACATGGTTGTGAGTTTTACATAGTTGCCTCTAGGATAGCTCATGAGGCAGCTTTCAGTATCAAGAAGATGAACCTGGATCACACTTGTGGAGCAAGTGGAGAGAACACAAAGGTGACAGTCAGTTGGGTTGCTAAGGTTTGTGAGGATACAGTCAGATCCAACCCTGGAGCTGGTGTTGACACAATTATGTCATACACAAAGAAGAAGTTTGGTGTCCATGTGCCTAAAAGCTTGGCATATAGGGTAAGGAAGCAAGCAGTTGAGGTTGTGCAAGGAGATCACAAACTCTAGTATCACAGAATAAGGGACTACCTGCAGTGTGTGCTAGATACTAACCCTGGCAGTAGGTGCATAGTAACAACACATGAGGACCCACTAAACCCAGCTCCTACCCCAAGGTTTCACTATATGTTTTACTGCTTGTTTGCATGCAAGGAGGGTTTTCTGAAAGGATGCAGGCCATTTATAGGTAAGTATTCAGACACAAATGTATATGATATTTTTTCATTAATGTAATTAGGCACTCATGTGATCATGTTAGCAGGTCTGGATGGTTGCTTCATCAAGCTAAGCACTGGTCAGCAGATATTGGCAGCTACAGGGAGGGATGGCAACAATAACATCTTCCCAATAGCTTTTGGTGTTGTTGATAAGGAAGAGACAGACAACTGGACATTGTTTCTCACACAGTTGAGAACAGTCATTGGAACTGACAATAAGTTTGGCAAATACACAATTATGTGTGACAGGCAGAAGGTATGGTTCTGTACCTAGTCTTTACATTTGCCTTTACATTTGCCATGAGTAAAATGTTAATCATTAGTAACACTTAAGATTACACTACATTGAATAGGGATTGTTGAATGCAATAGATGATGTATTCCCTGACTCTCCACAAAGGTTTTGTCTTATACATATTTATGCCAATTTCCAATCTGTTGGTTTCAGAGGAGAGGAACTTAAGAAACATTTAGATCAGGCTGCCTATTCCTTTACCAAACATGGTCATGATTTAGGCATCGAGAATTTGAAAAAAGAAAGTTTAGAAGCTTGGCAGTGGTTGTCACAGATACCAGAGCATACATGGGCTAAGTATAAAATGGACAATGTGTGCAAAACAGACCTGGTAGTAAACAACCTTAGTGAGGTTTCCAATAGAATGATATTGGATGTTAGGAACAAGCCAATCAGGACTATATTAGAGGGCATAAGAACAAAGCAGATGATTAAGTTTAAGAAGATCAGAGAGAAGACAGAGTCATGCAGATGGGAGATCACACCTACTTATTCAGAGATTTTAGAAGAGGGGAAGAAGTGGGTGTTGGGGAACGTAGTATTTCAAAAAAATTCCTACGATCACGCAAGATCTATCTAGGAGAAGCATAGAAACAAGCGGGGAGAGTGTGTCCACGTACCCTCGTAGACCGAAAGCAGAAGCGTTTAGTAACGCGGTTGATGTAGTCAAACGTCTTCACGATCCAACCGATCTAAGCACCGAACGTACGGCACCTCCGCGTTCAGCACACGTTCAGCTCGATGACGTCCCTCGTACTCTTGATCCAATTGAGGTCGAGGGAGAGTTCCTTCAGCATGACGGCGTGGCGACGGTGATGATGAAGTTACCCGCGCAGGGCTTCGCCCAAGCACTACGACGATATGACCGAGGTGTGTAACTGTGGTGGGGGCACCGCACACGGCTAAGAGATTGTCTGTTGTGTTATTGTGGTGCCCCCCTGGCCACATATATAAAGGAGGGAGGGAGAGAGGAGGCTGGCCAGGTAGGGCGCGCCAAGGGGGGAGTCCTACTTGGACTCCTAGTCCAAGTAGGATGCCCCCCTTTTCCTTTCTTCCACCGGAGGGAAAGGGAAGGGAGAGAGAGAGAGGGGGGGAAGGAAATAGGGGGCCCGCCCCCCTCCCTTTCTCCTCTCCTCCAATAAGGCCCACTAGGCCCAATACTTCTCCCGGGGGGTTTCGGTAACCTCCCGGTACTCCGGAAAAATCCCCGAACCACTCGGAACCATTCCGATGTCCAAATGCAACCTTCCAATATATGAATCTTTATGTCTCGACCATTTCGAGACTCCTCGTCATGTCTGTGATCTCATCCGGGACTCCGAACAAACTTCGGTACATCAAATCACATAACTCATAATACAAATCGCCATCGGACGTTAAGCGTGCGGACCCTACGGGTTCGAGAACTATGTAGACATGACCGAGACACATCTCCGGTCAATAACCAATAGCGGAACCTGGATGCTCATATTGGCTCCTACATATTCTATGAAGATCTTTATCGGTCAAACCGCATAACAACATACGTTGTTCCCTTTGTCATCGGTATGTTACTTGCCCGAGATTCGATCGTCGGTATCCTCATACCTAGTTCAATCTCGTTACTGGCAAGTCTCTTTACTCGTTCCACAATGCATCATCCCGTAACTAACTCATTAGTGACATTGCTTGCAAGGCTTATAGTGATGTGCATTACCGAGAGGGCCCAGAGATACCTCTCCGATACTCGGAGTGACAAATCCTAATCTCGATCTATGCCAACCCAACAAACACCTTCGGAGACACCTGTAGAGCATCTTTATAATCACCTAGTTACGTTGTGACGTTTGATAGCACACAAAGTGCTCCTCTGGTATTCGGGAGTTGCATAATCTCATAAACAGAGACTAGTTAAGGGCGAGGTGATGATGTGTGTTGGAAGTGATTCCAAGGTTGATAAGATCACCATTGCACACTCCCTTTACCTTTGGGATTAGTGTTGAACCTAAAATAAATGTTATTTGGTGTTTGCGTTGAGCATGAATATGATTGGATCATGTTTATTGCAATACGGTTATTCATTTAAGTCAAAGAATAATTATTGTTCTATTTACATGAATAAAACCTTCTATGGTCATACACTCAATATAAATGGTTTATTGAATCTCGATCGTAGTGATACACATATTCATAAATATTGAAGCCAAAAGATGCAAAGTTAATAATGATAGTGCAACTTATTTGTGGCAGTGCCGTTTAGGTCATATTGGTGTAAAGCGCATGAAGAAACTCCATGCTGATGCGCTTTTGGAATCACTTGATGCTTGCGAACCATGCCTCATGGGCAAGTTGACTAAAACTCCGTTCTCTGGAACAATGGAGCGAGCACCTGACTTATTGGAAATAATACATACTGATGTATGCAGTCCGATGAGTGTTGAGGCTCGCGGCGGGTATCGTTATTTTCTGACCTTCACAGATGATTTGAGCAGATATGGGTATATCTACTTAATGAAACATAAGTCTGAAACATTTGAAAAGTTCAAAGAATTTCAGAGTGAAGTAGAAAATCATTGTAACAAGAAAATAAAGTTTCTACGATCTGATCGTGGAGGAGAATATTTGAGTTATGAGTTTTGTCTTCATTTGAAACAATGCGGAATAGTTTCGCAACTCACGCCACCCGGAACACCACAACGTAATGGTGTGTCCAAACGTCGTAACCGCACTTTATTAGATATGGTGCGATCTATGATGTCTCTTAGTGATTTACCGCTATCGTTTATGGTTATGCATTAGAGACAACTGCATTCACGTTAAATAGGGCACCATCTAAATCCGTTGACACGACACCATATGAACTGTGTTTGGCAAGAAACCTAATCTGTCGTTTCTTAAAGTTTGGGGCGGCGATGCTTATGTGAAAAAGTTTCAACCTGATAAGCTCGAACCCAAATTGGAGAAATGTGTCTTCATAGGATACCCAAAGGAAACTGTTGGGTACACCTTCTATCACAGATCCGAACGCACGGTATTCGTTGCTAAAAATGGATACTTTCTAGAGAAGGAGTTTCTCTCGAAAGAAGTGAGTGGGAGGAAAGTAGAACTTGATGAGGTAATTGTACCTTCTCTCGAATTGCAAAGTAGCTCATCACTGAAATCAGTTCCAGTGTTGCCTACACGAATTAGTGAGGAAGTTAATGATGATGATCATGAAACTTCAGATCAAGTTACTACTGAACCTCGTAGGTCAACCAGAGTACGATCCGCACCAGAGTGGTACGGTAATCCTGTTCTGGAAGTCATGTTAATAGACCATGATGAACCTACGAACTATGATGAAGCGATGATGAGCCCAGATTCCGCGAAATGGCTTGAGGCCATAAAATCTGAGATGGGATCCATGTATGAGAACAAAGTATGGACTTTGATTGACTTGCCCGATGATCGGCGAGCCAGTAAGAATAAATGGATCTTCAAGAGGAAGACGGACGCTGATAGTAGTGTTAGTATCTACAAAGCTCGAATTGTCGCAAAAAGTTTTCGACAAGTTCAAGGTGTTGACTACGATGAGATTTTCTCACTCGTAGCGATGCTTAAGTCTGTCCGAATCATGTTAGCAATTGCCACATTTGATGAAATCTGGCAAATGGATGTCAAAACTACATTCCATAATGGATTTCTTAAAGAAGAGTTGTATATGATACAACAATAAGGTTTTGTCAATCCTAAAGGTGCTAACAAAGTGTGCAAGCTCCAACGATCCATCTATGGACTGGTGTAAGCATCTCGGAGTTGGAATATATGCTTTGATGAGTTGATCAAAGCATATAGTTTTATACAGACTTGCGATGAAGCCTGTATTTACAAGAAAGTGAGTGAGAGCACTACAGTTTTCTGATAAGTATATGTGAAAGACATATTGTTGATCAGAAATGATGTAGAATTTTCTGGAAAGCATAAAGGAGTGTTTGAAAGGAGTTTTTCAAAGAAAGACCTCGGTAAAGATGCTTATGTATTGAGCATCAAGAGCTATAGAGATAGATCAAAACGCTTGATAAGTTTTTTCAATGAGTACATACCTTGACAGGATTTTGAAGTAGTTCAAAATGGAACAGTCAAAGAAGGAGTTCTTGCCTGTGTTGCAAGGTGTGAAGTTGAGTAAGACTCAAAGCCCGACCATAGCAGAAGATAGAGAGAGAATGAAAGTCATTCCCTATGCCTCCGCCATAGGTTCTATAAAGTATGCCATGCTGTGTACCAGACCTATTGTATACCCTGCCCTGAGTTTGGCAAGGGAGTACAATTTTGATCTAGGAGTAGATCACTGGACAGCGGTCAAAATTATCCTTAGAGGACTAAGGAAATATTTCTCGGTTATGGAGGTGATAAAGAGTTCATCGTAAAGAGTTACGTCGATGCAAGTTTTTACACCAATCGGGATGACTCTAAGTCTCAATCTGGATACATATTGAAAGTGGGAGCAATTAGCTAGAGTAGCTCCGTGCAGAGAATTGTAGACATAGAATATTTGCAAAATACATACGGCTCTGAATGTGGCAGACCCTTGACTAAACTTCTCTCACAAACAAAACATGATCACACCTTAGTACTCTATGGGTGTTAATCACATAGCGATGTGAACTAGATTATTGACTCTAGTAAACCCTTTGGGTGTTGGCCACATGACGATGTGAACTATGGTTGTTAATCACATGGTGATGTGAACTATTGGTGTTAAATCACATGGCGATGTGAACTAGATTATTGACTCTAGTGCAAGCGGGAGACTGGAGGAAATATGCCCTAGAGGCAATAATAAAGTTATTATTTATTTCCTTATTTCATGATAAATGTTTATTATTCATGCTAGAATTGTATTAACTGGAAACTTAGTACATGTGTGAATACATAGACAAATAGAGTGTCCCTAGTATGCCTCTACTTGACTAGCTCGTTAATCAAAGATGGCTAAGTTTCCTAGCCATAGACATGTGTTGTCATTTGATGCATGGGATCACATCATTAGAGAATGATGTGTTGGACAAGACCCATTCGTTAGCTTAGCATTATGATCGTTTCAGTTTCATTGCTACTGCTTTCTTCATGACTTATACATGTTCCTCAGACTATGAGATTATGCAACTCCCGAATACCAGAGGAACACTTAGTGTGCTATCAAATGTCACAACGTAACTGGGTGATTATAAAGATGCTCTACAGGTGTCTCCGATGGTGTTTGTTGGGTTGGCATAGATCGAGATTAGGATTTGTCACTCCGTGTTTCGGAGAGGTATCTCTAGGCCCTCTCAGTAATCCACATCACTATAAGCCTTGCAAGCAATGTGACTAATGAGTTAGTTGCGGGATGATGCATTACGGAACGAGTAAAGAGACTTGCCGGTAACGAGATTGAACTAGGTATGGTGATACCAACGATCGAATCTGGGGCAAGTAACATACCGATGACAAAGGGAACAACGTATGTTGTTGTGCGGTTTGACCGATAAAGATCTTCATAGAATATGTAGGAGCCAATATGACCATCTAGGTTCCGCTATTGGTTATTGACCGGAGATGTGTCTCGGTCATGTCTACATAGTTCTTGAACCCGTAGGGTCCGCACGCTTAACGTTCGATGTCGATTGGTATTATGAGTTTATGTGATTTGATGAACTGAAGGTTGTTCGGAGTCCCGGATGAGATCACAGACATGATGAGGAGTCTTGAAATGGTCGATAGGTAAAGATTCATATATTGGAAGGTTGCATTCGGACATCGGAATGGTTTCGAGTGGTTCGGGCATTTTTCCGGAGTACCGGGAGGTTACCGGAACCCCCCGGGAGAAGTAATGGGCCTATTGGGCCTTATTGGAGGAGAGGATAAAGGGCTACGTAGGAGGGGTGCCCTTCCCCTTGCCCAAACCGAATTGGACTAGGGGAGGGGGCCGCCCCCCCTCTTTCCTTCCCCATCTCTCTCCCTTCCCTTTCCCTTCGGTGGAAGAAAGGAAGGGGGGGGGGGCGAATCCTACTTGGACTAGGAGTCCAAGTAGGACCCCCTGGCGCGCCCAACCTGGCCGACCTCCTCTCTCCCTCCCTCCTTTATATACGTGGCCAGGGGGCACCCCAATAGCACAACAGACAATCTCTTAGCCGTGTGCGGTGCCCCCCTCCACAGTTACACACCTCGGTCATATCATCGTAGTGCTTAGGCGAAGCCCTGCGCCGGTAGCTTCATCATCACCGTCGCCACGCGTCGTGCTGACGGAACTCTCCCTCGGCCTCAACTAGATCAAGAGTACGAGGGACGTCATCGAGCTGAACGTGTGCTGAACACGGAGGTGCCGTACGTTCGGTGCTAGGATCGGTCGGATCGTGAAGACGTACGACTACATCAACCGCGTTGATATTACGCTTCCGCTTTCGGTCTACGAGGGTATGTGGACAACACTCCCCCCTCTCGTTGCTATGCATCACCTACATGGATCTTGCGTGTGCGTAGGATTTTTTTTGAAATTACTGCGTTCCCCAACAATTTCCTTCAGTCTCCCACTTGCACTAGAGTCAATAATCTAGTTCACATCATCATGTGATTTAACACCAATAGTTCACATCTTTATGTGATTAGTTCACATCGCCATGTGACTAACACCAAAAGGGTTTACTAGAGTCAATAATCTAGTTCACATCGCTATATGATTAACAACCAAAGAGTACTAAGGTGTGATCATGTTTTGCTTGTGAGAGAAGTTTAGTCAACGGGTCTGTCACATTCAGAGCCGTATGTATTTTGCAAAATTTCTATGTCTACAATGCTCTGCATGGAGCTACTCTAGCTAATTGCTCCGGCTTTCAATATGTATCCAGATTATGACTCAGAGTCATTCGGATCGGTGTAAAAGCTTGCATCAACGTAACTCTGTACGACGAACTCTTTATCACCTCCATAACCGAGAAATATTTCCTTAGTCCTCTAAGGATAATTTTTACCGCTGTCTAGTGAACCACTCCTGGATCTCTATTGTACCCTCTTGCCAAACTCATGGCGAGGTACACAATAGGTCTGGTACACAGCATATCATATTTTATAGAACCTATGACTGAGGCATAGGGAATGAATTTTCATTCTCTTTCTATTTTCTGTCATGGTCGGGTTTTGAGTCTTTACTCAACTTCACACCTTTCAACACAGACAAGAATTCCTTCTTTGACTGTTCCATTTTGAACTACTTCAAAATCTTGTCAAGGTATGTACTCATTGAAAAAACTTTATCAAGCGTCTTGATCTATCTCTATAGATCTTGATGCTCAATACATAAGCAGCTTTCACCGAAGTCTTTCTTTGTAAAACTCCTTTCAAACACTCCTTTATGCTTTCCAAAAAATTCTACATCATTTCCGATCAACAATATGTCATTCACATATACTTATCAGAAAGGATGTAGTGATCCCACTCACTTTCTTGTAAATACAGGCTTCACCATAAGTCTGTATAAAACTATATGCTTTGATCAACTCATCAAATCGTGTATTCCAACTCCGAGATGCTTGCACCAGTCCATAGATGGATCGCTGGAGCTTGCACATTTTGTTAGCACGTTTAGGATTGACAAAACCTTCTGGTTGCATCATATACAACTCTTCTTTAATAAATCCATTAAGGAATGCAGTTTTGTTATCCATTTGCCAGATTTCATAAAATGCGGCAATTGCTAACATGATTCGGACAGACTTAAGCATCGCTACGAGTGAGAAAATCTCATTGTAGTCAACACCTTGAACTTTGTCGAAAACCTTTCGCGACAAGTCGAGTTTTGTAGATAGTAACACTACCATCAGCGTCCATCTTCCTCTTGAAGATCCATTTATTCTCAATGGTTTGCCGGTCATTGGGCAAGTCCACCAAAGTCCACACTTTGTTTTTATATATGGATCCTATTTCAGATTTCATGGCCTCAAGCCATTTTGCGGAATCTGGGCTCATCATCGCTTCCTCCTAGTTCGTAGGTTCGTCATGGTCTAGTAACATGACTTCCAAAACAGGATTACTGTACCACTCTGGTGCGGAACGTACTCTGGTTGACCTACGAGGTTCGGTAGTAACTTGATCCGAAGTTTCATGATCATCATCATTAACTTCCTCACTAATTGGTGTAGGCATCACTGGAACTGATTTCTGTGATGAGCTACTTTCTAATTCAGCAGAAGGTACAATTACCTCATTAAGTTCTACTTTCCTCCCACTCACTTCTTTCGAGAGACACTCCTTCTCTAGAAAGGATCCATTCTTAGCAACGAAAATCTTGCCTTCGGATCTGTGATAGAAGGTGTACCCAACAGTCTCCTTTGGGTATCCTATGAAGATGCATTTCTCCGATTTGGGTTCGAGCTTATCAGGTTGAAGTTTTTTCAAGAAACGACCGCTTAGGTTTCTTGCCAAACCATAGTTCATACGGTGTCGTCTCAACGGATTTAGATGGTGCCCTATTTAACGTGAATGCAGCTATCTCTAATGCATAATCCCAAAATGATAGTGGTATATCGGTAAGAGACATCATAGATCGCACCATATCCAATAAAGTACGGTTGCAACGTTCGGACACACCATTACGCTGTGGTGTTCCAGGTGGCGTGAGTTGTGAAACTATTCCACATTGTTCAAATTGAAGACCAAACTCATAACTCAAATATTCTCCTCCACGATCAGATCGTAGAAACTTTATTTTCTTGTTACGATGATTTTCACTTCACTCTGAAATTCTTTGAACTTTTCAAATGTTTCAGACTTATATGTCATCAAGTAGATATACCCATATCTGCTCAAATCATCTGTGAAGGTCAGAAAATAACGATACCCACCGTGAGCCTCAACACTCATCGGACAACATACATCAGTATGTATTATTTCCAAAAAGTCAGTTGCTCGCTCCATTGTTCCGGAGAACGGAGTCTTAGTCATCTTGCCCATGAGGCATGGTTCGCAAGCATCAAGTGATTGATAATCAAGTGATTCCAAAAGCCCATCAGCATGGAGTTTCTTCTTGCGCTTTACACCAATATGACCTAAACGACAGTGCCACAAATAAGTTGCACTATCATTATTAACCTTGCATCTTTTGGCTTCAATATTATGAACATTTGTATCACTACGATCGAGATTCAATAAACCATTTATATTAAGTGTATGACCATAGAAGGTTTTATTCATGTAAACAGAACACCAATTATTCTTTGACTGAAATGAATAACCGTATTGCAATAAACATGATCCAATCATATTCATGCTCAACGCAAACACCAAATAAAATTTATTTTAGGTTCAACACTAATCCCGAAGGTAAAAGGAGTGTGCGATGGTGATCTTATCAACCTTGGAATCATTTCCAATACACATCGTCACCTCGTCCTTAACTAGTCTCTGTTTATCTTGCAACTCATGTTTTCGTGTTACTACTCTTAGCAACTGAACCAATATCAAATACCGAGGGTTTGCTATAAACACTAGTAAAGTACACATCAATAAAATGTATATCAAATATAGCTTTGTTCACTTTGCCATCCTTCTTATCCACCAAGTATCTAGGGCAGTTCCACTTCAGTGACCATTTCCTTTGCAGTAGAAGCACTCAGTTTCAGGCGTGGGTCTAGCTTTGGGTTTCTTCATGGGAGTGGCAACTTGCTTGCCATTCTTCTTGAAGTTTGTAACAGCCCCAAAATTGGGTTATCAATTTTTTGTGCTGTTATTCCTTCCTGGCACTCATTTTCAAAATCTTTCTCCTAAGTTTGTTGGATGACTCTGATGATTCTTGTCATTTTCAACCTTTCAAAACCTTGCTCATGTCTTTTTCAGTGGGCAAGACCTCATTTGCATCAGCTCAAATCCTCTCAAACCCTAATTCCAAAATTTTGGAATTTGGATAGGTCCTTTGTGCTTACAAAGGAGCCATCATTTTCCTTGATCTGTTGATCCTCCCAATCGTTCCCAGAGATCCTCCTATCTCTCTGAACCTTGGATATGCAAAAATATTGCTAAGTCCAATGCAATATTTTTGAATTATGATTTATTCCTTTTCTTGCCTTTCTGAGGAATAAAATCCAAAGGCATAGCTAGCCATCTCCTAAATTCATGAGAATTGGTGAAGTTGATACTTATGCCTAATCCAAGCTCTGGCAAGTATATTGGCCATAATTAAATAAGGAAAATTGCCTTTTCCTATTTAATGCCAATATTGCATTTATGCCATTTTCCAAAGGAACTACTATTTTTATAGCAGAGAAAATTCCCACATAAATTGTGGAGCTTGTCCTTGCTATATAATCACTATTTACATCCTCCTCTCATGTTCCTCAGTTCAAAAATTTGGCACATGATCCAATGCAAGTTTCTGCCTTCTCTGAAATTTTGCAAAGGAAGTGCTTTATTCCTAATTCCAATGGAGCTGCAATTTGGCAGGGTGATTAAACTTGATAAATAACCCATGGATGCCAAATATGAGCTTAATCCATTCATCCTAGCTCCCTGTGCAATTTTTCAGAGTTTCTGACCAGAATACAACTTTGTGAAGGAAGTACCTTCATAGGGTTTCCAAATGGGATGAAACTTTTCCATCCTCTCAAGTATCGCAAATAATTAGCCTCCACCCAAATTCAGTTCATTTCATTGAACTATGTGAGCACAGGAGCAATTCTTGTTTTCTGTCCAAATTTTCAGTTTGTGAAGCAAGTGTATTTTATCTTGCTTCTTTATGGCTGATACTTTTCCCAGGCCTTCTCCTATCTATATGACCCATCTCCACAAGATTTTGGCTCATTTCATCTAGCCAATTGCCTTGAGGATTTTTCTGAAGTTTTTGGACAGAAATGATAGCTGTGAAGGAAGTACCATTTTGGTGAGTCCATTTGGTATGAACTTTTTACAGCATCATGGTATGTCCAAATCATCAGGCTTTGCCAAGTTTTAGCTTAATCCATCACTCCTAGTGAGTGGTTGTTCATCATTCAGTTTCTGGGTCAGATTTGGTAGTTGTACAGCAACTATGGTAAATAGTTGTCCAAATTACCTCAAAACTCCCAGGACCGTAGTCCTTTCTACCCTAAGCCTCACAGACATCAAATTTACCTTTTGCCCTCTCTGGTTTACTCTCTAGAGTGTGGCCAAGTTTGCAACAGAAAACTTGTGGAGCTTGGTTTACTCAGCTCCATTTGTCTTTGCCTGTTTTTCTACCGCAGTATTACTCTCTCTTCGAAGGACTACGCGGTAGACATGAGCTGGCACCAGTAAAAACTCCAGAGCGCGCCATGTCAGTGGTGACTACGAGGGCAGCCAGCCAAAACGGTGGTCTAGCCACTGTTCTCGTCGGCAGCGCTACTCCGACCGTCTCTGGCCTCGCCATTAATGCCCAACAGCTCCCCCTCGACGTCGTCTTCCCCCTGGACCTCTGGCCCCCTTCGTTTTCTTCTCCGGCGAGCCGTGCCAACGCTCGAGCAGTGCGTGCCCGTGAGCTCGTCCTCTTCCTCGCCAGTGTCCGCTTCCTCCTCTTGTCCTCGAGCCTTGCTCGTCTCCGTGAGCCTCTGCTGCTCGGCTGCATCCTCCTCGTCGCCTTCCTGCCGCTTCCCGTGAGCCTTGGCCGCGCCTGCCGACACCGCGCCCTCGCCGGCGCGCGGACACGTCGCCTGCCGCGTGCCACCCCTCCCCTCCTTCCCGAGCTCTCCCCGCGGCTATAAATAGCGCCCCCGAGCTCTCTCGCAGTCCTCAAGCCTCCCCAAGCCACTCACCCCTCCCCGGAGTCGCTCTCTGACCACCACCGTCGCCATAGCCGCCGCCTCGGGAATCGCCCGATTCCGGTGATGCCGGGCTTCCCTCTCTGTTCCTCCACCATCACCGCATCCCCCATGCTCCAGAGAGCCGCCCCATAGCCTCGGCCTCCTCTCTCCCTTACCAGAACCCCGTGTCCACACGAGCCCGAAGCCCCTCTACGCCGCGTGCCCTGCTGTTTCTTCTCCCGCGCTCCTCGCCGGCAATAGAGCCCACCACAAGATGCGCCTTGTCCTCCTGAGCTCACGTTCTCTGTTCGTCGAGCTCTTTCCGTTGGTATCATTTTCATTATGTTTCCACACAGTGAAAATGACCATTTTTCCCTCACACGTAAACAGCCCCCTCCGAGAGAGAACTCTTTCTGGCAAATCTTTCCGTGATCGTTTCACACTTTTTCTCGGAGTATTCCTCGACCCCCAGGCAAGCCAACCTCTTATCATGAGCCCCGAACTTGCATGTTGACTTTGCTGGCACCTTGTGTGTGTGTAGTTGCAGTTGTTTCATATCGTTTTCGTCTGCAGTTATTCCATTATGCCTGTCATGCATGCTTGTGTTTTCATGATATCTTTTGCCATGCTAATTAAAATGTTATTATTAATAATGCCATGTCACTACTCTACTTTATTTTCATGTCATCGTTATAAGATGTTATGATGATTGAAATGCACGGTGATATGCTAGTACTTGATATTGTCATGCTCTGTATTCGATAGTTGTGTACTTGAGAAGTTCGGTATTTTATTAAAGCATTTGTATGATGCATGTTCATTGTTGCATTCATGTTCATGATGATGGAGAAGCTCCTAAAATGACTTAATAATAACAAACCTCCTCCGTCATCGATGGGATCGAGTCATAGTGCCACCAAATCGAACTTTTTCAGTGCAGCCACATTTGCCTTATGGGAAGGCCTTAATGCGATCTATTGTCGTGCCTCTCGCCGGTGCCTCCTACTAGGGAAGGTTATGGGCATGCTTACCCTGATTAGATAGGCGGACATAACCTTGTGTGCCCGTTGTTAAATTTTTTGGTACCGGTCCCCGTGAGGGACGTTTTGGCCACGACGGTGGTCGTTGTGTCTTTGGTAGACACGGGGCCACCCAGGACTAGCCCAGTTGGGAGTAGGTCAGAGTGGCCGGGAGAGTGTCATGGCAGTAGGTCGGCTTCGTCGGAATGCCGTTGGTCCACCCGAATGGGATGACAAGGCCATGGGTTCCGTGGTGTGGGTACAGTGTGCTACCTCTGCAGAGTGTATATAAAGTCTATCGATAGCAACACCGTTCGTAGTAGGTCACACTATCAGGTCTTGGTCGAAATGGAGGATAAACCTGAAATAATTAAGTTGGTAAATAAAGATGTGATAACAAGAATATGGTGACTTGGACTATGAGATAGTCGTGAGAAGTCACGGCGATGGTTTGATATGATCACGAGATGAGGTCTCGGTGAGTGTTGGAGACCAAGTGTTGGTCGTGGTTGTGATCGCCGGAAAGATCACTGTTCGGTTGCGAGATAACCTGTTGGTAAGAGAGTCCGAGGGACTCGGTGCACAAGTTTGGTTGCATTGCATGAGTAATATGTTGCATTTAAAGAACCATGACAGAACAGAAGGTAGTTGCATAAAGTTAACATATTATGTCTGCATTGGTTATGACCGGTAGTTTATTTTCAGCATAGTTCCATGATGCCATGCCATGCTTTGATTGACATGTTAAATTATGCTCCGATTGAGATGATATGCTATGTTTTGCTATTACCATGTTATAAGCATGTTTTGATATGCCATGTTATTGCCATGTTAGTAGATGCTATGATGTTGTTCATGCTCAGTTGATCTATATCATGCCATGTTTAGTAATTGATATGAGATAGGTTGTTGCATACACTTGGTTCCTGCTTTGTCTTCTACTTGTTTGGATGCTATGTATTTGGTTGTCTTGCAAGTACATTCAATGTACTGATCTGGCGTGTCATGCCAGTTTTGTAGGTCGTACCCGAATTGTTCGCTTGATCCGTCGTGCTAGGCCGTAACCTTGCCAGTCCTGTGAGTTGTGGAGCCCAGCCAGAGTTGTTATGCTGCCAAACCAAGACTTCCGCCGCCATTCAATCAGACTTCCGCTGTCATTTAATAGCCTTAGGGCTATGCCAGATAATTGTATTCATCAATGATGTGATCTCATATACATGTATTTGATGAATATTCTTGTACCTGGAATGCTGTATTATGGACCTGTCGTGCGTCAGGTGTTATCCTGGGCTGACATGCGAAGGCCCCCTGCTCCATGCGGGTCGGGGTGCCACAAAGTTCCCCTTCTTTCCCTTTGCCCTTTTACTTGAAACTAGTGGTCTTGTCAACCATCAACACTTGATGCTTTTTCTTGATTTCTACCTTCGCCGATTTCAGCATCGCGAAGAGCTCGGGAATCGTTTTCGTCATCCCTTGCATATTATAGTTCATCACGAAGTTCTAGTAGCTTGGTGATAGTGATTAGAGAACACTATCAATCACTATATTATCTGGAAGATTAACTCCCACTTGACTAAAGCGATTGTAGTACCCAGACAATCTGAGCACATGCTCACTAGTTGAGCTATTCTCCTCCATCTTGTAGGCAAAGTACTGTCAGAGGTCTCATACCTCTCGACACGGGCATGAGTCTGAAATACTAAATTCAACTCTTGGAACATCTCATATGCTCCATGGCGTTCAAAACGTTTTTGAAGTCCCGGTTTTAAGACGTAAAGCATGGTGCACTAAACTATCACGTAGTCATCATATCGAGCTTGCCAAATGTTCATAACGCCTGCATCTGCTCCTGGAATAGGTCTGTCACCTAGCGGAGCATCAAGGACATAATTCTTCTATGCAGCAATGAGGATAATCCTCAGATCACGGACCAAGTCCGCATCATTGCTACTAACATCTTTCAACTTAGTTTTCTCTAGGAACATATCAAAAATAAAACAGGGGAGCTATACGCGAGCTATTGATCTACAACATAGATATGCAAAAACTATCAGGACTAAGTTCATGATAAATTAAAGTTCAATTAATCATATTACTTAAGAACTCCCACTTAGATAGACATCCCTCTAGTCATCTAAATGATCACGTGATCCATATCAACTAAACCATGTCCGATCATCACGTGAGAGTGAGATGGAGTAGTTTTCAATGGTGAACATCACTATGTTGATCATATCTACTATATGATTCACGCTTGACCTTTTGGGTCTCAGTGTTCCGAGGCCATATCTGCATATGCTAGGCTCGTCAAGTTTAACCCGAGTATTCTGCGTGTGCAAAACTGGCTTGCACTCATTGTATGTAAACGTAGAGCTTATCACACCCGATCATCACATAGTGTCTCGGCATGACGAACTGTAGCAATGGTGCATACTCAGGGAGAACACTTATACCTTGAAATTTAGTGAGGGAGCATCTTATAATGTTACCGTCGAACTAAGAAAAATAAGATGCATAAAGGATAAACATCACATGCAATCAAAATAAGTGATATGATATGGCCATCATCATCTTGTGCCTTTGATCTCCATCTCCAAAGCACCGTCATGATCACCATCGTCACCGGCTTGACACCTTGATCTCCATCATAGCATCGTTGTCGTCTCGCCAACTATTGCTTCTACTACTATCACTACTGCTTAGCGATAAAGTAAAGCAATTACATGGTGATTGCATTTCATACAATAAAGCGACAACCATAAGGCTCCTGCCAGTTGCTGATAACTTTTACAAAACATGATCATCTCATACAACAATTTATATATCATCACGTCTTGACCATATCACATCACAGCATGCCCTGCAAAAACAAGTTAGACGTCCTCTACTTTGTTGTTGCAAGTTTTACGTGGCTGCTATGGGCTTCTAGCAAGAACCATTCTTACCTACGCATCAAAACCATAATGATTTTTCGTCAAGTGTGCTGTTTTAACCTTCAACAAGGACCGGGCGTAGTCAAACTCGATTCAAATAAAGTTGGAGAAACAGACACCTGCTAGCCACCTGTGTGCGAAGCACGTCGGTAGAACCAGTCTCATGAACGTGGTCATGTAATGTCGGTCCGGGCCGCTTCATCCAACAATACCGCCGAATCAAAGTAAGACGTTGCTGGTAAGCAGTATGACTATTATCGCCCACAACTCTTTGTGTTCTACTCCTGCATATAACATCTACGCATAGACCTGGCTCTGATACCACTGTTGGGGAACGTAGTATTTCAAAAAAATTCCTATGATCACGAAAGATCTATCTAGGAGAAGCATAGCAACGAGCGGGGAGAGTGTGTCCACGTACCCTCGTAGACCGAAAGTGGAAGCGTTTAGTAATGCGGTTGATGTAGTCGAACGTCTTCGCGATCCAACCGATCCAAGCACCGAACGTACGGCACCTCTGCGTTCAGCACACGTTCAGCTCGATGATGTCCCTCGTACTCATGATCCAGTTGAGGCAGAGGGAGAGTTCTGTCGGCACGATGGCGTGACGACGGTGATGATGAAGTTACCAGCACATGGATTCGCCTAACCACTATGACGATATGACCGAGGTGTGTAACTATGGAGGGGGGCACCGCACACGGCTAAGAGATTGTCTGTTGTGTTATTGGGGTGCCCCCTGGCCACATATATAAAGAAGGGAGGGAGAGAGGAGGCCGGCCAGGTAGGGCGCGCCAAGGGGGGAGTCCTACTTGGACTCCTAGTCCAAGTAGGATGCCCCCCTTTTCCCTTCTTCCACCGGAGGGAAAGGGAAGGGAGAGAGAGGGGGAAGGAAAGAGGGGGGCCGGCCCCCTCCCCTAGTCCAATTCTATTTGGGAAAGGGGAGGGCGCGCCCCTCTCTTGTGGCCCTTTCTCCTCTCCTCCAATAAGGCCCACTAGGCCCAATACTTCTCCCGGGGGGTTTCGGTAACCTCCCGGTACTCCGGAAAAATGCCCGAACCACTCGGAACCATTCCGATGTCCAAATGCAACCTTCCAATATATGAATCTTTATGTCTCGACCATTTCAAGACTCCTCGGCATGTCCGTGATCTCATCCGGGACTCCGAACAAACTTCGATACATCAAATCACATAACTCATAATACAAATCATCATCGAATGTTAAGCGTGCGGACCCTACGGGTTCGAGAACTATGTAGACATGACCGAGACACATCTCCGGTCAATAACCAATAGCGGAACCTGGATGCTCATATTGGCTCCTACATATTCTACGAAGATTTTTATCGGTCAAACCGCATAACAACATACGTTGTTTCCTTCGTCATCGGTATGTTACTTGCCCGAGATTCGATCGTCGGTATCCTCACACCTAGTTCAATCTCGTTACCGGCAAGTCTCTTTACTCGTTCCGCAATGCAACATCCCGTAACTAACTCATTAGTAACATTGCTTGCAAGGCTTATAGTGATGTGCATTACCGAGAGGGCCCAGAGATACCTCTCCGATACTCGGAGTGACAAATCCTAATCTCGATCTATGCCAACCCAACAAACACCTTCGGAGACACCTGTAGATCATCTTTATAATTACCCAGTTACGTTGTGACGTTTGATAGCACACAAAGTGTTCCTCCGGTATTTGGGAGTTGCATAATCTCATAGTCAGAGGAACATGTATAAGTCATGGAGAAAGCAATAGCAATAAAACTAAACGATCATTATGCTAGGCTAACGGATGGGTCTTGTCCATCACATCATTCTCTAGTGATGTGATCCCGTTCATCAAATGACAACTCATGTTTGTGGTTAGGAAACTTAATCATCTTTGATTAACGAGCTAGTCAAGTAGAGGCATACTAGGGACACTCTGTTTTGTCTATGTATTCACACATGTACCAAGTTTCCGGTTAATACAATTATAGCATGAATAATAAACCTTTATCATGATATAAGGAAATATTAATAACAACTTTATTATTGCCTCTAGGGCATATTTCCTTCAGTGGGCTAAGTATTGTGAAGCATACATGGCAGGTCCAGGCATATGGCAAGTTACAAGTAGATCTGAAAACACATATTGTGTTAATTTGAACAACGAGACCTGTGACTGTAGTAGGTGGGACATGACAGGTGTCCCCTGCAGTCATGCCATTGCTGCAATGCATAAGTGAAGATACATCTTGAAGACTATGTGAATGCTTTCTTCAAGAAACCCATGTATTGTGAAACATATAAGCACATAATATTCCCTGTGCCAGGTCCTGACCATTGGCCTCATACACCTGGTGATGATATTTCTCCACCTGTTTTTAGAGAAAAGAAAGGTAAAAACCAAACTGCCAGGAGGAAAGGCATGTTTGAGGTGCCAGCTAAAAAGGATACTTCTAGGATTGGTACAGTGACATGCAGCAAGTGCAAGAAGCAAGGGCACAGGCTCAACAATTGTGGTGACCCATTGAAACCTAAGTTCCAGATGAGGATGAACAAGCACCAGGTAGGTCCTTCAGTTCCATTCATTGCATTGTTACATTCATTTCATTTGTAGGAAAATAGAGCTAACTAATCTTCTTGTGTAGGAAAATAGAGCTAACTAATCTTCTTGTGTAGGCAAATAGAGCTAACTACTCTGAGGTTGGTTCTTCAAGAAGAGGAGCACCAACATTGAGGCTACAACAGCAGCACCACCACCTCTCAAGAGGAGCAGGACCAATACCTCTTCAGCAACACGAGTACCACCTCCCAAGAAGGAGAGCACAACTATTTCTTCAGTAGCAAATAACACCAGGTCATCAAGGTCTTCTCCAGCAAAGAACACCAGGTCAGCTTCTGCCAATAGAGCTGGCAATGGATCTTTCATTGCTCCTAGACAATCTGCTAGAGGTGCTGTGCGGGATGGGTCAAGAGGGTCAGGAAGCCATCTGGGAGGCTGAAGGATTACTTTTATGCAAGTGGTAACTAGCTGAAGTGGTTGAACTCCTCTGTTATGCTAGGTTATGTATGCAAGTGAACTGTTGGATTTGGTTTGTAATAACACTGCTTCACTAAGTACCTGATACTGTTGGATTTGATTTTGTTTGTAATATGATACTGTTTGTGGATTCAGCACTAGGTTGTCTGCAACTTCAATTTATCTGTATCTTCACAAAATTTAGCATACATTGATATATACATAGTACTGACCAAATGGTGCTGATTCAGAGAAATTGATGGTGCTGATTGAGAGAAATTGAGATATACATAGTCACTGACCAAATGCATACATTGATTCAGAAACATCCAAACGTTACATAGATAAAAAGATAGTCATCAAAATCTCACAAATAGTACCACAACTCTCTCTCAGATAGACTTACAGATAGAAAGATAGATAGATGGGTAGATACATAGATTCAGCAGTCATAACGCTCGAAGAAACGAACCCACTTGGCCCTAGTAGCTGGATGGGGAGCCATGACTGCCCTCATCATTGCCCAGCTAATGATCTGCATGAACGTTCTTCCCCTGCCACCAGTGAAAACCAGCTCCAGTTCTTCATCATTGAATTTCTCCAGTACCTTGTCGGAGAGTCGCCGGTTGAACTCCTGTTGCTGCTCATCCTGGGCCGCCTCAAGTGCCTTGTGCCTGCGCCTCCTCCTCCTCTTCCTCCTCTGTGCTGCTGCAGTCCTAACCTCCATAGCCTCCCCCTCCTCCTCTATGACATCTCCCATGTCAGGATCCATCTCTAGGGTTTCTTTTGGGTGGCGGCTGGTGGGGGTGCGGAGGGGTTTATATTGATATATGGGGTTGGGTTTTAGTAGGCCTAGGGTTGCATTTGGTCAGAGACTAGTGGGACAATAAGCCCAATTACCCACACAAATAACATATGTAGGCTAACACATAACGTAGAAAATCAATTTGAACACTTAATAGCATAGAAGATCCATTTCCACTACTTAGTAGCATAGGAGATCCATTACAACACTTAATAGCATAGGAGATCCATTACAACTTACTTAAGAACATAGGAAATAAGGTTCTTGCACAAGAAACTAAAGTTCAAATGCATGGCCAAACACTAGGTAACTTCACATTCCCCCAAAATGTACACCCATATAATCACTTCAGATTGTTAGGCCACATCCTTATATATAGGCCTTGAATGTACTTACTTCACCAACATCTCACAGCAACTTCACGACTCAAGGATGGCCTTGATTTTCTCTAACTTCTCCTTGCTGCCATACCCATCTTTCAGCAGCTCAGCAATAACTAGCTCAAGCTTTGCCTTCTCCTTCTTAAGAACATCTCTGTGAACTTCAACATCCTTCATAGCCTTCCTGGTGTTCTTGATGATATCAGCTTGGCTCTGCAAAATGCACCTCTGCTCTTTTGCAAGTTTAAGCTTTTCCATCTGCACCTCCATCCTAGCTTTCTCATCTATCTCCTTCTTCTTCTTCTCAAGTTCTTCCTACTCCACTTGTTTCTGGTTCACCTTCCCCACCCTACCATCCTGCCAATCAAACATCTTGGATACATCATCAACAAGCTTGGTGTACTCAATGCAAAGCTTGTCATTTTCAATCTTAAGCTTGGCCAACTCCCTTTCATGTTCACTCTTAAGCTTGGCCAACTCCTTCTCAAACTTCTCCTTGTCAAGTACCCTTCCACAGTTCTGCTCATGGAACATTTCCCATAGCTTGGACAAACATCTATGAAGAACAGGAGGCCAAGGCCCATCAACCCACTCTACAACACCACAATTCACACCATTTTCCTGCATTTGTAAATGTGATAAGTTATTACAAGTGGACTAGTAGCTTAATTCAATTCCATGATTAACTTGATAAACTTGATATTTTCTAACAATGAATAATATAAATGAGATATGATAAGTTATTACAATGCCATGATTAAGTTTCCAAAGTAACAAAAATACATAAGTGACTGTCATATCAAACATCAGTGAACATCCATAGCAGAAAACTTAATTGGCATCTAACCTGGACTAGGCAGTCATAGAAACGCCTTCCTGTTACAATGCCTTCAAAAACAACACGCTTAATAGGCCTCATTTGGTGCAGAATGCACTTGGGTTGAGCAAGCTCAAGTTGGCCACAGAAAAGGGGCGCCACAATGGTGTCTGGTTCCTCCTACAACCAAAATAACCAACAGAACACTAGTTTCAATCTACACTCAATACCACAATCAACTTGCAATGTTCATTAACCCTGAACACTCAAAAATCCCCAAATCAGCATGAACCCTAACATTGTACAGAGATGAACCCTAGTTTACCTCAATCCTACAACTACAATCAAACCCCACCCTCACTAATCAAGAACAATATCACAGAGACAACAACAATACTACACTCAGCAAGATCCATGGCTGTAGCCTAGGCCTACTAGCACCTAACCCTAACCCTAACCCTAGGTGGCAAAGAAAAACTTACCATAAGTCCCATGTCCATGCTGACGACCTCGCACTCCTCCTCGGAGCTCGTTTCCTCGTCGTTCCACGAAGGCATTGCGACAAGGAGGTCGACGGCGAGCGGCCGCGAGCTCGTACTGAAGCAGGGGAGTGAGAGCAGGGGAGTGAGCGAGCAGGAGAGAGTGAGCGAGCAGGATGCGCCCGATCGACCGTGGGGGTATTTACCCCAGTTCCGACCGGACCGGTCGGCTAACGGCCGTTAACTGCTACGTCGTCCACGCGCTGGGCCACGTGGGCTGATAGGTGGGCCCAGCACATCAGGAAAACGGTTAAATCACTAGTCACTGCGGGTTTGGGTTTTTTGAAACAACCGACCGCTCGTTTGGTAGTTTTCTGAGAAAAATTAAAAAGTGATAGTTTTTTGGAACGCTAACCTGTAAACTAGTTGTTTTATGCTATTTACTCCATTTTTTGGTTATGTACATAGTTTGAAATTTTTCCATGTATAAAAATAGAAATGAGCCATAGCCTAAATAACATTTTCCATGAGTGACAAAAGCAGTGAAGGGACATTTGTCAACATAATATATTAGGAGTATATAAGAAACAGAAAATGACAGTAAAAACAGAGAGGGTGCATTTTCGGCACCTGTGTTTGAGGGCGTTTGTCGACAGCAACATCCTTTCCCTGTCATGTCTATAAAATCATCCATCAATAGCCCCACAATTCTTAATATGCGGAAAAAGATACACAAAAGAGCACGGCAAAAATACCACCTATGGGAGTCGAATACATAAATAAATATCATTGTGTGCGGTAAATTATCCCCTTGGATTTTGCCTTTCATGTGGAACACGCCAAAAATGAATTAGAAAATGGCAAATCTCCATCAAACAGCGCACCCAACCCTCTAAGGTAGCAAACAGAAAAATCCCTTGGATTTCATGGTAGATAACCCCTTAAATTTTTCGTCCCGAAACATGGCATCAATCGTCGCAGCCATGTCACCGCAAATGATTTGGCAAACCACCACCACCCTACCTCTGCGAGTGTATGTTGTGAAATTGCCACGGGCTGATGACTGCCGCCCCAAAATTGCCACAGGGAACTGCTAGTCGTTTTTCCCCTCATTTCACCGCGCCGCCGCCGCATCCGGACCACACAATCATGTCACGACAAAAAATGCAACCGCCGCCGCTTCACCCAATCGCGAGACCGCCAACCCCGACAAGCCCTAGCGGCAACTCAATGACACCGACAAAAATGGAATACATTGCCCGTTCCTAACCCCAACACGAAAACTAACGCCACACCCCAAGAAAATCACTCACTCCCCCAAATCCCTAGCCCAAGTCCGCAAAGCAATCAGAAGGGTGGTGGGTGCATGCCTCGAATGCTTGAGCAATGGCGCGAAGAAAATGATGAGTCCGATGCAGGCAATCGACGACGCGTGAATTGCTGGGGAGATGGAAAGCCGCCACATGAAATCTCAGGAGCATGCGGAGAGTGAGAGGAGCGGGGCCAGGACACGGGATTATGGTGGCTCGGTCACGCGGTCGCCACGAAGAGCGAATGGTTATAAGTGCTGTTGCGGCGACATGTCAATGCGTCAAGATTTGCGCGCTTCATCCAACGGGCCACATATCGCCGCGCCAAATCAGCCCGTGGCGAACGTCAGTTCCACAGAATTTTCAAGAACCAATCCTCGAATAAAAATCTCCGAGTGGATCCTCCCTCCCGATAGCCCATTCCCGCTGCAGTGCTTCCTTGTACGCGCACGAGGATCTCGTTCCTTCGCTTCGTGGCATCGTGGCCGTATAACCATTTTGGCCTTCCCATCTTCCCTTCTCCTCAGTACCTACGCATCGTGGAGGCATCGCCGCCAAAACCCTAAATCCTAAAACCCCCTCCTAAATTCAAACGCCTCAACCTCCTCCATCCAGCCGCCGCGAGCCCCCGCCTCGCCCTCGCGGAGATGGGCGGCGACGGGCCGGCGATCGGCGTCGACCTCGACACGACCTACTCGTGCGTGGCCGTGTGGCGGCCGTCCCACAACCGCGTGGAGGTCGTCCCGAACGACCAGGGGAACCTCACCACGCCGTCCTGCGTCGCCTTCACCGACGCCTGGCGGCTCATCGGCGACGCGGCTCTCAACCAAGCCGCAAGGAACCCCGTCAACACCGTCTTCGGTAAAAAAAAAACTAGATCTGATGTCGACCTGCTGGTCTGCTTGATTTTGCTGCGGTAGTTTGTCAGCTCGACCACGAGTGTTAGTTTGTGTTCAGTTCCCCGCAGCCTGATATTTCAAATTCTCAGCTGAAGGGTGAACATTACATGACCCAGATTTCGTATTTGTGATCATTAGTACGAGAACCTCTATTAGGCCACTAGCTAGTAAATAAATACATCTAAGATACATAGATATGATATGATAATTGCAATCTTTCATTACAAACTGAATATATACAGGGATGATATGATGATGCCTTTTCAATCACACTACATAAAATGACTTGTTGGCAAAATAATAATAATGCAGATGTATCCAGGGACACTCATAGGGTTTGTACGAGCAAACACTGAGATCGATTGGCTTATCAGATTCAGTGGTACTACGTCACTCCATTTTGTGTGTTGAAAACTTACAGCTGCAAGTTTAATTACACATGAGATTTATGTAAACGCATTGCAAGCTGTAGTTTTAAGATACTATAATATTACATAACTACCGCCTTATGCAAATTAAGATATATAATTTGTTTACACGGAATTCCTCTTGTTTTGCAAATCTGCACATCTGAAACAAACCACTATGATTTTCTTTCAGATGCGAAGCGACTGATTGGCCGGCGATTCAACGACGCGTCTGTGCAAGGAGATATCAAGCTATGGCCTTTCAAAGTCATTCCAGGCCCTGCTGACCGACCGATGATGGCGGTTCAGTACGGGGGTGAGGACAAGCATTTCACGGCAGAAGAGATCTCCTCCATGATACTTGTTAAGATGAAGGAGACTGCCGAGGCCTACCTCGGCATGTCGGTGAAGAACGTCGTCATCACTGTCCCGGTTTACTTCAACGACTCCCAGCGCCAGGCCACCATTGATGCCGGTGCGATTGCTGGCCTCAACGTCCTGCGCATCATCAACGAACCCTCCGCAGCAGCTATTGCCTACGGCCTTGACAAGATGCCCGGCAGCGGTGAAGCGAAGACGGTACTCATCTTTGATCTCGGCGGCGGTACTATGGATGTCTCCATTATCAGTGTACAAAATGGTGTCTTCACGGTCAAGGCCACGTCTGGTGACACCCACCTGGGCGGGCAGGATCTCAACAACCGGATGGTGGAACACTTTGTGCAAGATTTCCTCAAGAAACACAAGAGTGACATCAGAGGCAGCCCGAGGGCGGTCATGCGGCTGAGGACGGCCTGCGAGAGGGCCAAGAGGATGCTGTCCTCCACGGTGGAGGCCAAATTCGAGATCGACAAGCTGCACGACAGCATTGACTACTATGGGAGGATCACTCGTGCCCGTTTCGAGGAGCTCAACATGGACCTCTTCCGCAAGTGCATCGAGCACGTCGAGAAATGCCTCAGCGATGCCAAGATGGACAAGTCTCAGATCCATGACGTTGTGCTCGTGGGCGGCTCCACCCGGATCCCCAAGGTGCAGCAGCTGCTCCAGGATTTCTTTGATAGGAAGACGCTCTGCAAGAGCATCAACCCCGATGAGGCCGTCGCCCACGGTGCTGCCGTCCAGGCCGCCGTCCTCAGTGGTGAGTGCGACCGCAAGGGGCAGGACTTCCTCCTGCTGGACGTCACTCCACTCTCGCTCGGGGTCGAGATATATGACTCGCGAGTGCAGCCCCATATACCTGGTTTCATGAGCGTGCTGGTTCCCCGGAACACCACCATCCCTGTTAAGAGGGAGGGGCGGTACACGACTGAATTCGACAACCAGAAGAGCGTGCGCATCAAGGTGTATGAGGGTGAAGGGGCATGGACCAAGGACAACAGGCTTCTGGGAGAGTTCATGCTCGAGGGCCTCGTCCCAGCGCCAAGGGGCGTGCCGAAGATCATTGAAACCATGGAAGTCGAAGCGAACGGCATCCTGAAGGTGACGGCGGTGGACATGACGACCGGGAGCAAGAAGAGCATCAACATCACGACCAACAAGGGCGGGCTGAGCAAGGAGGAGATCGAACGCATGGTGAAGGACGCCGAGAAGTACAGGTCCGAGGACAGGAAGAGGATAATGAAAATGAAGAAGGAAGACGAGGAGGGCTGGCTGAGCAAGGCTGATTTTGAGAGGATAGTGCCGAATAGCAAGATGCAAGTGAAGAAAATAAAGATGGAAGACGATGATGAGGGTTGGCTGAGCAAGGAGGAGTTTGAGCGGACGGTGCAGCATGCAAAGAAGCAGAGGAAGCAAATAAAGGATGAAGCCGGAGGCCCATAATGCCCTTCTCTTAAACTAATTACATGAAAGAGGAAGGCAATGGTGTTCTGCAATCCTACTGCCTTTACTAATGCATGCTTAGCAGTTAGTACTAGTACTGACATTGAGTAATCGTCTATATATCAGTCTTATGCGTACTATTTTCATGGGCATCAGAATACTGATGTTTTTACATTCTATCAGACTAGTCATTAGCCATTGGATATTTGGATTAGAAGCAGGATGTATGTTGGATCTACTAACGTAGGCCCCGCCTGTGATTAGTTGTAGCCGCTAATTGAATGCTTCCTAACTGCTCCGGTAACCCACGCTCGGGTTATTATCTCTCTCCATCTGTTTCTTTTTCCCTAAGACGTTGCTTCCTTGTTGCATGCTTTCTTAAAGCACGCTAGGTTACCAGGTTCAAGCACCGAGAGTTATTTACTCAAAACCATCACAGTTGGGGTTAGGGTAATAACTTAGTACCACATTTGAGTCAGGGCACAAGAAACCACCAACTTTGTGCCTAACCAATAACGCGGAGCGCTGATTGTCCGATTTGCTTCCGAAAACAGCGAAACCGATATGTGGGCCCCATCTGTCGGGCTGATGTGGCATGCTTGTGTGGACAATTTTGCTGAGTTGGATGAGGTCCCACCTGTCAATGACTCGAGTGTTTATCTTTTTCACTTTTTCTTTTTCCATTTTTCTCATGGGCATTACAACAAACAGGCTATTGGCGTCTCTGTAAGCGGCTCCATGACCAGGAAGCAAGGCCGTGCGGCAGCTCACCGGGGAGCCGGCTTATGCAGTCACGACAAGGAGAAGCTCCGGCGGCGCCGCGACCAGGCGAGGCCGCGCGACGGCTCACCTGGGAGCCGGCTGATGCAGTCGTGACAAGGAGAAGCTTCGGCGGCGCCCATGGTGGTCTTCTGTGACGTGAAGGCGATGGTGGGCTCGGGCGCACGGGACGCCGATGGCGGACTCGCGACCGCAGCCGGACATGCCCTCCATGGCGCCCCAACACAGGTGAGGCCAGGGCCTCCCTGCGCACCGCCGTGGTGCCGCCAGCCGCCGCGTAGAGCAGCTCGAGCGCCGCCAGCGCGTGCTCCACCGTGGCGTCCATCGGGCCCGACGCTACAACCGCTTCCGCCTCCATTAGTCCGAGCACGAGGAGGAGGTCCCGCGCAGGAGACGCCTCGGGGGCGGCCCGATGCTTCTGGCCCGTCGACAATGGATGGTAGGTGGCTGGGGCCGGCGGCTCGCTGGTGGTGGGGTGGCTTGCTGGGGTTGGGCTCCGGCGGCGTTGCGGATAAGGTTGTGGTCGGGGTTGGTTGATTGGATGGAGAGAGAGGAAGAAGACAGAGGCTGACAGGTGGGACCCCATCCAACTCAGCAAAATTTCCACACAAGCATACCACATCAGCCCAACAGATGGGGCCCACATGTCGGTTTTACTGTTTTCGTGAGCAAATCAGATAATCAGTGCTCCGCGTTGTTGGTTAGGCACAAAATTGATGGTTTCTTGTGCCCTGACTCAAATGTGGTACTAAGTTGTTACCCTAGCCTCAACTGTGGTGGTTTTGGATAAATAACTCAAGCACCAACGATGATGGAAGCATTACTTGTGAGAATCGCTACATCTGATCTTTTAGGAAACAGAACCACTAAATTCTAAGGTATAACCCCCGTAGATGATGCTTCTACTGTAGGTGATGAATCTCCAAAATCTTCCTGATTGTTTCTATTCCGTAACACATATGGCAATGGAAGCATTTTCTTTTCTTTTCTTTTTTCAATTGCAATGGAAGCATTTTCTCATGAGATGAAAACAATTTATGTAGCTATCGATGCAAACATTTATTCGACCAAATTACCCCATGATTGATTCTATTCCATAGCCCAACATTTGTCACATTCCATGGAAGTTATTGGTGCAAACATTTTTTCAACCAATGGGCGCGTACTTATGTTTTGTAATGGAAACATTTTTCAGTGTCAATGAAACACTTCTTCACGTCGGTGCTTCATACTGAATATTTTCCACAAAACATAATAGAGCTTCATTGCTTATCATCCGATGTGTCATTTAATTTGCTTCATACAGAAATTAGTAAAGATTCATTGCTTATCATTCAATGCTTTGGTTACACAAGCTTTGCCATATCTCAATATTTTCTGCGATGGCAGACCAACGTATATGCGGTATATATATATTAGTTGCTTTGGATTGTATAAACATTGCTTCAAAACTCTCTGCTAGATGCTTCGAGAGAGTGGATCACATGCGTCGTGACGATCAAATATGGGAAGGTTGCCGACATGCTGCCTTATCGAACCGGCGGCGGAGGGAACGGTGGCGACGTACATGTAGCTATGGATTACCCAAGTGCTTTCCACAAATGAGGCTTTTCCACATGTCGGGAAGACCTAAGACAATATCGTTTAACCGATCAGCTACATATCGGCTCTTGAGAATACACTGGTTCCCGTGCTTGTTACCTGAGAACATACGAAATGTAATATGTTAGCAAATCTGAAAAAATGGATTAGATGTAATGAACAAATGCACTCGCTATGTGATGAAAATAATTGTGTGGAAGCAAGGCATTAGAACTAAGAATGCTTGTTTGTTGAATGCAGTACAACAAGTAAGAATGTAGGAAACATGGAAATATGGAAACTCAACACTAGTAGACAAGAAAGTAAGATTTGTTTTTTTGGCAAGAAAGTAAGATTTGTAACATCTAAGGCCAGCCCTAGCATCTCGGAGGCCCTAGTACGAACATGGCACAATGGGCCCTACGGTCACACCTTACGTCTCCATGTTGGCAGCTGCACGTCGCAGCCACAAGTTCGTTCAAACTATCCCTTGGCCCGGCGGGAGAACCCATCGACCTCGACGACCTTGGATGCGAACGAGGGCATTTTGCCAACGCTGTCTTCGCGGCAACAATGCAGTCAAAAAATAGATGTATAGATTCAACAACCGCACATATTGTGTGACCTGCATACATTCCTGAAGCCTGGAGCGGTTTGGGTTGCATGTGATCCCTATTTTAATTTCGGTCGTGTCACAATTATTTTCGGTTTGTGTCGTGGAATTGTCACGGCAGATGTCCTCGAGCTAGGACTTAGTCGTGGAGCCATCGCAACTAGGAAGCTTGAAGGGGTTATGTGGGACAAGGAACACGAGGGTTTATACTGGTTCGGCCCCTTACGGTGAAGGTAAAAGCCTACGTCCAGTTTGAGGTGATATTGATTAGGGTTACGATCGCCAGGGAGCTAAACAGCTATGCCCGGCTCTCGATGAGATCGTTGTCGCCCTTAAACCGCTGCCGGGTCGTCCCTTTATATAGGGAGGAACACGCCCAGCAGCCCTTAGAGTCCCGGCCGGCTCATAGGAGTGTCCGACTCGGACTCTAAACTATACTTGCCTTACGCTACAAGTTCTACTATAATAATGATTGTAACTACGGGCCTTAAGCCATATCCGGGTCTCAGCCCATCTCTGGCCCATCGTCTTGAAACTTGGCTCCGGGCTTCTGGCAATGACCGTACGAGTAACCCGGCCCCTCCTGGCGGGTGACTCTAAGGTCTATGTCCTCAACATTAGGCCCCAGATTGATTTGAGCCGGCTCATGTCAATCTTCCACTCTTCTGACAGAAAAAACCTCCGGTTTACCATTCATGTGAAGGCCATAACCCGGAGTGACGTCATCCTTTGGACTCCGGATAATCCGCCGTGACGTCATCCTCCATTAAATCCGTTTTTTACTCCGCCAGATCCGCAACGGATCTTTGCTTTTACTGT